>NC_092169.1:44872500-45180000 GCF_045791955.1 Oncorhynchus clarkii lewisi
CCACGTAGCCAGTCTGGTTCATTTCAGTTACCTTGTCAACTCATTGTCCACTCAGCCAGTCTGGCTCATTTCAGTCACCTCGTCAACTCATTGTCCACTCAGCTAGTCTGGCTCATTTCAGTCACCTCGTCAACTCATTGTCCACTCAGCCAGTCTGGCTCATTTCAGTCACCTCGTCAACTCATTGTCCACTCAGCTAGTCTGGCTCATTTCAGTCACCTCGTCAACTTATTGTCCACTCAGCCAGTCTGGCTCATTTCAGTCACCTCGTCAACTCATTGTCCACTCGGCCAGTCTGGTTCATTTCAGTCACCTCGTCAACTTATTGTCCACTCAGCCAGACTGGTTCATTTCAGTCACCTCGTCAACTTATTGTCCACTCAGTCAGTCTGGTTCATTTCAGTCATCTCGTCAACTTATTGTCCACTCAGCCAGACTGGTTCATTTCAGTCACCTCGTCAACTTATTGTCCACTCAGCCAGACTGGTTCATTTCAGTCACCTCGTCAACTTATTGTCCACTCAGCCAGACTGGTTCATTTCAGTCACCTCGTCAACTTATTGTCCACTCAGCCAGACTGGTTCATTTCAGTCACCTCGTCAACTTATTGTCCACTCAGCCAGACTGGTTCATTTCAGTCACCTCGTCAACTTATTGTCCACTCAGTCAGTCTGGTTCATTTCAGTCACCTCGTCAACTTATTGTCCACTCAGTCAGTCTGGTTCATTTCAGTCACCTCGTCAATTTATTGTCCACTCAGCCAGTCTGGTTCCTTTATACAACTACCCCAGTTGTTGTATTTCATCACACTTGAATGGTTTGAGTCTCTCTGGACTGGCAATCAGTTTGGATGAATTGAACTATTGAGTGGGGCTGTAATGTTTTCAGAACATGCTGTTTTCAGAAGTAGTAAGTAAGCTACAACTCTGGCAAAATGAACTGCGCTCTAGTGGTATTGGGAAATAAACTCCTGCTGTTGAAGGTTAAACACATAGCCTAGTTAAGCCAGAGCTCGAGCATAAAATATATAATCTTCAAAGACTGGTCTGCCTTTTATGTATTCTCAGTTCCTTTTAGATTAGATGATCGCTTAAATAACACTCCAATTTGTTAGAGAATTTAGAAATCAGACACGACTGATTTTATTTATTTATTAGACAATTTAAAAAACAACGTACATAAGAGTGTTCCAGCCTTGAGAAGCTTGAAGAACAGGTTCACCCCATAGCCTTTTAGATGGAAGACGTTTACTCAACAGCCATTTGACATTTATTTATTTTTAATTTATTTTGTTGAACCTTTATTTAACTAGGCAAGTCAGTTAAGAACGGGGGCTGGGATCAACATTTTTTTTAATAAAATATAAATATAAGTCAAAACACACATCACGACAACATGACAACATCATGGTAACAGCACAACATGGTAGCAGCACAAAACATGGTACAAACACCATTGGGCACAGACAACAGCACAAAGGGCAAGAAGGACAACAACACATCACGCAAAGCAGACACAACTGTCGGTAAGAGTGTCCATTATTGAGTCTTTGAATTAAGAAATTGAGATAAAACTGTCTAGTTTGAGTGTTTGTTGCAGCTCGTTCCAGTCGCTAGCTGCAGCAAACTTAAAAGACGAGCGACCCATGGATGTGCTTTGGGGTCCTTGTGACTGGCAGAACGGGTGTTGTATATGGAGGATGAGGGCTGTAGTAGATATCTCAGATAGGGGGGAGTGAGGCCTAAGAGGGTTTAATAAATAAGCATCAACCAGTGGGTCTTGCGACGGGTATACAGAGATGACCAGTTTACAGAGGAGTATAGAGTGCAGTGATGTGTCCTGTAAGGAACATTGGTGGCAAATCTGATGGTGGAATGGTAAAGAACATCTAGCCGTTCGAGAGCACCCTTACCTGCTGATCTATAAATTATGTCTCTGTAATCTAGCATGGGTAGGATGGTCATCTGAATCAGGGTTAGTTTGGCAGCTGGGGTGAAAGAGCAGCGATTACAATAAAGTCTAGATTTAACTTTAGCCCGCAGCTTTGATATGTGCTGAAATATGGACAGTGTACCGTCTAGCCATACTCCCAAGTACTTGTTTGAGGTGACTACCTCAAGCTCTAAACCCTCAGAGGTAGTACCTGTGGGGAGAGGGACATTCTTCTTACCAAACCACATGGCCTTTGTTTTGGAGGTGTATAGAACAAGGTTAAGGGTAGAAAAAGCTTGTTGGTCACTAAGACAGCTTTGTTGTAGAGTATTTAACACATAATCCGGGGGGGGGCAACTGAGTTTAAGACTGTATCATCTGCATCTAAATGGATAAGAGAGCTTGAGCTATGTTGTTGATGTAAATTGAGAAGAGCGTGGGGCCTAGGATCGAGCCTTGGTGTACTCCCTTGGTGACAGGCAGTGGCTCAGACTGCAGATGTTCTGACTTTATACACTGCACTCTTTGAGAGAGGTAGTTAGCAAACCAGGCTAAAAACTCCTCAGAGACACCAATACTCCGGCCCACAAGAATGGAATGGTCAACCGTATCAAAAGCTTTGGCCAAGTCATACAAATAGCAGCACAACATTTCTTAGAAATCAAGGGCAATGGTGAAACCATTGAGGACCTTTAAGTTTGCAGTGACACATCCATAACCTGAGCAGGAAACCAGATTGCATACCAGAGAGAATACTATAGACATCAAGAAAGTTTTTCCAACACTTTTGATTAACACGGCAAAATAGAAATAGACCTGTAACAGTTAGGATCAGCTTGATCTCCACCTTTAAATAAATAATGAACTGTGGCTGCAATGGGAACCTCCCCAGAAAGGAGAGGAAGGTTAAAAGGGTCAGAGATAGGCTTGGCGATGATAGGGGCATCAACCTTAAAGAAGAAAAGAGTCTAAACCATCTGACCAAGATGTTTTTTGGGGGTCAAGTTTCAAGAGCTCCTTTAGCTCCTCGGAGTCAGTATCTGCCTGCAGGGAGAAACTTTGTAGCGATGCAGGGGAAAAAGAGGGAGAAGCATTGGGGATAGTCGCATTAGAAGGGATGGGAGATGAGGAAATGTTGGACGGCAAGGAGGCATGGCTGTGTCAAATAGGACTCCTGACTTAATGAAGTAGTGATTAACCATTTCCAGCCATGTAGCCAATGCTCCACATGGTATAGTCTTTGGAAGAGTTGTAGTTTAACTTCTTTGTGATAGGGGACAGCATTTTCAATTTGATAAATAGTGTGCCCAGAGTGAACTGCCTCCTACTCAGTCCCAGATGCTAAAATCAAATCAAATCAAATCAAATCAAATTTTATTTGTCACATACACATGGTTAGCAGATGTTAATGCGAGTGTAGCGAAATGCTTGTAAAATATGCATATTATTATTAGTATTGGATAGAAAACACCCTGAAGTTTCTGAAACTGTTTGAATTATGTCTGTGAGTATAACAGAACTCATATGGCAGGCAAAAACCTGAGAAAAAATCCAAACAGGAAGTGGAAAATCTGAGGTTTGTAGTTTAGGATATGGGTTATTTTGCACTTCCTAATGCTTCCACTAGATGTCAACCGTCTTTAGAATTTTGTTTCAGGCTGATCATTTGAAGGGGGGCAGGATGGGAGCTGTTTGACTAAGGTGTTTGCCTGCAGCCTTGTTCTCAGTCACGCGCTTTCACTTGAGAGGTAGCTCTCATTCCATTGCTTTTCTACAGACAATGGAATTCTCCGGTTGGAACGTTATTGAAGATTTATGATAAAAACATCCTAAAGATTGATTCTATTCTTAGTTTGAGAAGTTTCTTCGACCTTTTAATATAACTTTTTGAACGTTTCGTCCGAATGGACCAGATATGCGCTTTTGGATTTGTTTACCAATTGCCCTAACAAATGAAGTTATTGGACATACATGGACATAAATTATGGACATTATAGAACAAAACAAGCATTTATTGTGGAACTGCGATTCCTGGGAGTGCATTCTGATGAAGATCATCAAAGGTAAGTTAATATTTATAATGCTATTTATGAATAATGTTGACTACCAACATGGCGGATATTTCTCTGGCTGGTTTGGGCTCTGAGCACCGTTCTCAGATTATGCTTTTTCTTTAAAGTTTTTTTGAAATCTGACACAGCTGTTGCATTAAGGAGAAGTGTATCTAAAGTTCCATGAATAATAGTTGTATTTTCATCAACATTTATTATTTCTGTGAATTCATGTGGCTCTCTGCAATATCACGGCATGTTTTAGAACTACTGAACATAATACCCCAATGTAAAATAAGATTTTTGGATACAAATATGAACTTTACTGAACAAAACATACATGTATTGTGTAACATGAAGTCCCATGAGTGTCATCTGATGAAGATCATCAAAGGTTAGTGATTAATTTTATCTCTATTTGTGCTTTTTGTGACTCCTCTCTTTGGCTGGAAAAATGACTGGGTTTTTCTGTGAGTTGGTGGTGACCTAACATAATCGTCATAATCATAGTAATTCCCACATTCTGAAAAGTAGAAAGAATGTTTCATTTTCCCATTTTGGGGATTTAGGAGTTTGGCCAAGTGAAGTCCTCTGTTCCTCTCTCTCTGAATACTGTATGGTAGTTTCTACCCGGTATTTATGACCTGAGGTACTAAACATGGTTTAGGAGAGAGAGTGAGAGAGGGGGGAAGCCACGATTTACACCCAGAAAGGGCCACGTCATGACGGCCCCCCTCTGGTTGTTTAAATCTTGTGATTATCCTGCAAGTTGCAAACCAACATAAAAATAATGACCACGTGATGTCCTGGTTGTAGATCATCATTGCAGTGCCCCTCTGTTGGTTGACCTTGGTAGGCTCTCTGAAAGCAGAGCGGTCTAACACAGGGATGGGCAGTGGATGTCCGGTTGGTAATTGCTGTTGCAGTCCCCCTCTGGTGGTCGACCCGGGTAGGATGTCTGCAAATGGAACAGGCCACCACAAGGATGGGCAGCGGAGGTCTGGATTGGGATTGCCGTTCCGGACCAGTCATCTGGTCGTCCAGACTGGAAGACCTGAGCAGTAACTTAGGCAGATGTTAACAACGCATGCACGCATGCACGCATGCACGCACGCACACACACTCACAAAATAAATAATTAAATGTCTTCCCAAATGAGCGGCGATGTGGCGCTAAGTGATGGTTGTATAGGGACATTGTTTATGGCTCTATCACTTCCTAAGTGTCAAAGGAACTGAACCTAAAATGAATGAAAGCATAAACTAAAGATAGGTATCACACCAAAATCATCTAAATTGACTGTATTCAATATACGTCCAAGGTCCTGGCAACATGACCCTATCATGGCATTGTCTAATGTCACATCTAGGGCTTTCCTAATTTGCGTTATGCTGCTTAGGGCACTATCCTAAGTTGATAACTACATGATAAGTCTATAGCTGCAAGGCACCAGCTTCGGGCAGTCTACAGGGATGACCTATGGACCTCTGTGGAGAAACTGATGAGTACTGTAGCTGTAGAGTCAAAAAAGACCTAAGAGTACATTTTCTACTTTTACTAAGGCTGATATTTTGTTCGGACCCTTAGTGATCCGAGCATGAATCCTCATTAAATGTTTTGTTGTACGTGTGCGTTCATGCTTACATAAGCGCACATGCCAAGAGAGAGCACCAAGTATCCTGGTATGTTACAACTTGTTCAGAATGAGTCTCACGTCATTAGATAACTTCCAGGTCGATGTCTGGAGGTCAGTAAGAATTGATGTCGACCTCAAGACATGTTAATGTTGACCTTAAGAAGTGTAGTTTTACTACACGTCACTGTGTCTTACACCATTGTAGCGGTGATAGGTATGAAGGAGTCTATTTCATAGCTATGTTATCCACAGAGGAGATAACCTCACGACGGAAGTACTCTCTGACCCAGTTGTACGCGGTATGATCATGGTTCATGACTTCTAATAACTTTCCTCCTGAATGGAGGGTTCTCTGTATTAGTGTCATGTGTGTTGACCATCAGAAGAGTGTTCTGGAGATTCCCTTGACTACTAACTCCTCTGTCGCTATTGTCAATAGCAATTTGACTTATGAGGTCTCTAATCCTCTTACTGATTGTTGCTGGACTGACTGTGCTGGCATTGGTACCGGTACTCAAGGGGACCAGTTGTCCCACCAATTTATTCTGAAATATTATCCTACCGGAACACATGACTAGAGCACTTTACTAGTTGTATTGTAGGTTAAACTACACATGGCAAGGCATAACCATTTTTGTCATTTGTTTGAGGTGTGGTACACCTCAGTAATATCTTAGATGTGTTCTAAGATTATCCCATCTAGGGGCCTGTCTACTCCTCACTGTTCTCATAGGGGAGTTTACAACTAGATATGTTCCCTGCTTTGGCGGGCTCGTACGGTGTTGCACGTAGTCTCGACCCCCTCCCACCGGTCTCGATGAGGCTCATCCTGGGTCTGGGCTACGATTGCCCCCCTTTGTGGCTTAGGACCCCCCACCAGCCGTTGGTGTTAGTATCCGAGGCACAAATGAGAAGGTTGTACGCTATGTATGAGTTGTCAGCAGCCGCAGTGTTATGAGAATGGCTTTAACCTTTCAACCAAATCTTCTGGTGTTTGTGCTTCAAAATGTTCAGTGGCTGTCGAGGCCTGTCAGTCACCACAGCTACCGCGTGTGGCAACCCCTTCAGTGCTTGCGAACTGAGAAAAGGATATCTGTCTGTGATATCTCAAGGTGTTTCACCAGTGGGAGTCATTGGGTCAGTTGTGGGACCGACACCATTAGTGTCATTGTAAGGGGTGACAGTCCCCCACAAACCAGAAGATGTATCAAGATGTATCATTGGAAGTAGAGTACACTCTGCGCATCAATGTTTTTCTTGCTGAGACGGCCGCAGTGCTTGCGGAAGTGTCCAAAGGCCAAGACAAGTTCATCTCAACTACAATTTTGCAAGACTTCAAGGAGGAGGGAAGATGCTCATTCACAGAGACTGCTGGCTCGAGATCATGAAAAGAATGGTCAAATCAGGTTTTCTGATGGAATGTGTCAAGATATCGTAAGATCTCCTTGGATGGGATTCTGAACCAAGAGGTTTCGAAATCTCTTTTTCCCAAGGGGTGCTTTCGACAGATACCCCTAGTGATTTACTGCATTGCAGCTAGCATTAGAGGTCGACAGTGTTGTCAGTGGAGAAGGCACTGTGGCCTGTGACCATACATGGTTGGTTTTCCAATCCATCAGTGGGAGTAACTGATCCATTAAGTCTGCTCCGAGTAGCAGGGGTCCAGATTCTCTTTTTTTCTTTTTTTTCTTTTGTTTTCGGAATTTTACCCCCTTTTCTCCCCAATTTTGTGGTATCCAATTGTTAGTAGCTACTATCTTGTCTCATCGCTACAACTCCCGTACGGGCTCGGGAGAGACAAAGGTTGAAAGTCATGCGTCCTCCGATAGACAACCCAACCAAGCCACACTGCTTCTTAACACAGCGCGCATCCAACCCGGAAGCCAGCCGCACCAATGTGTCGGTGGAAACACCATGCACCTGGCAACCTTGGTTAGCGTGCACTGCGCCCGGCCCGCCACAGCAGTCGCTGGTGCGCGATGAGACAAGGATAACCCGGACGACACTAGGCCAATTGTGCGTTGCCCCATGGACCTCCCGGTCGCAGACGGTTACGACAGAGCCTGGGCGCGAACCCAGAGTCTCTGGTGGCAGGGGGGGGGGGGGTTCAGATTACCAATGTGAGAGGCGAGGTAGTCTGAGGGAAACCTCAAAGTGTAGTGTCGCATCGTTCCACTTTTAGTCAACGTTTAGTCGGCATCATCGGACAATGTTTGAGAGATGAGCGATACTGTCGCTCCCAAATCTAATAGTGCATGACAGTTAAGCTGAATGACTGTTTCCAGGTATGGCCGTTTAGATTTGCGTTTAGTGAACATATTCCCCACAAAGTGGGGTGGTCGTTCGCAACGATGTGATGTGCCATTTCTGTTGAAGGTGAAGCAGATCGACTTTTCTGATTTTTAGTGGGCATTGTTTTAACAAAGCTTTTGACCTTTTCTTCACAACCTTTGTATCTGTAACAGATCTCGTCCTCCTCTTCAGAGGAGGAGTAGTGAGAAGGATCGGAGAATCAATGCGCAGTGTGGTAAGTGTTTAAAACTTGTTGAAGATAGGGGGCAGTATTTTCACTTTGGATGAATTGCGTGCCCATAGTGAACTGCATCCTACTCTGTCCTAGATTGCTAATATATGCATATTATTATTACTATTGGATAGAAAAAACTCTGAAGTTTCTAAAACTCTTTGAATTATGTCTGTGAGTATAACAGAACTCATAGGGCAGGCAATCTTCCAAACAAGAAGTGAAATTCTGAAAGTTGGGACAACTTTGACGTCATCGCCCCCTCCTTTCCCAACAAGATATGGATCTGGTAGCACTTCCTACGCGTTCCACTAGATGTCCTCATTCAGTAGAAATTGGAATGGGGCATTTGCTGTGAACTTTGACCGAATGGGAGGGGAAATAGTCAGTGTCCCGACAGAATGCCCTTTTCCTGTGGCGCATTTCTCTGTGGGTGCTACCGCCGTTCCATTTGGCTCCAGCTGAAAACGTATGATCCGGTTGGAACGTTATTGGATACATATCAAATCAAATCAAATTTTATTTTATCACATACACATGGTTAGCAGATGTTAATGCGAGTGTAGCAAAAATGCTTGTGCTTCTAGTTCCGACAATGCAGTAATAACCAACGAGTAATCTAACTAACAAAACTACTACCTTATACACACAAGTGTAAAGGGATAAAGAATATGTACATAAAGATATGTGAATGAGTGATGGTACAGAACGGCATAGGCAAGATGCAGTAGATGGTATCGAGTACAGTATATACATATGAGATGAGTATGTAAACAAAGTGGCACAGTTTAAAGTGGCTAGTGATACATGTATTAAATAAAGATGCAGTAGATGATATAGATTACAGTATATACGTAGACATATGAGATGAATAATGTAGGGTATGTAAACATTATATTAAGTAGCATTGTTTAAAGTGGCTAGTGATATATTTTACATCAATTCCCATTATTAAAGTGGCTGGAGTTGAGTCAGTGTGTTGGCAGCAGCCACTCAATGTTAGTGGTGGCTGTTTAACAGTCTGATGGCCTTGAGATAGAAGCTGTTTTTCAGTCTCTCGGTCCCAGCTTTGATGCACCTGTACTGACCTCTCCTTCTGGATGATAGCGGGTGAACAGGCAGTGGCTCGGGTGGTTGTTGTCCTTGATGATCTTTATGGCCTTCCTGTGACATCGGGTGGTGTAGGTGTCCTGGAGGGCAGGTAGTTTGCCCCCGGTGATGCGTTGTGCGGACCTCACTACCCTCTGGAGAGCCTTACGGTTGTGGGCGGAGCAGTTGCCGTACCAGGCGGTGATACAGCCCGACAGGATGCTCTCGATTGTGCATCTGTAGAAGTTTGTGAGTGCTTTTGGTGACAAGCCGGATTTCTTCAGCCTGCTGCGCCTTCTTCACGATGATGTCTGTGTGGGTGGACCAATTCAGATTGTCTGTGATGTGTACGCCGAGGAACTTAAAACTTGGATAGGGGGGTGTTCCCTCTGCTGTTTCCTGAAGTCCAATATCATCTCCTTAGTTTTGTTGACGTTGAGTGTGAGGTTATTTTCCTGACACCACACTCCGAGGGCCCTCACCTCCTCCCTGTAGGCCGTCTCTTCGTTGTTGGTAATCAAGCCTACCACTGTTGTGTCGTCCGCAAACTTGATGATTGAGTTGGAGGCGTGCGTGGCCACGCAGTCGTGGGTGAACAGGGAGTACAGGAGAGGGCTCAGAGCGCACCCTTGTGGGGCCCCAGTGTTGAGGATCAGCGGGGTGGAGATGTTGTTACCTACCCTCACCACCTGGGGGCGGCCCGTCAGGAAGTCCAGTACCCAGTTGCACAGGGCGGGGTCGAGACCCAGGGTCTCGAGCTTGATGACGAGTTTGGAGGGTAATATGGTGTTAAATGCTGAGCTGTAGTCGATGAACAGCATTCTCACATAGGTATTCCTCTTGTCCAGATGGGTTAGGGCAGTGTGCAGTGTGGTTGAGATTGCATCGTCTGTGGACCTATTTGGGCGGTAAGCAAATTGGAGTGGGTCTAGGGTGTCAGGTAGGGTGGAGGTGATATGGTCCTTGACTAGTCTCTCAAAGCACTTCATGATGACGGAAGTGAGTGCTACGCCCCGTAGTCGTTTAGCTCAGTTACCTTTGCTTTCTTGGGAACAGGAACAATGGTGGCCCTCTTGAAGCTTGTGGGAACAGCAGACTGGGATAGGGATGGATTGAATATGTCCGTAAACACACCAGCCAGCTGGTCTGCGCATGCTCTGAGGGCGCGGCTGGGGATGCCGTCTGGGCCTGCAGCCTTGCGAGGGTTAACATGTTTAAATGTTTTACTCACCTCGGCTGCAGTGAAGGAGAGTCCGCATGTTTTGGTTGCGGGCCGTGTCAGTGGCACTGTATTGTCCTCAAAGCGGGCAAAAAAGTTATTTAGTCTGCCTGGGAGCAAGGCATCCTGGTCCGTGACTGGGCTGTTTTTTTTTTTGTAATCTGTGATTGACTGTAGACCCTGCCACATACCTCTTTTGTCTGAGCCGTTGAATTGCGATTCTACTTTGTCTCTATATTGACGCTTAGCTTGTTTGATTGCCTTGCGGAGGGAATAGCTACACTGTTTGTAATCGGTCATGTTTCCGGTCACCTTGCCCTGATTAAAAGCAGTGGTTCGCGCTTTCATTTTCACGTGAATGCTGTCATCAATCCACGGTTTCTGGTTTGGGAATGTTTTAATCGTTGATTCTCTACTTAGTTTGACCAGTTTATTCGACCTGGAATATATATTTTGGAAGTTTTTGTGCGAGTTATCCTGGACCAGCAGTCAGTTTTTGGGCATTTGAGCTGAAAGTGATAGCAAATGTAGCTACTTGGACACTAGTATTGGACATTATGGAACAAAACAACAATTTATTGTGGAACTAGGACTACTTGCACTACATTCTGATGAAAGATCATCCAAGGTAAGGGAATATTTATGTTGTAATTTCGTATTTCTGTTGACTCCAACATGGCGGAGAAATACTTTTACGTCTGAGCACCATCTCAGATTATTGCAATGTTAGGCTTTTTCCGTAACGTTTAAAAAAAATCTGACACAGCGGTTGCATTAAGAACCAGTGTATCTTTAATTATATTTAGAACATGTATCTTTAGTCAAAGTTTATGATGAGTATTTCTTTTATCTGGCGTAGCTTTCTATAATTCCTCCGGATATTTTGGAGGAATTTCTGAACATGGCGTCAATGTAAACTGAGATTTGTGGATGTTATCGAACAAAACATAAATGTTCTGTGTAACATGTCATATGAGTGTCATCTGATGAAGATTTTCAAAAGGTTAGTGATTCATTTTATCTCTAATCCTGCTTTTGTAATTTTATCTTTGGCTGGAAAAAATGGCTGCGTTTTTCCTTTGATTTGGTGGTGGTCTAACATAAATATATGTTGTGAATATTTTTGAATTCCCTGCGCCACCTTTTCAGCTGAATGGGGGGGTGGAGTTCCCACTTGCCATAACAGGTTTTAATAAAAACACAACAGAACACTGGAACAAAACAATAAACGTGAATAAACAAAACAGTCCCGTGTGGCAACAAGCACTGACACGGAAGACAAACACCCACAAGTCAAAAGTGAAACCAGGCTGCCTAAGTATGATTCTCAATCAGGGACAACGATTGACAGCTGCCTCTGATTGAGAACCATACTAGGCCGAACACAGAAATCCCAAATTATAGAAAAACATAGACAACCCACCCAACTCACGCCCTGACCATACTAAAACAAAGACATAAGAAAGGAACTAAGGTCAGAACGTGACAGTATCAGAGTCTATAGACAAAGCCTGTGGGCTTGTTTCTTGATCAAGCGGGCCCTGGATAGGGTCTCGAGTGAGAGCAAGAGAAATTTGAAGTTTAATGTTCTTGCTAAGGATGTTAATAATTCCTGGTGACTTGGTGTCCGGTAATTCCCTGTCTAGTCCTTGTGACTTATCTTTTACGAAGTTATAGAGAACATTGGTCTACGTTTTGATTGTCCTTTAAAACCTGTTGAAGCCAGGAGTTCCTCAAGAGGAACACCACCCCCCCGTCCAGCTCAACCCGTGGCGCATGGAACGCAAAAATATTCTTAAAAATATTTAACCTCCACACATTAACAAGTCCAATAGCTCAAATGAAAGATAAACACCTTGTTCATCTACCCAGCATGTCAGAATTTTTAAATGTTTTACGGCGAAAACACACCACATATTTATATTAGACCACCACCGAAATCAAGACAAGAGGCAGCCATTTTGTCCCAGAAAATAAAAAATTATAAAAGCAGGATTAAAAAATAAATCATTCACTAACCTTTTGAAAATCTTCATCAGACGACAGTAATAGGGCACGTTACACAGTACATTTTTTTTTTTTCAATAATATGCCATATATATCCATAAATGTCCATTTACAATGAACTCATGTTCAGAAATTACTAAAAAATGTCTGCAGGAAATCTAGGTAGCGCGGCAAGATAACGTAAATAGACATCATAGACTTTGGCTAAATATACATGTTCTACATATAGTTAGAAAGATACACTGCTTCTTTATGCAACCGCTCTGTTACATTTCTTTTTAACGTTACAGAAATCGCACACTATTCAATATGCTGAGACGGCGCTCAGATATAAGCTACATTTCTCCGTAATGTTGGAGTCAACAGAAACACAGATTTAAGCATAAATATTCCCTTACCTTCGATGGTCTTCGTTCAGAATGTTCTGGAAGGGTTCATACTTACCCAATACATCGTTTGGTTTCAAGTCTTGCGTCTTTGTATGGGCTACTGCTAATAACATCAGCTGAAATGCACCCAAAATGTCCTCTGGTCCGGAAAAATTGCGCATCAAAACTTCAAAATTACATATTATATGTCGACTAAACAGGTCAAACTAAGTGCAGAAGCAAGCTTTATGATGTTTTTAACACACAAAACAAATTTCAATTCAACCGGGCATCGTTTGCTCTTCCCAGGAGTGCTGGAACAAAGGAATGGCTGTGACCAATTCGCGCCCTAACGCACAGGTTTTTTCTCGCGGCACTTACTCAAATCACTCCCATAGGGTCAATTCTCGCGCGATTTGAACGATTAGACGCTCTACAGAATGAGGACATCTAGTGGAAGAGATGGAAAGTGTCCCCAGATCCATAAGTGGTTGGGAAGGGTGGGGGCGATGACGTCAAAGTTGCTCCAACTTTCATGACCACAAAACTAGTTTGGAAGAATGCATGCCCTGTGAGTTCTGCTATACTTACAGACATAATTCCAACAGTTTTAGAAGCTTTAGAGTGTTTTCTATCCAATAATAATTATTATATGCATATATTAGCAATTTTTTACAATTTTTTTTTCAGTTTTCTAGGGGTACCAATTTCTCCAAAGGGGGCGTAAATCTGCCATGTATTAACCCTTAGTTACCCTTGTGCTCTGACACCATTTGTGGCTTGGGTGCAGGAACTAGGCGAACAGGTCGATTGTAGTGGTCGTCGTTTCGTTGGCGATGTACTTAACAGTTGTTTTGAACGCGGTGGTTATTGGAATCATGGTTTCGTTGTAGAAACCGTTGTTGTGTGTCATCTCTCAACGCTCCAATACCTAATACTGCACCCTCTAATAATATTTCAACCGGACAATAACATCGTCAATATAAAAGGTAATCAAGAAAGTCACTCTCTCGGTCGCGCGCATGAAAAAGCTCTGCGACATGGCAGGGTCCACTCATTCAGACTGCTCTTACTCCCTAATTTTTCAGAATACAAGCCTGAAACAATTTCTAAAGACTGTTGACATCTAGTGGAAGGCATAGGAACTGCAATTTGAGTCCTAAGTCAATGGATACTGTAATGGCATTGAAAAGAAAACTACAACAACAACAAAAATCCTACTTCCTGAATGGATTTTTCTCAGGTTTTCGCCTGCCAATTCAGTTCTATTATACTCACAGATATTATTTTAAAAGTTTTAGAAACTTTAGAGTGTTTTCTATCCAAATCTACTAATTATATGCATATCCTATCTTCTGGGCCTCAGTAGAATGCCAAATGCTGCCCCCTACCCTAGTGAAGTTAACGCCTACAAATAGATAATTGTCTTTGCAGCTTCCAATGTATTCCAAAACTAAACTAGGTAAAAATAGGAAGAAAAAAAATTATCTCCCTCAAACGTTCTAATAATGTGCAAGCTATTAGAGGGAGTGGCTCCTACTCCACCGGCTAATTAGTGAAACCTCACCCTTAAAAGTATTGATCTCTGACCTCAGCAGCGATGCCAACGCTAACTACACCATCAGTGGAGAAACAGTAGAAATTGTGACAAACGCTTTCCAAAATCAACCTTCGGGCACAGGCCTTGTAAAGGTTCTCTCCAGTTTAGCCCTGATGTCTTGCCATCCAAGATTGGCAGGACACGGTAGACATAAAGGGACAGGTGCAGAGAACCGGGAAACGGATAACAAATGCAGAAAAGGGAAAAATCTGCTAGCTATGGAAGAATTAAAGGTAATTGTAAAAACTTATGATGACGAACGAGCACAAACTCTTCAACAAAATCATCTTCGACAGAAACAAAATCGCATTCAACAGGACCAACTCGATTTAGCCAAAACTAAATACAATGATGTCCACGCCAAACTAGATAAATATGAAGAGTTATCTACAAACAGGAGCGCACAACTTGATAACATACATGCAGTTTTGTTGAACGTTACTCAAAGTAACAATGTTCTACTCCAAATGCTGCAGACCAAAGACGATCAGTTAATGAACACAATGACTAAGTTGGATGATCGGTCAGCAGAACTCATTGAAGTCGCTGACCAAAGGAATGATGAGAGAACTCAGGTGATGAAGATGGAATATTGATTTCTAAACAAGCTGAGGAAATCTCATCACTGAATCTCTCACTCCGTACTCATGACCTCTATCTGCAAACAATGACAGATAAGTTTGAGACCAAAAGGAGCAAGTGTGACACTCACATGTCCAAAATTGGTACTCTAAGCACTCAAGTGGACTCCTCAATGCAGCAGAACACCACCATTAGTACTATCTGGTGGAATTCCAGAACGGTCAAGCGCTACAGCTTGACTACCCAACCAACCAACCAACGGGAGTCCGGTACTCAAAGGAGTGTAGACGGACGATAGGTTTCAGACTTCGCCTCCCTCATGTGTCCCTCAGTCTTCTCCTCTTGGCCATTTGGCACTGAGTAATATGGCGCCTCGTCGCCAACAAAGCCAAAGCTTGACTTCTCCTCTCAGCCTTTCAGCCCCAATTTCCCCACAGTAAATTTCCCCACACTTTGAAATGAGAATTCAGTGGTTTTGTGACTCGCAAACACGATAGCTCACTGGCTAAGACTTTCAAACAAGCTCGGAATGAACACCCACAAGCGTACTATCATAGGCATCGTTCAGCTTACTTTGACCTACTCACTGAATCAGGAATGGGAGAGCTGTTACCATTCAAACAAATGTTTCTGTCGAACATGTATCCCACCTTCAATACCTACTTGGGCCCTACAGCCCATGTTGGCTTGCCTGTCTTACAACTCAGAGAGCTTGCAAGCACAGCTTTTGAGGCATCAAAAGCCTGCAATGCTAAGAGCCCTGACCACTCGGTTTTGAAGTGTGACCAGAAACTTGTTTTTGCTTTGTCATTATTTGGGTATTGTGTGTAGATTGATGAGGGGGGGGGAAAACAATTTAATACATTTTAGAATAAGGCCGTAATGTAACAAAATTGAAATATTATCGATTATTTAGGCTAAAAACAACCTGGGGATTGAATATAAACATTGTTTGACATGTTTCTATGAACTTTACAGATACAATTTTGATTCTTTTGTCTGCCTGTTGTGACTGCGTTTGAGCCTGTGGATTACTGAAGAACCCCTGCTTTGTTAGCGCGTTTTCGGATATAAAGAGAGACTTTATCGAACAAAATAAATGAATGTCTTCTGAGTGCAACAATATGAAGATCATCAAAGGTATGTCATTAATTTTATCTCTATTTCTGACTTGTGTAACTCTTCTACTTGGCTGGTTACTGTTTGGAATGATTTGTCTGCTGGGCTATGTTCTCAAATAATTGTAAGGTCCTATGTAACTCAGTCAGTAGAACATGGTCCTATGTAACTCAGTCAGTAGAACATGGTCCTCTGTAACTCAGTTAGTAGAACATAGTCCTCTGTAACTCTGTTAGTAGAGTATGGTCCTCTGTAACTCAGTTAGTAGAACATGGTCCTCTGTAACTCAGTTAGTAGAACATGGTCCTCTGTAACTCAGTTAGTAGAACATGGTCCTCTGTAGCTCAGTTGGTAGAGCATGGTGCTATGTAACTTAGTTAGTAGAACATGGTCCTCTGTAACTCAGTTAGTAGAACATGGTCCTATGTAACTCAGTCAGTAGAACATGGTCCTATGTAACTCAGTTAGTAGAACATGGTCCTCTGTAACTCAGTTAGTAGAACATGGTCCTATGTAACTCAGTTAGTAGAACATGGTCCTATGTAACTCAGTTAGTAGAACATGTCCTCTGTAACTCAATGGTAGAACCTGGTCCTCTGTAGCTCAGTTGGTAGAGCATGGTGCTTGCAGTGCCAGGATATTGCGTTTGATTCCCAAGACCACCTGCAAGTAAAATGTATGCAAGCATGATTAAGTTGCTTTAGATAAAAGTGTTTGCTAAATGGCATCTATTATAGGTGAGATGTGCCACCGTCTGTTTTGGGTTTTTAGACTTGCAGAACAGTCAAACTGTGTTCTCTCTAAGGTTCTGCTCATCGCTGTCTGTCAAAGTGTTACGTAGTTTTCTAGGAGGTGTCTGCATAGTATGGAACCATTATTCCAATGGTGTTGTGGTCTTACATTGTCATGCAGAGCAGTTGAAGTCCCATTTGATGGTATTGAAGTATTGATCCACTCAAAGCAGAATTAGCCTAAACCAAGAAATTAGAGCTTGTTTTTCTTCCGACATGGTTGGAATAAGGCTTTAACCCCTGCAAGGGATTCCAGTGAAATGCATTGTTTTTGGTGCAACAACGAGACACAATCAGGGGGAGAGAGAGAGAGGTGTTGAGGTTTCTGGGAGATGTCTGACCCTTAGCGCTTTAATATACTAGCAGTGCAGAGGTCATGTGACTGTGCAGTTACATCGGTTTCAATACAAATCACATGGTCCGGTGAATGATAAAATCATGCAATGTAGGATTAAACACCGCCTGAACGCACAGTGAAGAGTAAGCCTAATCACACCAGACATTTGTGTGTGTGTTCTCAGTGTGAGTCAACCTCTCGGGGGTTACCAGATGTGCACATGCTCGTTCACCCTCTTTCTCTGCCCCTCCCTCTCCTCTCTCCATCTCTTGCTCATCTATTTCCCTCCACTCTCTGTCCCACTCCATTCTAGCCGCCCACCTGCTTGTGTTTCCCATGCTGCAGTTAAGTTATTTTGTCCCTGGCCTGACACAGACTGTGTCCACTCGCTACTGTGAAAACAGAGCTCTGTGAATGGAGAATGGAGAATGGGAGAATGGTATTTGGGTGGCCGTCTGGTGGTGACATAATTTCCCGTTTGTGGGCCAACTGAATGGATCTCTCTGAGAGGGGGACAGCTGAATGGGTCTTTCTGAGAGGGGGCCAGCTGAATGGGTCTCTCTGAGAGGGGGACAGCTGAATGGGACTCTCTGAGAGGGGGATAGCTGAATGGGTCTCTCTGAGAGGGGGCCAGCTGAATGGGTCTCTCTGAGAGGGGGCCAACTGAATGGGTCTCTCTGAGAGGGGGACAGCTGAATGGGTCTCTCTGAGAGGGGGCCAGCTGAATGGGTCTCTCTGAGACAGGGCCAGTGGGCCAGCTGAATGGGTCTCTCTGAGAGGGGACCAGCTGAATGGGTCTCTCTGAGAGTGGGCCAGCAGAATGGGTCTCTCTGAGAGTGGGCCAGCTGAATCGGTCTCTCTGAGAGGGGGCCAGTTGATTGGGTCTCTCTGAGACGGTGCCAGCTGAATGGGTCTCTCTGAGAGTGGGCCAGCTGAATGGGTCTCTCTGAGAGGGGGCCAGCTGAATGGATCTCTCTGAGAGGGGGACAGCTGAATGGGTCTCTCTGAGAGGGGGCCAGCTGAATGGGTCTCTCTGAGAGGGGGACAGCTGAATGGGTCTCTCTGAGAGGGGGATAGCTGAATGGGTCTCTCTGAGAGGGGACCAGCTGAATGGGTCTCTCTGAGAGGGGGGCAACTGAATGGGTCTCTCTGAGAGGGGGACAGCTGAATGGGTCTCTGAGAGGGGGCCAGCTGAATGGGTCTCTCTGAGACAGGGCCAGTGGGCCAGCTGAATGGGTCTCTCTGAGAGGAGACCAGCTGAATGGGTCTCTCTGAGAGTGGGCCAGCAGAATGGGTCTCTCCGAGAGGGGGCCAGTTGATTGGGTCTCTCTGAGACGGTGCCAGCTGAATGGGTCTCTCTGAGAGTGGGCCAGCTGAATGGGTCTCTCTGAGAGGGGGCCAGCTGAATGGGTCTCTCTGAGAGGGGGGCAGCTGAATGGGTCTCTCTGAGAGGGGGCCAGCTGAATGGGTCTCTCTGAGAGGGGGCCAGCTGAAGAAAGGGTGGCTGACCAGATCCTTCGTCCTCCTCCCTGTATTCCATCAATCCATCTATCCATCCATGCTCTCATACTCAATTCACCAAGTGGTGCTTGAACTCTGGGCCAATGATGTCATCATCCCCTGGAGGCAGCAGATCAGAGACGAAGGTAGAACAATACACTACTAGGCTCTGTTCAGTCAAAATCTGTAAACCGTTCAGATAAGCATCCTTTTAGCCCCCCCCAGGCTGGTTCTTGACGGCGTGTCTGTGCCATCATCTATGGTTAAGAGCAGACCTCTGTGTGTGTGTGTGTGTGTGTGTGTGTGTGTGTGTGTGTGTGTGTGTGTGTGTGTGTGTGTGTGTGTGTGTGTGTGTGTGTGTGTGTGTGTGTGTGTGTGTGCAGAATGAGTGCTCTGGAGCTGCTAGGCTGCTGGGATCACATGGTTGCTCTGCTGCTGATGGAAGACTGTACTGCTGTCTCTCAGTCAGAACACTGATGGAATGCTGTACTGCTGTCTCTCAGTCAGAACACTGATGGAATGCTGTACTGCTGTCTCTCAGTCAGAACACTGATGGAATGCTGTACTGCTGTCTCTCAGTCAGAACACTGATGGAAGATTGTACTGCTGTCTCTCAGTCAGAACACTGATGGAAGACTGTACTGCTGTCTTTCAGTCAGAACACTGATGGAAGATTGTACTGCTGTCTTTCAGTCAGAACACTGATGGAAGACTGTACTGCTGTCTCTCAGTCAGAACACTGATGGAATGCTGTACTGCTGTCTCTCAGTCAGAACACTGATGGAATGCTGTACTGCTGTCTCTCAGTCAGAACACTGATGGAAGATTGTACTGCTGTCTCTCAGTCAGAACACTGATGGAAGACTGTACTGCTGTCTTTCAGTCAGAACACTGATGGAAGATTGTACTGCTGTCTTTCAGTCAGAACACTGATGGAAGACTACTGCTGTCTCTCAGTCAGAACACTGATGGACACTGACCGTGGTGCTACCAGCTCTCCTTCTGGCTCCATCTCTCCCTTCAGTCACCTCTGGTAGGTAGAACCCATCTGACCCCACAGAGCAATAATTCACAGGCCAATGAACCACTCCTCTGGCTCCCATCTCTCCCCTTGACTCCCCCTCCGCCCATGCCTCACGGTGGGCAGACAGCTAGTGGGAACTCCCTGGAAAGTTCCTCCATGCCTCAGAAGAAAGTGAGAAACAGACAGCAGCCAATGTGATGTGACCTGTCGGTTCTGTTTCCATAATTATCTATCAATTTATTACACTGATGGTAACATGTCTAGCTGCTCCTACCCTCATCACACTGATGGTAACATGTCTAACTATTCCTCCCCTCATCACACTGATGGTAACATGTCTAGCTGCTAATACCCTCATCATACTGATGGTAACATGTCTAGCTGCTCCTACCCTCATCACACTGATGGTAACATGTCTAGCTGCTCTTCCCCTCCTCACTCTGATGGTAACATGTCTAGCTGCTCCTACCCTCATCTCACTGATGGTAACATGTCTCGCTGCTCTTCCCCTCATCACACTGATGGTAACATGTCTAGCTGCTCCTACCCTCATCACACTGATGGTAACATGTCTAACTATTCCTCCCCTCATCACACTGATGGTAACATGTCTAGCTGCTCCTACCCTCATCACACTTATGGTAACATGTCTAGCTGCTCTTCCCCTCCTCACTCTGATGGTAACATGTCTAGCTGCTCCTACCCTCATCACACTGATGGTAACATGTCTCGCTGCTCTTTCCCTCATCACACTGATGGTAACATGTCTAGCTGCTCCTACCCTCATCACACTGATGGTAACATATCTAACTAATCCTACCCTCATCACACTGATGGTAACATATCTAACTACTACTACCCTCATCACACTGATGGTAACATGTCTAGCTGCTCCTACCCTCATCACACTGATGGTAACATGTCTAACTATTCCTCCCCTCATCACACTGATGGTAACATGTCTAGCTGCTCCTACCCTCATCACACTGATGGTAACATGTCTAGCTGCTAATACCCTCATCACACTGATGGTAACATGTCTAGCTGCTCCTACCCTCATCACACTGATGGTAACATGTCTAGCTGCTCTTCCCCTCCTCACTCTGATGGTAACATGTCTAGCTGCTCCTACCCTCATCACACTGATGGTAACATGTCTCGCTGCTCTTCCCCTCATCACACTGATGGTAACATGTCTAGCTGCTCCTACCCTCATCACACTGATGGTAACATATCTAACTAATCCTACCCTCATCACACTGATGGTAACATATCTAACTACTCCTACCCTCATCACACTGATGGTAACATGTCTCGCTGCTCTTCCCCTCATCACACTGATGGTAACATGTCTAGCTGCTCCTACCCTCATCACACTGATGGTAACATATCTAACTAATCCTACCCTCATCACACTGATGGTAACATATCTAACTACTCCTACCCTCATCACACTGATGGTAACATGTCTCGCTGCTCTTCCCCTCATCACACTGATGGTAACATGTCTAGCTGCTCCTACCCTCATCACACTGATGGTAACATGTCTAGCTGCTCCTGCCCTCATCACACTGATGGTAACATGTCTAGCTGCTCCTACCCTCATCACACTGATGGTAACATGTCTAGCTGCTCCTACCCTCATCATCACACTGATGGTAACATGTCTCACTGCTCTTCCCCTCATCACACTGATGGTAACATGTCTCGCTGCTCTTCCCCTCATCACACTGATGGTAACATGTCTAGCTGCTCCTACCCTCATCATCACAATTATGGTAACATGTCTCACTGCTCTTCCCCTCATCACACTGATGGTAACATGTCTAACTGCTCTTCCCCTCATCACACTGATGGTAACATGTCTAACTACTCTTCCCCTCATCACACTGATGGTAACATGTCTAACTACTCTTCCCCTCATCACACTGATGGTAACATGTCTCGCTGCTCTTCCCCTCATCACACTGATGGTAACATGTCTAACTACTCTTCCCCTCATCACACTGATGGTAACATGTCTAACTAGTCTAACCCCTCATCACACTGATGGTAACATGTCTAACTACTCTTCCCCTCATCACACTGATGGTAACATGTCTAACTACTCTAACCCCTCATCACACTGATGGTAACATGTCTAACTACTCTAACCCCTCATCACA
Source organism: Oncorhynchus clarkii lewisi (assembly GCF_045791955.1). Taxonomy (NCBI): domain Eukaryota; kingdom Metazoa; phylum Chordata; class Actinopteri; order Salmoniformes; family Salmonidae; genus Oncorhynchus; species Oncorhynchus clarkii. The sequence goes on from NC_092169.1 coordinate 44,894,445, forward strand.
CTGATGGTAACATGTCTAACTACTCTTCCCCTCATCACACTGATGGTAACATGTCTAACTACTCTAACCCCTCATCACACTGATGGTAACATGTCTAACTACTCCTCCCCTCATCACACTGATGGTAACATGTCTAACTACTCTTCCCCTCATCACACTGATGGTAACATGTCTAACTACTCCTCCCCTCATCACACTGTTCAGTGTTCTGATTGAGAGACAGCAGTACAGTGTTCCATCAGCATTAGTGTTCCATCTGACCAAATTATGAAAGACAAACATTGTAATTTTTATTCCGGAAAGTTAGTGTGGAGGAGGTAAAAAAAAACATTGTTCATCAACAATGAAAAGCCATGGGGTCTGACAACTTGGATGGAAAACCACTGAGGAAAATAGAGGACGATATTGCACTCCTATTTGCCATATTTGAAATTGAAGTCTACTAAAATGTGTGCCCCCAGGCTTGGAGAGAAGCAAAAATCATTCTGCTACCAAAGAATAGTAAAGCGCCATTTACTGGCTCAAATAGATGACCAATCAGTATGTTCCCAACCCTTAGGAAATTCTGGAAAAAACTACGTTTGATCAAATACAATGCTATTTTACAGTAAACAATCATTCTCAAAATTCAGCCAATATTGCAAAATGTAAGCAGTAAAATTTGATAAAAAAAAACAGATAAAAAACACCTTATGGAACAGCGGGGGACTGTGAAGCAACACAAACATAGGAATAGACACATGCATACACACACATACTCATCCCCATACGCACAAGTACACATACATATTGTACTATAGATATGTGGTAGTTGTGGAGTAGGGGCCTGAGGCCACACAGTGTGTTATAAAATCTGTGAATGTATTGTAAAGTGTTTAAAATGTATTAACTGCCTTAATTTTGCAGGACCTCAGGAAGAGTACCTGCTGCCAAGGAAGCAGCTAATGGGGATCCATAATAAATATGAATATACTGATGGTAACATGTCTAACTACTTCTCCCCTCATCACACTGATGGTACCATGTCTAACTACTCCTCCAATCATCACACTGACGGTAACATATCTAACTACTTCTCCCCTCATCACACTGATGGTAACATGTCTAACTACTCATCCCCTCATCACACTGATGGTAACATGACTAACTACTCCTCCCCTCATCCCACTGATGGTAACATGTCAAGCTGCTCCTCCTCTCATCACACTGATGGTAACATATCTAACTGCTCCTCCCCTCTCAACTTATCACACTGATGGTAACATGTCTAACTGCTCCTCCCATAATCACACTGATGGTAACATATCTAACTACTCCACCACTCATGACACTGATGGTACCATGTCTAACTGTTCCTCCCATCGTCACACTGATGGTAACATATCTAACTACTCCACCACTCATGACACTGATGGTAACATGTCTAACTACTCCTCCCCTCTCAACTTATCACACTGATGGTAACATGTCTAACTGTTCCTCCCATAATCACACTGATGGTAACATATCTAAGTACTCCTCCCCTCATGACACTGATGGTAACATGTCTAACTACTCCTCCCCTCTCAACTTATCACACTGATGGTAACATATCTAAGTACTCCTCCCCTCATGACACTGATGGTAACATGTCTAACTACTCCTCCCCTCTCAACTTATCACACTGATGGTAACATGTCTAACTACTTCTCCCCTCATCACACTGATGGTACCATGTCTAACTAGTCCTCCTCTCATCACACTGATGGTAACATGTCTAACTGTTCCTCCCATCATCACACTGATGGTAACATATCTAACTACTCCTCCCCTCATCACACTGATGGTAACATGTCTAACTACTCCTCCCCTCATCACACTGATGGTAGCATGGCTAGATGCTACCCCCCTCATCACACTGATGGTAACATGTCCAGCTACTCCTGCTCTCATCACACTGATGGTAACATGTCTAACTACTCCTGCTCTCATCACACTGATGGTAACATGTCTAACTACTCCTCCCCTCTCAACTTATCACACTGATGGTAACATGTCTAACTACTCCTCCCCTCATCACACTGATGGTAACATGTCTAACTGCTCCTCCTCTCATCACACTGATGGTATCATATCTAACTACTCCTCCCCTCATCACACTGATGGTAACATGTCTAACTACTCCTCCCCTCTCAACTTATCACACTGATGGTAACATGTCTAACTACTTCTCCCCTCATCACACTGATGTTACCATGCCTAACTACTCCTCCTCTCATCACACTGATTGTAACATATCAAACTACTCCTCCCCTCATCACACTGATGGTAAAATGTCTAACTACACCTCCCCTCATCACACTGATGGTAACATGTCTAGCTACTCCTCCCCTCATCACACTGATGGTAACATGTCTAACTGCTCCTCCCCTCTCAACTTATCACACTGATGGTAACATGTCTAACTGCTCCTGATGGTAACATGTCTAACTACTCTTCCCTTCATCACAGTGATGGTAACATGTATAACTGCTCCTCCCCTCTCAACTAATCACACTGATGGTAACATTTCTAACTGATCCTCCTCTCATCACACTGATGGTAACATGTCTAACTGTTCCTCCCATCATCACACTGATGGTAACATATCAAACTACTCCTCCCCTCATCACACTGATGGTAACATGTCTAGATGCTCCTCCCCTCATCACACTGATGGTAACATGTCTAACCACTCCTCCCCTCATCGCACTGATGGTAACATATCTAACTACTCCTCCCCTCACCACACTGATGGTAACATGTCTAACTTCTCCTCCCCTCTCAACTTATCACACTGATGGCAACATGTCTAACTGTTCCTCCCATCATCACACTGATGGTAACATATCTAAGTACTCCTCCCCTCATCACACTGATGGTAACATGTCTAACTACTCCTCCCCTCTCAACTTATCACACTGATGGTAACATGTCTAACTACTTCTCCCCTCATCACACTGATGGTACCATGTCTAACTGTTCCTCCCATCATTACACTGATGGTAGCACATCTAACTACTCCTCCCCTCATCACACTGATGGTAACATGTCTAACTGCTCCTCCTCTCATCACACTGATTGTAACATATCTAACTGTTCCTCCCATCATCACACTGATGGTATCATATCTAACTACTCCTCCCCTCATCACACTGATGGTAACATGTCTAACTACTCCTCCCCTCTCAACTTATCACACTGATGGTAACATGTCTAACTACTTCTCCCCTCATCACACTGATGTTACCATGCCTAACTACTCCTCCCCTCATCACACTGATGGTAACATATCTAACTACTCCTCCCCTCATCACACTGATGGTAACATGTCTAACTGCTCCTCCCCTCTCAACTTATCACACTAATGGTAACATGTCTAACTGCTCCTCCTCTTATCACACTGATTGTAACATGTCTAACTACTCCTCCCCTCATCACACTGATGGTAACATATCTAACTACTCCTCCCCTCATCACACTGATGGTAACATGTCTAACTGCTCCTCCCCTCTCAACTTATCACACTGATGGTAACATGTCTAACTGCTCCTGATGGTAACATGTCTAACTGTTCCTCCCATCATCCCACTGATGGTAACATATCTAACTACTCCTCCCCTCATCACACTGATGGTAACATGTCTAGATGCTTCTCCCCTCATCACACTGATGGTAACATGTCTAACTACTCCTCCCCTCATCACACTGATGGTAACATGTCTAACTACTCCGCCCCTCGTCAAACTGATGGTAACATAGCTTGTAAATCCCTGGATCATTGTTATTCTAACCTCCGCGATGCATTTAAGGCCCTCCCCCGCCCTCCTTTCAGAAAAGCTGACCACGACTCCATTTTGTTGCTTCCAGCCTACAGACAGAGACTAAAACAAGAAGCTCCCGCGCTCAGGTCTGTTCAACGTTGGTCCGACCAATCTGATTCCACGCTTCAAGACTGCTTCGATCACATGGATTGGGATATGTTCCGCATTGCGTCCAACAAGAACATTGACGAATACGCTGATTCGGTGAGCGAGTTCATTAGGAAGTGCATCGAAGATGTTATACCCACAGCAACGATTAAAATATTCCCAAACCAGAAACCGTAGATTGATGGCAGCATTCACGCGAAACTGAAAGCACGAACCACTGCTTTTAACAAGGGCATGGTGGCCGGAAATATGACCGAATACAAACAGTGTAGCTATTCCCTCCGCAAGGCAATGAACAAGCTAAGCGTCAGTATAGAGACAAAGTAGAATCGCAATTCAACGGCTCAGACACAAGAGGTATGTGGCATGGTCTACAGTCAATCACGGATTACAAAAAGAAAACCAGCCCCGTCGCGGACCAGGATGTCTTGCTCCCAGAAAGACTAAATAACGTTTTTGCTCGCTTTGAGGACAATACAGTGCCACTGACACGGCCTGCTACCAAAACCTGCGGACTCTCCACAGACAACGCAATCGCAACCACACTGCACACTGCCCTAACCCATCTGGACAAGAGGAATACCTATCTGAGAATGCTGTTCATCGACTACAGCTCAGCATTTAACACCATAGTACCCTCCAAATTCGTCATCAAGCTCGAGACCCTGGGTCTCGACCCCGCCCTGTGCAACTAGGTACTGGACTTCCTGACGGGCCGCCCCCAGGTGGTGAGGGTAGGTAACAACATCTCCACCCCACTGATCCTCAACACTGGGGCCCCACACGTCTGCGTTCTGAGCCCTCTCCTGTACTCCCTGTTCACCCACGACTGCGTGGCCATGCACACCTCCAACTCAATCATCAAGATTGCGGACGACACTACAGTGGTAAGCTTGATTACCAACAACGACGAGACGGCCTACAGGGAGGAGGTGAGGGCCCTCGGAGTATGGTGTCAGGAAAATAACCTCACACTCAACGTCAACAAAACAAAGGAGATGATTGTGGACTTCAGGAAACAGCAGAGGGAGCACCCCCCTATCCATATCGACCGGACAGTAGAGGAGAGGGAAGTAAGTTTTAAGTTCCTCGGCATACACATCACGGACAAACTGAATTGGTCCACCCACACAGACAGCATCGTGAAGAAGGCGCAGCAGCGCCTCTTCAACCTCAGGAGGCTGAGGAAATCCGGCTTGTCACCAAAAGCATCTCACAAACTTCTACAGATGAACAATCGAGAGCATCCTGTCAGGCTGTATCACCGCCTGGTACGGCAACTGCTCCGCACACAACCGTAAGGCTCTCCAGAGGGTAGTGAGGTCTGCACAATGCATCACCGGGGACAAACTACTTGCCCTCCAGGACACCTACACCACCCGATGTCACAGGAAGGCCATAAAGATCATCAAGGACAACAACCACCCGAGCCACTGCATGTTCACCCTGCAATCATCCAGAAGGTGAGGTCAGTACAGGTGCATCAAAGCTGTGACCGAGAGACTGAAAAAAAGCCTCTATCTCAAGGCCATCAGACTGTTAAACAGCCATCACTAACATTGAGTGTCTGCTGCCAACATACTGACTCAACTCCAGCCACTTTAATAATGGAAAAATGGATGTAATAAATGTATCACTAGCCACTTAAAAACGCCACTTCATATAATGTTTACATACTCTACATTATTCACCTCATATGTACAGTCTTTGCCTATGCCGGATTAAGTGATATGACATGCTATTGACATGCTATTATTATTAATTTTTTTTACCCCTTTTTCTCCCCAATTTCGTGGTATCCAATTGTTGTAGTAGCTACTATCTTGTCTCATCGCTACAACTCCCGTACGGGGCTCGGGAGAGACGAAGGTTGAAAGTCATGCGTCCTCCGATACACAACCCAACCAGCCGCACTGTGTTATACACAACCCAACCAGCCGCACTGCTTCTTAACACAGCGCGCATCCAACCTGGAAGCCAGCCGCACCAATGTGTCAGAGGAAACACTGTGCACCTGGCAACCTTGGTTAGCCCGAAAATAAAACCATCCTCAGATCTGCTGTTGTAGAGCAGGATGGGAATGTTGCGGCAGAGGCAATGGATGTGAGTGAGACCTCAGAATAGCAGCTATCTGGCACTCACCCTTTCTCACAGAAGTCTGTCACTAGGTAGGGGAGTGACACTTTTTACTCTGGTGTGTATTTTTCAGTACCGGTATATTTAACAAGACTATTTTCAACATGAATAAAAACACCAAGGTGTTGGGTTGAAATAGGTACACTTGTTATTCCAACATGGAGTTCTAAACCATCAAACACACTCTTTCCATCAGCCCCATCGTGGGGTTGGTTGTCACACAGTACGGGGTTGGTTGTCACAATGTTTGCTAGTAGCATGACATGCTGAGTAAATTTGCGTGTGTGTGTGTGAGTGTGAGTGTGTGTGTGTGTGTGTGTGTGTGTGTGTGTGTGTGTGTGTGTGTGTGTGTGTGTGTGTGTGAAAGGGAGGCAACGTAGTGAGCTCTTTATATCACAACACAAACAAACTGGGGATTTATTGTGGCAGTTGAAATGTCCCCTCACAATTATATGGTTAAAGTAGGTTGGATTATGACAAGGGCATTTCCATGTAAAAGACCCCATGAGCACTAACATAGGAGCACATCAGATTTGGTGTATAATGAAAGCTAGCAGTTGAGTCTATATATATTTTTAATTAAGGCATACAGTTGAAGTTGGAAATTTACATACACCTTAGCCAAATACATTTAAACTCAGTTTTTCACAATTTCTGACATTTAATCATAGTAAAAATGATCTGTCTTTGGTCAGTTAGGATCACCACTTTATTTTAAGAATGTGACATTTCAGAATAACAGTAGAAAAATGATTTATTTCAGCTTTTTTTGTTTTTGTTTCATGACATTCCCAGTGGGTCAGAAGTTTACATACACTCAATTCGTAGTTGGTAGCATTGCCTTTAAATTGTTTAACTTGGGTCAAACGTTTTGGGTAGCCTTCTTCACCATGCTGTCTGTGTAGGTGGACCATTTCCATGATGTGCATGCCGTGGAACTTAAAACTTTCCACCTTCTCCACTACTGTCCCGTCGATGTGGATAGGGGGCTGCTGCCTCTGCTGTTTCCTGAAGTCCACCATCATCTCCATTTATGTTATGTGCTTCTGTCCACTAGGGCTAGGAATTTCCAGGGACCTCACGATACAGTACTATAACGATACTTCGGTGTCGATACGATAGGTAATGTTATTCTCATGATTTTCATGATTCTACAGTAGATGTACTGCGATTTGATACTGTGATTTTATTACGATTTTATGTTCTAAACCTATTGCTCACCATATGTCTGCTGCAGAGGGACAGGAAAGAACAGTACAAAATGAGCAGTCATGGAAATAAAAGTGCTGAAAACATGTTGGCTCACTATTTCAAAATAAGATGGACACAGGTACAGCTTACTAGCGTTAGCTAACGCTACCTAGCAAAAAAAATATATACACTACCGTTCAAAAGTTTGGGGTCACTTAGAAATGTCCTTGTTTTTGAAAGAAGTACAAATTTTTTGTCCAGTCCTCCCACTCCTCTTTCTATTCAGGGTAGAGCCAGTTTGCGCTGTTCTGTGAAGGGAGTAGTACACAGCGTTGTACGAGATCTTCAGTTTCTTTGCAATTTCTTGCATGTAATAGCCTTCATTTCTCAGAACAAGAATAGACTGACGAGTTTCAGATGAAAGTTTTTTGTTTCTGGCTATTTTGAGCCTGTAATCAAACCCACAAATGCTAATGCGCCAGATACTCAACTAGTCTAAAGAAGGCCAGTTTTATTGCTTCTTTAATCAGGACAACAGTTTTCAGCTGTGCTAACATAATTGTAAAAAGGTTTTCTAATGATAAATTAGCCTTTTAAAATGATAAACTTTAGCTTAGCTAACACAAAGTGCCATTGGAACACAGGAGTGATGGTTGCTGATAATGGGCCTCTGTACGCCTATGTAGTTCTTCCATAAAAAAAATCAGCTGTTTCCAGTTACAATAGTAATTTACAACATTACCAATATCTACACTGCATTTCTGATCTATTTGATGTTCTTTTAATGGACCAAAATTTTTATTTTCAACGGTAGTGTATGTATTTAATTTTTTACAAATCTATACTTGGAGTCCAAAATAATATTGCAATATGTAACTAGCATTTTTTTCCCCCTCATCACTGCTGTCCACGAGAGATTACCCAATGCCATTAAAGAATGCCATAGACATGATGACGGTTTCTTCATTCAGTTGTTTATTTATTCTGTAGCTATCTAGTGAACTTGGCCCTCTAATCCTCCTGCTTTACTAAACTTTAGATTATTCAGTCAGGGTGTTGAACCTCGCCCTCCTCTCCCACCCTGGGAGCCAAAGATGTGTCCACCACCCCACATGATGGCCCCAGCTGTGGTGCAGGGAGACTGACTGTCTGTCTGGGGCCCCAGCATCCAGCACTGGTTTTGTCAGTGAGTGTGGCAGCTGCAGGGCTGTGGCGGGGCGCAAGGGGACGAGCATGGTGAAGGCGGGCGGGCGGGGAGGGAGTCGCAGAAGGGACAGAGAGAGGGCATAGCACAGCCCCCTTTAGTCCTCCTCTCAACAAGGTCCCCATCCCCATTGTAGCAGAGCCCTCCTGGTAATAAAGCTGGCCGCGGGCACACAAAGCCCCCAGATGGCACTCGGAGACATCCATAATAATGGACACCAAACAAAAAGGCTAGCCCAGCCAGTGTGAGGATTAGAGTTCTACTTGGCCCTCCTTTACCCTGCCCAGTGAGGCTGGAAGGGTGTTAACCCCCGCCTGAGTGGTCCACTATACATCTCCTCTCAGCTATGCCCTCATGCCAAGTGTGTGGCCATGTGTGCATTAAGAGGGGGGAGGGAGACATATTTTAATCTGGGCAGACATTTGATCCATTTAAAAATGTAATACTTGGATAGACAGTTCAGTTAAAAATAAGTGTAGTGTTTATAACACAATTAGCTTTGATCTTTGACATCCATCCTTTGTACTCGTTTCTGACACCATTAGCTTTGATCTTGGTCATCCATCCTTTGTACTGGTTTCTGACACTATTAACTTTGATCTTCGTCATGCATCCTTTGTACTGGTTCCTGTGGCACACCCTGATCTGTTTCACCTGTCTTTGTGCTTGTCTCCACCCCCTCCAGGTGTCGCCCATCTTCCCCATTGTCCCCAGTGTATTTATACCTGTGTTCTCTGTTTATCTGTTGCAAGTTAGTTTTGTCCGTAAAGCCTACCAGCGGTTTTCCACTTGCTCCTGTCTGTTTCTAGTTCCTGTTTTCTAGTTTTACCGGTTTTGACCATTCTGCCTGCCCTGACCCTGCCTGCCGTCCTGTACCTTGTCACACCACATTGGATTGTTGACCTCTACATGCCCTGCTGTTCTGTACCTTTTGGACTCTGTTCTGGATTACTGACCTCTGCCTGCCCTTGACCTGTCGTTTGTGCCTGCCCCCTGTTCTAGTAATACGCTTTGTTACTTCGACAACATCTGCATCTGGGTCTTCCCTAAAACGTGATATTCTGACACCATTCATTTTCGCCATCAGGCCTTTGTACTGGTTTCTGACTGTGGCTATGATCTTCGTCATCCATCCTACTGTTTATGCAGATGGTACCAAGTCACAAGTGAGGGAGGCACCTCCTCCAAGATGAACATACACAGAACAGAAAGATGAAAATACACAAATGTGACCAGATCTTCTGTGCCACCATAGAGGGGACACAAAGTGGGACCGAAAGGGGCGAGGGCTGGCCTGGTTGCAGGTGGAGCTCTTTGGAGACGTAAAGCCAATCTCGCCGCAGCATGGAGTGGACCTTACCACTCTCTCCCTCCGTCTCTTTGTCTCTGGGAGATACTTTTGGTCATGTAGTGTATGTGGACACCTGCTCATCAAACATCTCATTCCAAAATCATGGGCATTAATACGGAGTTGGTCATGCAATAAAATGCAAATTAATTACTTAAAAATCATACAATGTGATTTTCTGGATTTTTGTTGGGAAGATGGCATTCTATGACGGTGCCACGTTGAAAGTCACTGAGCTCTTCAGTAAGGCCTTTCTACTACCAGTGTTTGTCTATGGAGATTGCATGGCTGTGTGCTCGATTGTATACACCTGTCAGCAACAGGTGTGGCTGAAATAGCCAAATCCACTCATTTGAAAGGGTGTCCACATACTGCTGTATATATAGTGTGTGTATATAGTGTATATACTGTGTGTATATAGTGTATATATAGTGTATGTTCTTTCTTCATTCCCTTATCTTTTCTTCTCGTGTCTACCAGTGGATTTGTTTCATGCAGTTGGTCAGGCCTTCATCATTAACGAGATATTGACTGTAGCCACACAGCTGGCCCCCACCACACCGACAGGCCCTGTCTGGTATAACTAGCACCAATCAAAGAGCATGTTGCACACAAACTGTCTATGAGGGGCACATTCATATCTGTCTTGATCTTCCACTGAACAGCAGAGAGAGGCTGGTAAATAGGCTAACATCTCACCAGTTCCATAGAAATAGTTCATAATCCCTTGAGGGAAATTGGTTTTGAATATTTTTCATCATCATTAATATTGATGCTAATGTCAATGCTGAGGTACTATAAGGTTAATGCAGCTGATGTTCTTAGTGTGTCTAGTATGGCATGTCTGACTTAACTTTCCTGTCTGGCTGACACATACTGGCTGGCTATCACTAAGTCCATTAATCATCTCCCAATCTCAGGGGAAATTTGTCACTCACTGACTGAGCCCAGAGTGCATTCATATGCAGACAGTCAGTCACACATGGCAACTGTATTTGCAAACGTATCATCTTCTAGCCACATGCAAATATTGGAACAATGACCCATGAGTAAACTCTGTGTGTCTAGGGCTGGCACAATTACCATAGAACCATGTAACCAACGGTTAAGGATGAAGACCGTCATGAAAATAAAATAAACCTCCATAACCGCTGAAAATCATTACTATTGTTGATCTTTTATGGACAAACAACTGACTGAAGATGGGACGGCCAGGCATTCATGCCGGTTGAGTCAGTTTCTGTGATAACATAGACTATTAAAACTTCTTAGGGCTGCAATCCCGTTAACGGGATGATATGACAACAGCCAGTGAAAGTGCAGTGCGCCAAATTCAAAACAACAGAAATCTCATAATTAAAATTCCTCAAACATACATGTATCTTATACCGTTTTAAAGGTAATCTTGTTGTTAATCCCACCACAGTGTCCGATTTCAAATATGCTTTATGACGAAAGCACCACAAACGATTATGTTAGGTCATCACCAGGCCACAGAAAAACACAGCCATTTTTCCAGCCAAAGAGAGGAGTCACAAAAAGCACAAATAGACATAAAATGAATCACTAACCTTTGATGATCTTCATCAGATGACACTCAAAGGACTTCATGTTACACAATACATTAATGTTTTGTTTGATAAAGTTCATATTTATATAAAAAATCTGAGTTTACATTGGTGCGGTACGTTCACTAGTTCCAAAAACATCCAGTGATTTTGCATAGCCACATCGATTCAACAGAAATACTCATCATAAATGTAGATGATAATACAAGTTATACACATGTAATTATAGATATACCTCTCCTTAATGCAACCCCTATGTCAGATTTTTTTTTTAAATTACGGAAAAAGCAAACCATGCAATAATCTGAGACGGCGCTCAGAAAATGTATCAAATTAGCCGCATGTTGGAGTCAACAGAAACCAGAAATTACATGAGAAATATTCCCTTACCTTTGGAATCGCAGTATTCCCAGGAATCGCAGTTCCACAATAAATGCTTGATTTGTTCGATAAAGTCAGTTATTTATGTCCAAGTAGCTACTTTTGTTAGCGTTAGGTGCACATATCCAAACGCTTGCGCGTTTGGACAAAAACTTCGGACAAAAACTTCAAAATGTTTTATTACAGGTCGAAGAAACATTTCAAACTAACATAGAATCAATCATTATTATGTTTTTATCATAAATCTTCAATAAAGTTCCAACCAGAGAATTCCTTTGTGTCTACAGAAGCAAGTCGATATCATGTGGAATGCGCGAGACCAGGAAATGGCTCTCTGCCAGTAAGCTGACTCCATTCAGCTCTTATTCAGGCCTACAACACAGCAGAAGCCTCATTCAAGTTTCTAAAGACGTTTGACATCTAGTGGAAGCCCTAGGAAGTGCAACTTCATTCATATCCCAACGTGAATTCAATAGGGCCTGGGTTGACAAAATACCAACCTCAGATTTCTCACTTCCTGTTTGGATTTCTTCTCAGGTTTTTGCCTGCCATATGAGTTCTGTTATACTCACAGGCATCATTCAAACAGTTTTGGAAACTTCAGAGTGTTTTCTATCAAATACTAATAATACTATGCATATATTAGCAACTGAGACTGAGGAGCAGGCTGTTTACTCTGGGCACCTCCGGGCACCTTTCATCCAAGCTACTCAATACTGCCCAAAGCAGAGGTCTTGGAACCTCTAACCCTGGCAATTTGACTGGTAAACTCATGGGTGTACTCAAATAGGCTGCCAGGTCCATGGTAATGTAGAATGTTCATTCAAATTATGTTAACTGATGTGGCTCATGCCATGGAATGTATATGTGAGTTTAATCAATAAATCACAGGACATATTGATATGTACACTTCCTGCTTTTTCTTCCTGCTTTTACTTCCTGCTTTGTTCCTATAGGTACACTCACAATGGCTGCCAGTACACCCATTATGCCATCATTGACTTGAATGGTGATGCCTGTTCTGTTCATTCTATTTCTATAGTAGCACATGCAGTCAGGAGCGGAGGAAATTAGAAAATCTGTGTCAATATTTTTAAAAAAATGCTATTTGAACAGTTATTGCAGTGACCGCAGTCATTTGGCTGGCCAATGACCATCATCAAAAATTCCATGATCGTCACAACCCTACTTGTGTTATCATCACACTCCTAAAGAGGTACTGTTGACATTACCAAGGACTTTATGGCTTGATGACTCTTCCGTGTGCATTACAGAGAATAGGAAAAAACGGTTAAGTGGTGAAATTGTTGAAATGTGTTGTTGCAGCCAAGCCACAAAAACATGCTCCCCTCTCTGTCTCTTTTGTTTCTCTCTCTTCTCACTTCCTATTCGAGCAGTAACTTCTGGGCACTCCCCCCAAACCTGAACCCTGAATCTGAAAAAAACCTAACTGTCTAACAGACAGGAAGTGAAAGTGCCATGGGAATATACCAGCCTTTCATGAGTGCTGAGGAGGAATTCAGGACTAAGTAGAAGCAACAAAACACAACAAAGCATTTTGTACAACACTAGGGAGGTGACAGGGGAGCTATTGCCAAGGTAGTAACATGGTGCTGTTCAACTGACCAAACATTGTTATGACACATTGCCACGCCCTGACCTTAGATTGCTTTGTATGTTTCTATTTTTCATTTGGTCAGGGTGTGATGTGGGTGGGTATTCTATGTTGTATGTCTAGGTGTTGTGTTTCTATCTTTAGGCCTGGTATGGTTCCCAATCAGAGGCAGCTGGTTATCGTTGTCTCTGATTGAGAACCATACTTAGGCAGCCTGTTTTCCCACTATGGGTGTGGGTAGATGTTTTCTGTTTTGTGTGTATCACCTGACAGAACTGTTTCGTTCCCCCTCGTTGTTATTTTGTTTAGTGTTCAGTTTTGATTAAATTTACAATATGAACACTAACCACACTGCACCTTGGTCCTCTCCCACTTCCACCTACGACGACCGTTACACACATAGGCACATTGTAGGTCATCATCCATTTGTGTATCTTCCTGCCTGTAGGATGTGTCCTTGCTAGATTAAATATGCACCATGCAGAAATTGCTTCACCTTTTCCTGGCTGCTAAAATTCCAATAGGGATCGGCGTCCCGTCAAAGGGACAACTGTAAATCATGCAGCGACTTTAGAGAAACAACAAATGTTGGTACGTATAAGTGTCTTATATTGGCTGAAAGGTTAAATTTGTGTTAATATAACTGCACTGTCCAATTTACAGTAGCTATTAATGCAAAACAATGCCATGCTATTGTTTGAGGAGAGCTCCTAACAACAAAACACTTTTTTTCACCTCGTTAGGTTTGATAAATTCACCTCTGAAGATGAAATGTGTACTTACATTCTGAAATCTTGTTCGGATTTATCATCCAAAGGGTCCCAGAGATAACATAAAGTGTCATTTTGTTAGATAAAATACTTTTTCATATCCTAAAATGGTCCATATAGCATGCATGGTCGATTTTGTATTTCCACTTGTTCAATTTGCAAAGAAAGAAATCTGTGAAAATCTCACCCTAAACGTTGTTTCAACCAGTCAAATCCTAGAACATAACGAGACTTCCATATATCATTAGGGGTGTAGTATATCCTATAGGACACCATATTTGGTCAGAGAGCGACGCCGTCATGGCACGCCGATGACGCGGCCGGTCTTCACTTGAACGACTCTAACTTTGTCAAATCAGCACCAATCGGGGTCAAACAAAGCTAGCTAGATAGCCAATGAGCTGGGCTTTACGGGAGTATCTGGAAACCATGTATCTGTTGTAAAATGTAGCTACTAACCTTGTAGGACAGCATGCCTTTTCATTTTGGACAAAAGTTATAAGAATATTCAGAGTTATGAAGTTATGAAAACTGGTTGTTTTGCAAATGTTGAACTTATAATATGGCTGCTAATACTGGAAAAGCTGAATCACAGTCCAAGTATACAGATTTGACGATATTCTTGCAGAAAAATGTTATATGAATGAAGTGTCTCCTTCACTATTTGCCAAAGTGTACCTGGGTGACTCCACACTAAATGTCATGTAGTTTGCTCATACTTCAGGTTATCCGTCTGAATCTTTGCACATACAGTGCTGCCATCTTGTGGACACCATCAGAATTACAACCAGAGTGATGGCTGGAATTGGGATCTTTCTGTTGCATTTCAAACAACTGGTTGTTTTTTTCTTTGTATTTTCTTCTACCCTATCTATTGTGTAATATTCTCCTACATTCAATTCACATTTCCACGAACTTCCAAGTGTTGCCTTTCAAATGGTACCAGGAATATGCATATCCTTGCTTCAGGGCCTGAGCTACAGGCAGTTAGATTTGGGTGTCATTTAGGCAAAAAATAAAAGAAAAAGGGCTATCCCTTAGACAGGACATGATGTGACCCAGTAGACAGGACATGATGTGACCCAGTAGACAGGACATGATGTGACCCAGTAGACAGGACATGATGTGACCCAGTAGGCAGGACATGATGTGACCCAGTAGACAGGACATGTGACTCAGTACACAGGACATTATTTCACCCAGTAGACAGGACATGATGTGACCCAGTAGACAGGACATGATGTGACCCAGTAGGCAGGACATGATGTGACCCAGTAGACAGGACATGTGACTCAGTACACAGGACATTATTTCACCCAGTAGACAGGACATGATGTGACCCAGTAGACAGGACATGATGTGACCCAGTAGGCAGGACATGATGTGACCCAGTAGGCAGGACATGATGTGACCCAGTAGACAGGACATGATGTGACCCAGTAGACAGGACATGATGTGACCCAGTAGACAGGACATGATGTGACCCAGTAGACAGGACATGATGTGACCCAGTAGACAGGACATGATGTGACCCAGTAGACAGGACATGATGTGACCCAGTAGACAGGACATGATGTGACCCAGTAGACAGGACATGATGTGACCCAGTAGACAGGACATGATGTGACCCAGTAGACAGGACATGATGTGACCCAGTAGGCAGGACATGATGTGACCCAGTAGGCAGGACATGATGTGACCCAGTAGACAGGACATGATGTGACCCAGTAGACAGGACATGATGTGACCCAGTAGACAGGACATGATGTGACCCAGTAGACAGGACATGATGTGACCCAGTAGGCAGGACATGATGTGACCCAGTAGACAGGACATGATGTGACCCAGTAGACAGGACATGATGTGACCCAGTAGACAGGACATGATGTGACCCAGTAGACAGGACATGATGTGACCCAGTAGGCAGGACATGATGTGACCCAGTAGACAGGACATGTGACTCAGTGCACAGGACATTATTTCACCCAGTAGGCAGGACATGATGTGACCCAGTAGACAGGAAATTATGTGACCCAGGAGACAGGACATGATGTGACCCAGTAGACAGGACATGATGTGACCCAGTAGACAGGACATGATGTGACCCAGTAGACAGGACATGATGTGACCCAGTAGACAGGACATGATGTGACCCAGTAGACAGGACATGATGTGACCCAGTAGACAGGACATGATGTGACCCAGTAGACAGGACATGATGTGACCCAGTAGACAGGACATGATGTGACCCAGGAGACAGGACATTGTCACCCAGGAGACAGGACATGATGTGACCCAGTAGACAGGACATGATGTGACCCAGTAGACAGGACATGATGTGACCCAGTAGACAGGACATGATGTGACCCAGGAGACAGGACATGATGTGACCCAGTAGACAGGACATGATGTGACCCAGTAGACAGGACATGATGTGACCCAGTAGACAGGACATGATGTGACCCAGTAGACAGGACATGATGTGACCCAGTAGACAGGACATGATGTGACCCAGTAGGCAGGACATGATGTGACCCAGTAGACAGGACATGTGACTCAGTACACAGGACATTATTTCACCCAGTATGCAGGACATGATGTGACCCAGTAGACAGGACATGATGTGACCCAGGAGACAGGACATGATGTGACCCAGTAGACAGGACATGATGTGACCCAGGAGACAGGACATGATGTGACCCAGTAGACAGGACATGATGTGACCCAGTAGACAGGACATGATGTGACCAAGTAGACAGGACATGATGTGACCCAGTAGACAGGACATGATGTGACCCAGTAGACAGGACATGATGTGACCCAGGAGACAGGACATTGTCACCCAGGAGACAGGACATGATGTGACCCAGTAGACAGGACATGATGTGACCCAGTAGACAGGACATGATGTGACCCAGTAGACAGGACATGATGTGACCCAGTAGACAGGACATGATGTGACCCAGTAGACAGGACATGATGTGACCCAGTAGACAGGACATGATGTGACCCAGTAGACAGGACATGATGTGACCCAGGAGACAGGACATTGTCACCCAGGAGACAGGACATGATGTGACCCAGTAGACAGGACATGATGTGACCCAGTAGACAGGACATGATGTGACCCAGTAGACAGGACATGATGTGACCCAGGAGACAGGACATGATGTGACCCAGTAGACAGGACATGGTGTGACCCAGTAGACAGGACATGATGTGACCCAGTAGACAGGACATGATGTGACCCAGTAGGCAGGACATGATGTGACCCAGTGACCCAGTGACCCAGCAGGACATGATGTGACCCAGTAGACAGGACATGATGTGACCCAGTAGACAGGACATGATGTGACCCAGTAGACAGGACATGATGTGACCCAGTAGACAGGACATGATGTGACCCAGTAGGCAGGACATGATGTGACCCAGTAGACAGGACATGATGTGACCCAGTAGACAGGACATGATGTGACCCAGTAGACAGGACATGATGTGACCCAGTAGACAGGACATGATGTGACCCAGTAGGCAGGACATGATGTGACCCAGTAGACAGGACATGTGACTCAGTACACAGGACATTATTTCACCCAGTAGGCAGGACATGATGTGACCCAGTAGACAGGAAATTATGTGACCCAGGAGACAGGACATGATGTGACCCAGTAGACAGGACATGATGTGACCCAGTAGACAGGACATGATGTGACCCAGTAGACAGGACATGATGTGACCCAGTAGACAGGACAGGATGTGACCCAGTAGACAGGACATGATGTGACCCAGTAGACAGGACATGATGTGACCCAGTAGACAGGACATGATGTGACCCAGTAGACAGGACATGATGTGACCCAGGAGACAGGACATTGTCACCCAGGAGACAGGACATGATGTGACCCAGTAGACAGGACATGATGTGACCCAGTAGACAGGACATGATGTGACCCAGTAGACAGGACATGATGTGACCCAGTAGACAGGACATGATGTGACCCAGGAGACAGGACATGATGTGACCCAGTAGACAGGACATGATGTGACCCAGTAGACAGGACATGATGTGACCCAGTAGACAGGACATGATGTGACCCAGTAGACAGGAAATGATGTGACCCAGTAGACAGGACATGATGTGACCCAGTAGGCAGGACATGATGTGACCCAGTAGACAGGACATGTGACTCAGTACACAGGACATTATTTCACCCAGTATGCAGGACATGATGTGACCCAGTAGACAGGACATGATGTGACCCAGGAGACAGGACATGATGTGACCCAGTAGACAGGACATGATGTGACCCAGGAGACAGGACATGATGTGACCCAGTAGACAGGACATGATGTGACCCAGTAGACAGGACATGATGTGACCCAGTAGACAGGACATGATGTGACCCAGTAGACAGGACATGATGTGACCCAGTAGACAGGACATGATGTGACCAGGAGACAGGACATTGTCACCCAGGAGACAGGACATGATGTGACCCAGTAGACAGGACATGATGTGACCCAGTAGACAGGACATGATGTGACCCAGTAGACAGGACATGATGTGACCCAGTAGACAGGACATGATGTGACCCAGTAGACAGGACATGATGTGACCCAGTAGACAGGACATGATGTGACCCAGGAGACAGGACATGATGTGACCCAGTAGACAGGACATGATGTGACCCAGTAGACAGGACATGATGTGACCCAGTAGACAGGACACGATGTGACCCAGTAGACAGGACACGATGTGACCCAGTAGACAGGACATGATGTGACCCAGTAGACAGGACATGATGTGACCCAGTAGACAGGACATGGTGTGACCCAGTAGACAGGACATGATGTGACCCAGTAGACAGGACATGATGTGACCCAGTAGACAGGACATTTGACTCAGTACACAGGACATTATTTCACCCAGGAGACAGGACATTGTCACCCAGGAGACAGGACATGATGTGACCCAGTAGGCAGGACATGATGTGACCCAGTAGACAGGACATGATGTGACCCAGTAGACAGGACATGATGTGACCCAGTAGACAGGACATGATGTGACCCAGTAGACAGGATATGATGTGACCCAGTAGACAGGACATGATGTAACCCAGGAGACATGACATGATGTGACCCAGGAGACAGGACATGATGTGACCCAGTAGACAGGACATGATGTGACCCAGTAGACAGGACATGATGTGACCCAGTAGACAGGACATGATGTGACCCAGTAGACAGGACATGATGTGACCCAGTAGACAGGACATGATGTGACCCAGTAGACAGGACATGATGTGACCCAGTAGACAGGACATGATGTGACCCAGGAGACAGGACATGATGTGACCCAGTAGACAGGACATTATGTGACCCAGTAGACAGGACATGATGTGACCCAGTAGACAGGACATGATGTGACCCAGTAGACAGGACATGATGTGACCCAGTAGACAGGAAATGATGTGACCCAGTAGACAGGACATGATGTGACCCAGTAGGCAGGGCATGATGTGACCCAGTAGACAGGACATGTGACTCAGTACACAGGACATTATTTCACCCAGTATGCAGGACATGATGTGACCCAGTAGACAGGACATGATGTGACCCAGGAGACAGGACATGATGTGACCCAGTAGACAGGACATGATGTGACCCAGGAGACAGGACATGATGTGACCCAGTAGACAGGACATGATGTGACCCAGTAGACAGGACATGATGTGACCCAGTAGACAGGACATGATGTGACCCAGTAGACAGGACATGATGTGACCCAGTAGACAGGACATGATGTGACCCAGGAGACAGGACATTGTCACCCAGGAGACAGGACATGATGTGACCCAGTAGACAGGACATGATGTGACCCAGTAGACAGGACATGATGTGACCCAGTAGACAGGACATGATGTGACCCAGTAGACAGGACATGATGTGACCCAGTAGACAGGACATGATGTGACCCAGGAGACAGGACATGATGTGACCCAGTAGACAGGACATGATGTGACCCAGTAGACAGGACATGATGTGACCCAGTAGACAGGACACGATGTGACCCAGTAGACAGGACACGATGTGACCCAGTAGACAGGACATGATGTGACCCAGTAGACAGGACATGATGTGACCCAGTAGACAGGACATGGTGTGACCCAGTAGACAGGACATGATGTGACCCAGTAGACAGGACATGATGTGACCCAGTAGACAGGACATTTGACTCAGTACACAGGACATTATTTCACCCAGGAGACAGGACATTGTCACCCAGGAGACAGGACATGATGTGACCCAGTAGGAAGGACATGATGTGACCCAGTAGACAGGACATGATGTGACCCAGTAGACAGGACATGATGTGACCCAGTAGACAGGACATGATGTGACCCAGTAGACAGGATATGATGTGACCCAGTAGACAGGACATGATGTAACCCAGGAGACATGACATGATGTGACCCAGGAGACAGGACATGATGTGACCCAGTAGACAGGACATGATGTGACCCAGTAGACAGGACATGATGTGACCCAGTAGACAGGACATGATGTGACCCAGTAGACAGGACATGATGTGACCCAGTAGACAGGACATGATGTGACCCAGTAGACAGGACATGATGTGACCCAGTAGACAGGACATGATGTGACCCAGGAGACAGGACATGATGTGACCCAGTAGACAGGACATTATGTGACCCAGTAGACAGGACATGATGTGACCCAGTAGACAGGACCTGATGTGACCCAGGAGACAGGACATGATGTGACCCAGGTGACATGACATGATGTGACCCAGGAGACAGGACATGATTTGACCCAGGAGACAGGACATGATGTGACCCAGGAGACAGGACATGATGTTTCCCATGAGACAGGACATGTGACTCAGTACACAGGACATTATTTCACCCAGGATACAGGACATTGTCACCCAGGAGACAGGACATTGTCACCCAGGAGACAGGACATTATGTCACCCAGGAGACAGGACATGATGTCACCCAGGAGACAGGACATGATGTCACCCAGGAGACAGGACATGATGTCACCCAGGAGACAGGATATGATGTGACCAAGGAGACAGGACATGATGTGATCCAGGAGACAGGATATGATGTGACCAAGGAGACAGGACATGATGTGACCCAGGAGACAGGACATGATGTGACCCAGGAGACAGGACATGATGTGACCCAGGAGACAGGACATGTCACCCAGGAGACAGGACATGATGTTTCCCATGAGACAGGACATGTGACTCAGTACACAGGACATTATTTCACCCAGGAGACAGGACATTGTCACCCAGAAGACAGGACATGATGTCACCCAGGAGACAGGACATGATGTCACCCAGGAGACAGGATATGATGTGACCAAGGAGACAGGACAGGATGTGATCCAGGAGACAGGATATGATGTGACCAAGGAGACAGGACATGATGTGACCCAGGAGACAGGACATGATGTGACCCAGGAGACAGGAGTTGATGTGACCCAGGAGACAGGACATGTCACACAAGAGGCAGGACATGATGTTTCCCAAGAGACGGGACAAGTGACCCAGTACACAGGACATGATGTCACCCAGGAGACAGGACATGATATGAGACAGGACATGATATGAACCAGGAGACAGTACATGATGTCACCCAGGAGACAGGACAAAGGGATAGTCAGCTCTATTACACTGAACAAAAATATAAAAGCAACAAGCAACAATTTAAAAGAGGTTATAAGGCAATCAGTCAATTAAAAAAATCTGTAAATTAGATTCATTAGGCCCTAATCTATGGATTTCACATGACTGGGAATTCAGATATACATCTGTTGGTCACAGATACTTAACATAAAAAAGTAGAGACATGGATCAGAAAACCAGTCAGTATCTGGTGTGACCCCCATTTTCCTCATGCAGCACGACACATTTCCTTCACATAGAGTTGATCAGGCTGTTGATTGTGGCCTGTGGAATGTTGTCCCACTCCTCTTCAATAGCTGTGTGAAGTTGCTAGATGTTGGCGAGAACTGGAACACGCTGTCATACACGTTGATCATGAGCATCCCAAACATGCAGGCCATGGAAGAACTGGGACATTTTCACCTTCCAGGAATTTTATACAGATCCTTGGGGCCGTACATTATCATGCTAAAACATGAGGTGACAGCGTTGGAAAAATGGCATGACAATGGGCCTCAGGATCTCTGCAATTGTGTTTGTTGTCTGTAGCTTGTGCCTGCCAATACCATAACCCCACTGCCACCACGGGACACTCCGTTCACAACGTTGACATCAGCAAACCGCCCGCCCACATGATGCCATACACGCTGTCTACCATCTGCCCGCTACTATTTAAACCGGGATTCATTCATGAAGACAGGAGTTAAATTGACTTGCCTAGTTAAATAAAGGTTACATGATTATTATTTTTTTAAATGAATGAAGAGCACACTTCTCCAGCGTTCCAGTGGCCAACTTCTCCAGCGTGCCAGTGGCCATCGAAGGTGAGCATTTGCCCAGATGAAGTCGGTTACGACGCCGAACTGCAGTCAGGTCAAGACCCTGGTGCAGACAACGAGCATGCAGATAAGCTTCCCTGAGAGGGTTTCTGACAGTTTGTGCAGAAATTATTTGGTTGTGCAAACCCACAGTTTCATCAGCTATCCGGGTGACTGGCCTCCACCTGCCAGATGTGGAGGTCCTGGGCTGGCGTGGTTACACGTGGTCTGTGGCTGTGAGGTTGGTTGGACGTTCTGTGAAATTCTCTAAAACAACGTTGGAGGCGGCATATGGTAGAGAAATTAACATTCAATTCTCTGGCAACAGCTCTGGTCGACATTTCTGCAGTGAGCATGCCAATTGCACGCTCCCTCAACTTGAGACATCTGTGGCATTGTGTTGTGTGAAAACACTGCACATTTTAGAGTGACCTTTTATTGTCCTTAGCAGAAGGTGCACCTGTGTAATGATCATGCTGTTCAATTAGCTTCTTGATTTGCCACACCTGTAAGGTGGATGGCAAAGGAAAAAATTCTCACTAACAGGGATGTAAACAAATGTGTGCACAAAATTAGAAAGAAATAAGCTTTTTGTGAGTGTGGAACATTTCTGGGATCTTTTATTTCCGCTCATGAAACATGGAAACAACACTTTATATGTTGCATTTATATTTTTATTCAGTGTAATAAGGAACAGCTAATCACCCTGACTGGAGTAAGTCAGTGTAAAGATTCTCAAAGCTATACCTACACAACTACTGAACTGCCAGAGCAAGGAGGGACATGTTAGCACGTAGATATAGCCCGCTAGCACATAACGTTCTGAGAACCATATATTTCTTAGAGCTTGGTGAGAGCGTGGTTGTCCTATGGTTATTTTGCATAAACTTCCCACAACATTCTGGGAATGGTGCAGGATAGTTACTTTGGAACATTCTCAAACAGTTTTTCTGTGGGAATTTCAGTACTTCAGCATAGCGATTTCTGCCAGTTTCCTCATGGTTCTATTTAAAGTCATGTTCTCAGAACATTAGAAAACTTTCCATAAAAAATGCAAGAAAACATTAGTAACGCTCAAGTATGTTATTGAAAAACATATACATTATTTTCTAAGCAAAACTCTCTCTGTCCTCTATCTTGTTAAATGTGTTCAGGTGTTTTGGTCAGGTCCACTAATTGGCCACACCTGATCATAATGAGTGGTTGTTTCCTTTGAAATGGGTCTGTTTGAATAGACTAAAATGAACAGCTTTGTATGAGTTTAAAAAAAACGTGGAACACTAGCTCCATCCTGGTGGGGCAGTGGACTAATTCCATGGATAGAGAACAGAAGATCATAGGTTTGAGTCTCACTGAGCTGTGTGCCACAATCAAGTGTTTGCATGATTAATGCTTAAGCAAATCAATTTTCATGTGTAGTATCTGTACTTGGAGTTCAGAATAGTTAACCTAAATTAGCATTGTTATTAAAAATCTTATTAAAACAATCAGGGAAAGCTTTATTCAAAAACCTCCAAATAACCTAAAGTTTCCTTTCTCAGACCGTTAAAATAAAACCTCCCATTAAAACTTTCAGGGAGCCAAAGTAAAACTTTCTCAAAACCTCCCGTCAAACTAAAAATGTACTCTCCCAGAACAAGAAAATGTTCACTTCCATTCTCAGAACGGTTAAAGGGGAACTACCCCCACTGGTTTTAGCCTCGTTTTTTGGTTTGCTCCTCAAGAAATGCTGGCGGCCATGACAGAAGCCAAACGGGAGTCGGTTTGGGGGTGTGGTTTGATGTGGGTGTTTCTTGGGTGTGTCCTTGCCACCATCAAGACACAACCATCTCTCAGAACGTTGCCCGCAGTTGTTTCCCCCCCACTCAATCACAACAAACAAACCTCATGCATGTTGAGTTCAATAACTATAGGCAGATGTATTGTGAGATGTCAGAGGAAACTTTGAATAGATCAATAGCCTACGGAGTAATATGAGAAGAATGAAATTGCTGAATTTATGTAGATATTCTAAATGAAGTGTTTTGATAACTTTCTAACGCAGTAAGAGGTCCATGTAGAATAAACACTTTTTTACATAATACCACAGAGGCATTGTTCTGCTAATATAACAATGCACCTTTCACCTTTCATTGTCATTCCATACCTTCCTGTATGGTGTCCTGTATAAAACAGGAGTTCCCTGATCCTGGTGCAGAATACACAGGGTTTGATACCATTTAATTCAATAATAAAAAAAGACAATACAAGTAAAAGTTGTGTCTAGTCAAATTTGGATGCCATTTAGAGCAGGTATGGGCAACTTTGACTGTGGTGGGGTCACAAGAAATCTGAACTCATCAGGAGGGGCCGTCATGGGACGGAAAGAAGATTTAGCAATGTTATAACTAATTTAATGCACATTTTTAAGTTTTAGAGTTAATCTGTTACACATTTTTCTTACACATTTTGCCATATGGTGGAGAGAAATGTTTACAGTTTTAAATATGATATCTGAGTGAAACTGACTAACAAAATCAATGGGGGCCCATTAAGTTTAGATAGCTGGCCACTAGACTAACTTACCAATAAAAAAAATGTTAGCTGACATGGGGTAATTGAGTGACTATCAGTGACTGACATAACAAGAGAAAAACTGTTGATGCACAACCAAATTTTGAAGTTGCACCTTGTGTATTCCACTATTCTACCTCGCAACAGGAAGTTGAGACCCTGACAAATGCAACAGGCAATCCTCAAAACCAATATACATCTTATGAGGTGGTGTTGACTGGGAGGGCCTGTGACGGGATGATACAAAAGACAGCCAAGAGGTAAAATGCATTTTGTTATAAAGGAAGGACAGAGCTTTTTGAGTGTACTACTTGTTTCAGCTTGGCTGGCTAATTAACCTACTACTTTATCAAACCGGGTATTTTTTAATACACATCTCACATTACACAGATTACCGTTGTTGATGAAGCTGCCTGTTTCAACAGGGCAGTAACTCAGGTCAAGCTTATTATAGGTCATCACTAGTTACCACAGCCACAAAGTCAAACAGGCTGCCTATTTGTGACCGACTGCCTCGATTTGGTCTTATGTAGTAACATTTGTAATTGTGTTTTTTACATTGGATAAAAGTACAGACTACGAGCTAGAAAATGGTATCTCATACACTGCAGTTGAGGAACATATGGGAAAGTAATTCTGCTTTGAAAATTGATCAACTTGTAACCTCACTTTTTATAAAAATGGCACGTTTATGTTTTGGGACATCTATTGGAGAGCTCTTCTTTGTCTACACCCATTCAGCATTGTTCACACCCTCTTAAGCCTTAACCACATCCATCTCTTTAAAGCATGTGAGGCCATGTGCTAAACAGTGGGTATGGTAGCGTACAACCAAAGATTTCAAGAATAAAGGCTGGTTTATTCTACTTCTATCTACATGTCTGTAGACCGTTGTCGCAGTGACATCATGAATATTCTATTGTCATCCAACATCAAACTTGACGTTGTCGGTATGAAAAAGTATAAACACTAAAATGACAGGCTGCATGACATCAGCAGTCTGGGGTCCAAAATAGCATAACTGGTGCATTTTAACACCAATAACCCCGTCCATACAAATTAATTTGTCAATCTAGCAAATCGGGCAACTAAAAGCAACTTCCTACACAATGTTTTTGGTTAGTTTCTAGCTTGTAAGAAGGTGTAATTATCAAATCAAATCAAAGTTTACTTGCCACGTGCGCCAAATACAACAGTGAAATGCTTACTTACAGGCTCTAACCAATAGTGCAAAAAAGGTATTTGGTGAACAATAGGTAGGTAAAGAAATAAAACAACAGTAAAAAGACAGGCTATAAACAGTAGCGAGGCTATAAAAGTAGCGAGGCTACAAACAGACACCGGTTAGTCAGGCTGATTTATTTAGTATGTATATGAATGTATGGTTAAAGTGAATATGCATATATGATAAACAGAGAGAAGCAGCAGCGTAAAAAGAGGTGTTGTGGGGGAGGAACACAATGCAAATAGTCCGGGTAGCCATTTGATTACCTGTTCAGGAGTCTTATGGCTTGGGAGTAAAAACTGTTGAGAAGCCTTTTTGTCCTAGACTTGGCACTCCGGTACCGCTTGCCATGCGGTAGTAGAGAGAACAGTCTATGATTGGAGTGGCTGGGGTCTTTGACAATTTTTAGGGCCTTCCTCTGACATCACCTGGTGTAGAGGTCCTGGGTGGCAAGCAGTTTAGCCCCAGTTATATTCTGGGCCGTACGCACTACCCTCTGTAGTGCTTTGGGGTCAGAGACCGAGCAATTGCCGTACCAGGCAGCGATACAACCAGTAAGGATGCTCTCGATGGTGCAGCTGTAGAACCTTTTGAGGTTGATGCTGTCATGCATGCCTCAGTGTTGCTTGCCTCGAAGCGAGCATAGAAGTGGTTTAGCTCATCTGGTAGGCTCGTATCACTGGGCAGCTCGCAGCTGTGCTTCCCTTTGTAGTCTGTAATAGTTTGCAAGCCCTGCCACATAACACGAGCGTAGGAGCCGGTGTAGTATGATTCAATCTTAGCCCTGTATTGATTATTGTCTGTTTGATGGTTCGTCGCAGGGCATAGCAGGATTTCTTGAAAGCTTCCGGGTTAGAGTCCCGCACCTTGAAAGTGGCAGTTCTACCCTTTAGCTCAGTTCGAATGTTGCCTTTAATCCATGGCTTCTGGTTGGGGTATGTACGTGCGGTCACTGTGGGGACGACGTCCTCGATGCACTTATTGATAAAGCCAGTGACTAATGTGGTGTACTCCTCAATGCCATCGGAAGAATCCCGGAACATGTTCCAGTCTGTGATAGCAAAGCAGTCCTGTAGTTTAGTATCTGCTTCATCTGAACAATTTTATATAGACCGAGTCACTGGTGCTTCCTGCTTTAATCTTTGCTTGTAAGCAGGAATCCGGAAGATAGAGTTGTGGTCGGATTTACCATATCGGTACAGTGTCAATGTAAACGGTACAGTGAAATGGTTACTCGCATAGTGAAGTATTTTGTTTAGACATGTAGCTAGCTAGCTAGCAAGCTAAACAATGAACCATAATCCCAACTCATAACGTTACTTCCCTGCATTAATCTACAGGAAGCTAATGCTAACCAACTAGCGAGTTTCAATGTTAGCTAGTTAGCAAACATAAGGCTATATCTAGCAATGCAAATGTCTCTGAGTTATGTACAATTTCTCTTCATAAAGTGTGATTTTAACACAAACCCTAAACTTAACACAACCTTAACTACACTGCTTACCTTATGCCTATCCCTAACCTTAAATTAAGACCAAAAAGCACATTTTTGTTTTCATAATTTTTTTAAGATGTAACCAAATGTGGACTTTGTGGCTGTGGTAGCTAGAGGAACCTTAATTCTGTGCTTTACAGATGCTAACGTGTAATTGCTTTTTAGGGACAGTCACTCTTTAAAAAAAAATCATTTTTATCAGTCATGAAACGTATGGCTTCATTCCCACAACCAGAACAATGAGAAACCAAAAATGTTCATTCCCACATCTTCCGAGTAACCAAATGTGCTAGCTGGGAGCCTACTCTTGGTAGTTTTCCTCATACCCTGCTGAACAACAGTAAGTTACATTAGGCCAGTCAACAGTTTATAGTAATGAGTCTTCTTTAATAAGACTGGATGAGTTGAGTACACACTTAGAAAAATAACTTATATCTAGAGCCTCTTCATGAATGATGTACAGTAAGCTGTCTAATAACTAGACTAACCAGCTCAATGCAAAACAGTGTCTAAATGGAAAGAGGAAGTTTCTTCAGAGCAGTATGTTGTATGTTGAGAAAAGGCTAGTCCTTATTTAATGTCACAATGTGAGAGTTTGTGGCTGGGGATTGGTAAGGAAGGATGTGTCTGGCAGGCTCTTGGAATCTGTTCCAAGTGGCACCCTATTCCCTATATAGTGCACTACATAAGGCTCTGGTCAAAGTAATGTTCAATGTAGGGAATAGGGTGCAATTTGGGATGTAGCCCCGATGTGTCTATAGATGGCACAGACAGAGAGAGACCTTTGAGTCTCGGACTTGTCTGATAGGGAAGCAAGGCTTCACTAATTGGTGTGCAGGGCTGGAGCACAATTAAGCATTTTCTAGCAGGATTAGACAAAGACGAGGACTGTTTCGGTCGAAAGCAACTCTTCATTGTGACCCTCCCTTCTCTTCTCTCATCCAATACCCTAAAAAAGACAACTGTCTTAGTGTTCGGAGAGTTTCACCATAGGTGTGCAAATGTGGAAGTCTATGGTGCCAATAACCCAATAAAACAAACATTCATTTGATACGCTTCTATCATCCCTTCCTGTTTTTAGCCTGCTTGCTTCAGTAAGATGGTTTGAATAAGTGTACTGTGATCTTTTGTTCCAAATTTAAAGGGCTTGTCTAACATTCGCCTCTCAGTGTCAGGCCATTGAGGGCAGGCTGGTTGGTTGCCACTTGCGCCTACACTTGTGCCTACTGTCTACCATGTCAGTATTTATCCATCTCATTCACAGCCCAGGGATCAGCTTTAAAGAGTAATTAGAAATTGACATGTGTCACAGGAACAACAAAGTGCACAGCTCTTTGAGTCTCACAAACAGGACAGCACCATCACAACCCATAGGGCGGCACACAATTGGGCCCACGCCTGAGTGTGTGGTCATTGAGACAGCAAGCCAAGCGCACGTACGTCAGGACACAGGGTAAATGTGCTTTTAATGGCTCTTAAGTTTTAGTAGACAAGCAGGCTTTTGTGGAGACGGGGCCTGAACAACGCACCACTTTCTTTTCTTCAGGAGCTTTGTCTGTCATGGTCTGGTGGACGTGGAGAGGAGTGTGACTGGAGGATGGGCAGTGTATGTGTGCTCAGGTCTCTTACCTACATACACACATAAACACACACTGAGTTGTTCACCCTGGATTCACTTGATATACTTAATTAGTTTCCAGTTTGTTCTATGATGATTGTTCAAATCTCTCTTAAGGATCACTCTCTTTCTCTTCCTTCTCTGGTGCTGTATCTTCCCCCTCTCCAACTCTGGATCTGTTCATAAAGGTTATATGAACATACTGTATATTTTTATGTATGAACGTGATTTCCCGTGCTGCACCTAAAACCACCTCATAGCCTAGCTACCCCTCACAGAGATGTGTCCATTCACATCCAGTCCACAGCTCCTCTGTTGAAATCCACAGTTCCTCTGTTACCGTCCGGTATCATCCAGTCTACAGTATCATTCATAAGTGCTTAGGGACTTTGTAAATAGCTTACTTCTGCTATTGCCTAGTTCTCACTGCTTTGTCTGTCTTGAGTAGGGCTCAGTTCAGTAATATCTGTGGTATGGGGACAGGCTGGGGTGTAGTGTGGAGAGAACAGACTGTTTGTGCTACAGAGCTGATGGCTGCTGTCTATGAATAGGACAGGAAGACTTGTGTTCCTGTCAGACACTGCTGAAAGCTGTGGGTGATGCTGAGAGCCATGCTCTGAGAATATAACTGCACTGGAAAATGCCTCACTTCTCCACCACTAAATCCGTGTGTAAGTCCCAGCTCATGTCAGCAACAACTATAAGCAGAGAGGAATATATTGTGTGTCACGTTATGCGGGATCTTACTTCAGCCAACTAATGTTTCCTCTCAAATACATTTCTCTAGTGATTCCCATACACATTCACCACATAGTCACAAATGGCTTTCCGTTCTCAGCCAGGGAGGGACGACTGTGTAGTAGACTGACCCTTATTGATAGCCAATCAAATGAGGGATCTCCTAGGTAGCCAAGTCGATTTGACACATATTGAGATGTAGGGCTCTTTGACACATAGATCCATGGGTAATGAGCAATCCATACATAGCTCTGTCTCTACACATTTTAACTGGATGGACAGAATGTAAAGAAACAGGAATATTATGTTCTGCCATAATCATTGCTCCACAATCACCTAGTATCAGGTTTAATGTAAAACATACTACATTTTATCAGTACAGTATTCAGGTTCTCTGAGGTTGTCTCCCTCTCCTTCTTCACTCTCCTATTAGTATCAACATCATCACACAGAGATAGGCATGCTCTTAGCACAGATCCCCAATCCATGATTCATACTTCCCCCCTGACTGCACGTCTCAACTTTATACAACGGCAACAGGAGCACTCTCCTCTCCACTGTGGCCTATTGGCTAAATATAGCTGCTGCTGCTGTGGCCCATTGGCTAATAAAGCTGCCGCTGCTGTGGCCCACTGGCTATGTATAGCTGCTGCTTTGGCCCACTGGCTATTTATAGCTGCCGCTGCCCGCTGTGGCCCACTGGCTAATTATAGCCACCGCTGCTGTGGCCCACTGGCTAATTATAGCTGCCGCTACTGTGGCCCACTGGCTATTTATTGCTGCCACTGCTGTGGCCCACTGGCTAATTATAGCTGCCACTGCTGTGGCCCACTGGCTATTTATAGCTGCCTCTGTGGCCCACTTGCTAATTATAGCTGCCGCTGTGGCCCGCTGGCTAATTATAGCTGCCGCTGTGGCCCACTGGCTAAATATAGCTGCCACCGCTGTGGCCCACTGGCTAATTATAGCTGCCGCTGCAGTGGCCCACTGGCTAATTATAGCATCCACTGCTGTGGCCCACTGGCTATTTATAGCTGCCGCTGCCGCTGTGGCCCACTGGCTAATTATAGTTGCTGCTGATGTGGCCTAATTACTATTTATAGCTGCTACTGTGGCCCACTGGCTAAATATAGTTGCTGCCACTGCTTTGGCCCACTGGTTATTATAGCTGCCACTGCTGTGGCCCGCTTGCAAATTATAGCTGCCACTATGGCCCGGTGGCTAATTATAGCTGCAGCTGCTGTGGCCAACTGGCTAATTATAGCTGCTGCTGCTGTGGCCCACTGGCTAATTAGAGCTGCCACTGCTTTAGCCCACTGGTTAATTATAGCTACCACTGCTGTGGCCCGCTGGCTAATTATAGCTGCCGCTGTGGCCCGCTGGCTAATTATAGCTGCTGCTGCTGTGGCCCATTAGCTAATTATAGCTGCCGCTGATGTGGCCCACTGGCTAAATATAGCTGTCGCTGCAGTGGCCCACTGGCTAATTATAGCTGCCACTGCTGTGGTCAACTGGCTGTTAACAGCTGCCACTGTTGTCCACTGACTATTTATAGCTGCCGCTGCTGTGGCCCACTGGCTATTTTTAGCTGACGCTGCTGTGGCCCACTGGCTAATTATAGCTGCCGCTGCTGTGGCCCACTGGCTATGTATAGCTGCTGCTGTGGCCCTCTGGCTATGTATAGCTGCCGCTGTGGCCCACTGGCTAATTATAGCTGCTGCTGCTGTGGCCCACTGGCTGTTTATAGCTGCCGCTGTGGCCCACTGGCTAAATATAGCTGCCACCGCTGTGGCCCACTGGCTAATTATAGCTGCCACTGCGTTGGCCCACTGGTTATAATAGCTGCCACTGCTGTGGCCCCCTGGCAAATTATGGCTGCCACCATGGCCCGGTGGCTAATTATAGCTGCCGTTGCTGTGGCCCATTGGCTAATTATAGCTGCAGCTGCTGTGGCCAACTGGCTAATTATAGCTGCTGCTGCTGTGGCCCACTGGCTAATTAGAGCTGCCACTGCTTTGGCCCACTGGTTAATTATAGCTACCACTGCTGTGGTCAACTGGCTGTTAACAGCTGCCACTGTTGTCCACTGACTATTTATTGCTGCCGCTGCTGTGGCCCACTGGCTATTTTTAGCTGACGCTGCTGTGGCCCACTGGCAAATTATAGCTGCCGCTGCTGTGGCCCACTGGCTATGTATAGCTGCTGCTATGGCCTACTGGCTATGTATAGCTGCCGCTGTGGCCCACTGGCTAATTAGAGCTGCCACTGCTTTGGCCCACTGGTTAATTATAGCTACCACTGCTGTGGTCAACTGGCTGTTAACAGCTGCCACTGTTGTCCACTGACTATTTATAGCTGCCGCTGCTGTGGCCCACTGGCTATTTTTAGCTGACGCTGCTGTGGCCCACTGGCAAATTATAGCTGCCGCTGCTGTGGCCCACTGGCTATGTATAGCTGCTGCTATGGCCTACTGGCTATGTATAGCTGCCGCTGTGGCCCACTGGCTAATTATAGCTGCCTCTGTGGCCCACTTGCTAATTATAGCTGCCGCTGTGGCCCACTGGCTAAATATAGCTGCCACCGCTGTGGCCCACTGGCTAATTATAGCTGCAACTGCTGTGGACCACTGGCTAATTATAGCTGCCGCTGCTGTGGCCCACTGGCTGTTTATAGCTGCTGCTGTGGCCCACTGGCTAATTATAGCTGCCACTGTTGTGTCCCACTGGCTAATTTTAGTTGCCGCCGCTGTAGCCCACCTGTTATTAATAGCTGCCTCTGCTGCTGTGGCCTACTGGCTAATTATAGCTGCCACTGTTGTGTTCCACTGGCTAATTTTAGTTGCCGCCGCTGTAGCCCACCTGTTATTAATAGCTGCCTCTGCTGCTGTGGCCTACTGGCTAATTATAGCTGCCACTGTTGTGTTCCACTGGCTAATTTTAGTTGCCGCCGCTGTGGCCCACCTGTTAATAATAGCTGCCCCTGCTGCTGTGGCCTACTGGCTAATTATAGCTGGTGCTGCTGTGGCCCACTGGCTAATTATAGCTGGTGCTGCTGTGGCCTACTGGCTAATTATAGCTGGTGCTGCTGTGGCCTACTGGCTAATTATAGCTGGTGCTGCTGTGGTCCACTGGCTAATTAGAGCTGCCACTGCTGTGGCCCGCTGGCTATGTATTTCTGCTGCTGTGGCCCGCTGGCTATGTATTTCTGCTGCTGTGGCCTGCTGGTTATGTATAGCTGCCGCTGCTGTGGCCCACTGGCTAATTATAGCTGTCGCTGCTGTGGCCCACTTGCTATTTATAGCTGCCACTGCTGTGGCCCACTGGCTATTTATAGCTGCCACTGCTGTGGTCCACTGGCTGTTAATAGCTGCCGCTGTCGTCCACTGGCTACTTATATCTGCCGCTGCTTTGGCACACTGGCTATTTATAGCTGCCGCTGTGGCCCACTGGCTAATTATAGCTGCAGCTGCTGTGGCCCACTGGCTATTTACTTCTGCCGCTGTTGTGTCCCATTGGCTAATTTTAGTTTCCGCTGCTGTGGCCCACTGGCCTCTGTGGCCCACTGGCAAATTATACCTGCCACTGCTGTGGCCCACTGGCTAATTATAGCAACCACTGCTGTGGCCGACTGGCTATGTATAGCTGCTGCTTTGGCCCACTGGCTAATTATAGCTGCCGCTGTGGCCCACCGGCTAATTATAGCCGCCGTTGCTGTGGCCTACTGGCTAATTATAGCTGCCGCTGTGGCCCACTGGCTAATTATAGCTGCCTCTGTGGCCCACTGGCTAATTATAGCCGCCGCTGCTGTGGCCTACTGGCTAATTATAGCTGCCTCTGTGGCCCACTGGCTAATTATAGCCGCCGCTGCTGTGGCCCACTGGCTAATTATAGCTGTCGCTGTGGCCCACTGGCTAATCATAGCTGCCGCTGCTGTGGCCCACTGGCTATTTATTGCTGCCACTGCTGTGGCCCACTGGCTAATTATAGCTGCCACTGCTGTGGCCCACTGGCTGTTTATAGCTGCCTCTGTGGCCCACTTGCTAATTATAGCTGCCGCTGTGGCCCGCTGGCTAATCTATAGCTGCCGCTGTGGCCCACTGGCTAATTATAGCTGCCACTGCTGTGACTGACTGGCTATTTATAGTTCCTGCTGCTGTGGCCCACTGGCTAATTGTACCTGCTGCTGTGGCCCACTGGCTAATTGTAGCTTCTGCAGCTGTGGCTGACTGTCTAATTATAGCTGCCGGGTAGGGAGGGGTGGGAGGGTAGGGGGTTGTGAACCAGAACACCTGTTTGTTGTGGGAAGAGAGGGCCTCCAGATGACAGCTGTTGTCATAGCCCCTGGATACAGGGAGTAGATGAGTTGGGATGAGAGGGAGAGAAAGACGGTGTTTACTCGGGTATCCATTTTACCCCTGGTGATTATTTGTCCTGGCAAAAAAGGTTTTAATTTATTACAACAAATGCACACTCATCTACATTATAGTTTGTTGTATTTTCATCATGAAAGTCTCTCTCACAGCCTCTTTCTCTCCCCCCTTTCTCTTTCTCTCCCTGTATTCCTCTGTGTCCCTCTCTTCCTGCCTCCCTTTGTCTTGCACTCACACCTCATGATCCTATAGGCTGAAACACACAAGTTTGTGTTAACCCAAGTGTCAGTCCAGTTGCGAGAGAGTGGCTGTACTGGGGTGAGGGGGATTAGGCTTGGAGAGGTGTCTCAATCTTATCCCTCCCTCTGAAGTTCACACTGCCCTCTTCCCAATGGCAGGCTGTCTGTGTGATGAGGGGAGAGCCATGGGAAGGGACAGATTGATCAGGCACAGCTGCCCCCTGTGCTTCTCAGTAGTGGAGCATCTCTCACGGCCAGTCCACGTGGTTTTAAAAATATATATATATATAGACTGTATAGGGTTTTCATGTGTTTGATGCTCCATTCCAGCCATTATTATTAACCATCCTCCCCTCAGCAGCCTCCACTGTCACTATTGTAGATTACTCTGGATAAGAGTGACTGCTAAATAACTCAAATGTAAAATGTAAATGTAAAGTTCTGTAACTTTACAGGAAACATAATGGTACTGTAACTGCCAAAATAAAAGAAACACTTGGGCAAATGAGGGATACAAAGTGGACTGAAAGAAGGTGCTTCCACACAGGTGTGGTTCCTGAGTTAATTAAGCAATTAACATCCCATCATGCTTGGGATATAAAGAAGGACTTTATCGAACAAAAGGACCATTTGTTATGTAGCTGGGACCCTTGTGATTGCAACCAGATGAAGATCTTGAAAGGTAAGTGATTTATTTTATCGCTATTTCTGACTTTTGTGACGCATCTGCTTGGTTGGAAATGTATGTAATGCTTTTGTGTGCTGGGCGCTGTCCTCAGATAATCGCATGGTGTGCTTTTGCCGTGAAGCCTTTTTGAAATCTGACAAAGTGGCTGGATTAACAAGAAGTTAAGTTTTTAACTGATGTATAACACTTGTATTTTCATGAATGTTTAATATTACGATTTTTGTCATTTGAATTTCGCACTCTACAATTTCACCGGATGTTGGCCAGGTGGGACGGTAGCGTCCCAATGATCCGCAAGAAGTTAAGACACTACGTTGTCGTTTCCTTTATTTTGGCAGTTACTTGTATTCAATTACATACATACTGTACAGCTGAGTATAACTACTGTCCCAATCTATGTAAAGTACAGTTCACTAACCACTCCAGGATGTACAGTACAGTAACTACTCCAGGAATAGCCAGACAGAGTAGTGTACTACTGTCTGAAAGCTCTCCCCTCCCATCTCCACGTCTGGACAGGAGTTGCTCGACTAATCTCAGGATTAAAGGGTGTGTTTTAGTATCTGTTTTTAACCTACTATAAAGTTGTGCGCCACATCGAGCAGCAGAGTAAGTGAGTAGCCAGAGCCTTGGCACGCTGGTAATCCACAATGACTTTCAGCTGGCTAATCACAGGCCGGCCTGGCGGAGAGTGAAGGCCAGAGGCCAATCAGTGAGGCCGCTGGGGTGAGGAGAGTCTTTGGCCGGAGGACTACTTAGCCTTATCTAGGGGGGGAGGGGTTTAGGGGTTTGGTTCTGAGGATCTTGGGGGGTCATAAGAGTATTGCGGAAGGAGCCTGTGGCTGGGTTTTTCAGGTATAAGGGAAAGCTAGAGTGTAGGCTATAGTGAGAGAGAGATGCTCTGTACCCTGTACCCGGAGTGGCAGGTGGTTAATGGGAACGTGGGTGGATGAAGCTTTCCAATTACCATGCTATTGTGGGCGCAAATACAATTACATTTAGCATATGCCTGTGTAACAGCGGATTAGGATCGGCTCTGGACCATGGTGCTGCTGTTGTGGCCCTAATTCCTCTGCCAGCAAGATATTGACATAGCATTTATCACCTTCGAGCCCAGTGTTAATGTTCATTAGATTTGATTCAGTTGGGGTGGATGGGGTGTTGATGATGATAGGGTCGTGGTGGGGTCAGGGGATTCTGACTTGCTATCATCCACATATTCCCTGTCCATAGCGCCCTAAAGAGGCAAACTGGGATTCAAACAACAACAAATAGTTGATCCCACCACTTTTTTGGTAAACAGAGGTGGCATAGCCAATGCATGTTTCATTTTGGGGGCTCCCGGGTGGAGCAGCGGTCTCAGTGCTAGAGGAGTGACTACAGACCCTGGTTCGATTCCAGGCTGTATCACAACCATCCGTGATTGGGAGTCCCAGAGGGCAGCGCAGAATTGGCCCAGCGTCGTCCGGGATTGGCCGGGGTTGGTCGGGGTAGGCAGTCATTGTAAAGACAAAGCTATGGATGCAAGGAGGTTATAGTTTAACCATGTTTTGAAGCTTTAGAGTGTTTGTTTACAATCACATTGTTACAGACAATGGAGTAAATAAAACAAACTTATATTTTGGGTTGTGAGGGAATAAGAACTAAGTGCATGAGGCATTTATGAAGATATATTCATTTCAGATATATTTTTTTTACAAATTGTACCCAATTGCAGATTGCCCCTTTAAAAGGATAAAATGAAAACATCTGACCAACTCAGTTTTGGGAGTGAAATGTTCCTTTAACCAATGGTCGGGGGAGTAAACTGGCTGCTGAGACCTAGAATAGGGTGCTACCATTTCATTGGAGATTGTACTGTATGAGTGTATTAATGGTTCTCCCAGACACTGTTCCTACCTGTACCTAATCTCCAGTCATCACAGCCCTTTCAGATCAGCCAGCCACAGCGGCAGTCACCGGTCACCCTGACATGTCTCTCTGACCGCTCAGCCTGACCCTGTAAGTAGCCAGCACTGAATGGGAGCTCTCACTGTCCCCGTAATGGCTTATTGGTTCCTGTGAAGAGGGGGAAGTTATTAATAATGTGCCCTTGCCTGCTGGTTTGTCACAGCGGTTTGGGTGACTATGCTTCTTGTCAATTCACACTCAGAGCCCTAATGGTTCATAGTATTGGTTGTTCTAAGGACATGGAGGGACAGGCTACATCTGTCAGCACAAGATGTAATTGTAGTTGGAAATGTATTTAATGACCTGACATGTCATGCTAATGCAAAAGCAGTCTGAATGTACGTCTCAGTAGAACCTCTCCTTGTCTGTCTATACAGGAGTCAGTAACACCTCTCCTGTCTGTCTATACAGGAGTCAGTAATACCTCTCCTGTCTGTCTATACAGGAGTCAGTAATACCTCTCCTGTCTGTCTATACAGGAGTCAGTAATGCCTCTCCTGTCTGTCTATACAGGAGTCAGTAATACCTCTCCTGTCTGTCTATACAGGAGTCAGTAATACCTCTCCTGTCTGTCTATACAGGTGTCAGTAATACTTCTCCTGTCTGTCTATACAGGTTTCAGTCGCTCTCCTGTCTGTCTATACAGGTTTCAGTCGCTCTCCTGTCTGTCTATACAGGAGTCAGTAATACCTCTCCTGTCTGTCTATACAGGAGTCAGTGATACCTCTCCTGTCTGTCTATACAGGAGTCAGTAATAACTCTCCTGTCTGTCTATACAGGAGTTAGGAATACCTCTCCTGTCTGTCTATAAAGGAGTCAGTAATACCTCTCCTGTCTGTCTATACAGGAGTCAGTGATACCTCTCCTGTCTGTCTATACAGGAGTCAGTGATACTTCTCCTGTCTGTCTATACAGGAGTCAGTAATACCTCTCCTGTCTGTCTATACAGGAGTTAGTAATACCTCTCCTGTCTGTCTATACAGAAGTCAGTGATACCTCTCCTGTCTGTCTATACAGGAGTCAGTAATACCTCTCCTGTCTGTCTATACAGGTGTCAGTAATTCCTCTCCTGTCTGTCTATACAGGAGTCAGTAATACCTCTCCTGTCTGTCTATACAGGAGTCAATGATACCTCTCCTGTCTGTCTATACAGGAGTCAGTGATACTTCTCCTGTCTGTCTATACAGGAGTCAGTAATACCTCTCCTGTCTGTCTATACAGGAGTTAGTAATACCTCTCCTGTCTGTCTATACAGAAGTCAGTGATACCTCTCCTGTCTGTCTATACAGGAGTCAGTAATACCTCTCCTGTCTGTCTATACAGGAGTCAGTGATACCTCTCCTGTCTGTCTATACAGGAGTCAGTAATACCTATCCTGTCTGTCTATACAGGAGTTAGTAATACCTCTCCTGTCTGTCTATACAGGAGTTAGTAATACCTCTCCTGTCTGTCTATACAGGAGTTAGTAATACCTCTCCTGTCTGTCTATAAAGAAGTCAGTAATACCTCTCCTGTCTGTCTATACAGGTGTCAGTAATACCTCTCCTGTCTGTCTATACAGGTGTCAGTGATACCTCTCCTGTCTGTCTATACAGGAGTTAGTAATACCTCTCCTGTCTGTCTATACAGGAGTTAGTAATACCTCTCCTGTCTGTCTATAAAGAAGTCAGTAATACCTCTCCTGTCTGTCTATACAGGAGTCAGTGATACCTCTCCTGTCTGTCTATACAGGTGTCAGTAATACCTCTCCTGTCTGTCTATACAGGAGTTAGTAATACCTCTCCTGTCTGTCTATACAGGAGTTAGTAACACCTCTCCTGTCTGTCTATAAAGAAGTCAGTAATACCTCTCCTGTCTGTCTATACAGGAGTCAGTGATACCTCTCCTGTCTGTCTATACAGGTGTCAGTGATACCTCTCCTGTCTGTCTATACAGGTGTCAGTAATACCTCTCCTGTCTGTCTATACAGGAGTTAGTAATACCTCTCCTGTCTGTCTATACAGGAGTTAGTAATACCTCTCCTGTCTGTCTATAAAGAAGTCAGTAATACCTCTCCTGTCTGTCTATACAGGAGTCAGTGATACCTCTCCTGTCTGTCTATACAGGTGTCAGTGATACCTCTCCTGTCTGTCTATACAGGAGTCAGTAATACCTCTCCTGTCTGTCTATACAGGTGTCAGTAATACTTCTCCTATCTGTCTATACAGGTTTCAGTCACTCTCCTGTCTGTCTATACAGGAGTCAGTAATACCTCTCCTGTCTGTCTATACAGGTGTCAGTAATACCTCTCCTGTCTGTCTATACAGGAGTTAGTAATACCTCTCCTGTCTGTCTATAAAGGAGTCAGTAATACCTCTCCTGTCTGTCTATACAGGTGTCAGTAATACTTCTCCTATCTGTCTATACAGGTTTCAGTCACTCTCCTGTCTGTCTATACATGAGTCTGTAATATCTCTCCTGTCTGTCTATACAGGAGTCAGTAATACCTCTCCTGTCTGTCTATACAGGAGTCAGTAATACCTCTCCTGTCTGTCTATACAGGAGTCAGTAATGCCTCTCCTGTCTGTCTATACAGGAGTCAGTAATACCTCTCCTGTCTGTCTATACAGGAGTCAGTAATACCTCTCCTGTCTGTCTATACAGGAGTCAGTAATACCTCTCCTGTCTGTCTATACAGGTGTCAGTAATACTTCTCCTGTCTGTCTATACAGGTTTCAGTCGCTCTCCTGTCTGTCTATACAGGAGTCAGTAATACCTCTCCTGTCTGTCTATACAGGAGTCAGTAATACCTCTCCTGTCTGTCTATACAGGAGTCAGTAATACCTCTCCTGTCTGTCTATACAGGAGTCAGTAATACCTCTCTTGTCTGTCTATACAGGAGTCAGTGATACCTCTCCTGTCTGTCTATACAGGAGTCAGTGATACCTCTCCTGTCTGTCTATACAGGAGTCAGTGATACCTCTCCTGTCTGTCTATACAGGAGTTAGTAATACCTCTCCTGTCTGTCTATACAGAAGTCAGTGATACCTCTCCTGTCTGTCTATACAGGAGTCAGTAATACCTCTCCTGTCTGTCTATACAGGAGTTAGTAATACCTCTCCTGTCTGTCTATACAGGAGTCAGTGATACCTCTCCTGTCTGTCTATACAGGAGTCAGTAATACCTATCCTGTCTGTCTATACAGGAGTTAGTAATACCTCTCCTGTCTGTCTATACAGGAGTTAGTAATACCTCTCCTGTCTGTCTATACAGGAGTTAGTAATACCTCTCCTGTCTGTCTATACAGGAGTCAGTAAAACCTCTCCTGTCTGTCTATACAGGAGTCAGTAATACCTATCCTGTCTGTCTATACAGGTGTCAGTAATACTACTCCTGTCTGTCTATACAGGTGTCAGTCTCTCTCCTGTCTGTCTATACAGGAGTCAGTAATACCTCTCCTGTCTGTCTATACAGGAGTCAGTAATAATTCTAGTGTCTGTCTATACAGGAGTCAGTAATACCTCTCCTGTCTGTCTATACAGGTGTCAGTAATACCTCTCCTGTCTGTCTATACAGGAGTCAGTAATACCTCTCCTGTCTGTCTATACAGGTGTCAGTAATACTTCTCCTGTCTTTCTATACAGGTGTCAGTAATACTTCTCCTGTCTGTCTATACAGGAGTCAGTAATACCTCTCCTGTCTGTCTATACAGGAGTCAGGAGTCAGAAATGCCTCTCCTGTCTGTCTATACAGGAGTCAGTAATACCTCTCCTGTCTGACTATACAGGTTTCAGTCGCTCTCCTGTCTGTCTATACAGGAGTCAGTAATACTTCTCCTGTCTGTCTATACAGGAATCAGTAATACCTCTCCTGTCTGTCTATACAGGTGTCAGTAATACCTCTCCTGTCTGTCTATACAGGTGTCAGTAATACTTCTCCTGTCTGTCTATACAGGTGTCAGTAATTCCTCTCCTGTCTGTCTATACAGGTGTCAGCAATAGCTCTCCTGTCTGTCTATACAGGAGTCAGTAATACTTATCCTGTCTGTCTATACAGGTGTCAGTAATACCTCTCCTGTCTGTCTATACAGGTGTCAGTAATACATCTCCTGTCTGTCTATACAGGTGTCAGTAATACCTCTCCTGTCTGTCTATACAGGTATCAGTCGCTCTCCTGTCTGTCAATACAGGAGTCAGTAATACCTCTCCTGTCTGTCTATACAGGTGTCAGTAATACCTCTCCTGTCTGTCTATACAGGAGTCAGTAATACCTCTCCTGTCTGTCTATACAGGTGTCAGTAATACTTCTCCTGTCTGTCTATACAGGTGTCAGTAATACCTCTCCTGTCTGTCTATAAAGGTGTCAGTAATACCTCTCCTGTCTGTCTATACAGGTGTCAGTAATACCTCTCCTGTCTGTCTATACAGGTGTCAGTAATACCTCTCCTGTCTGTCTATACAGGTGTCAGTAATACCTCTCCTGTCTGTCTATACAGGTGTCAGTAATACCTCTCCTGTCTGTCTATACAGGTGTCAGTAATACCTCTCCTGTCTGTCTATACAGGTGTCAGTAATGCTTCTCCTATCTGTCTATACAGGTTTCAGTCACTCTCCTGTCTGTCTATACAGGTGTCAGTAATACTTCTCCTGTCTGTCTATACAGGTATCAGTAATACTTCTCCTGTCTGTCTATACAGGAGTCAGGAGTCAGAAATGCCTCTCCTGTCTGTCTATACAGGTGTCAGTAATACCTCTCCTGTCTCTCTATACAGGTGTCAGTAATGCTTCTCCTATCTGTCTATACAGGTTTCAGTCACTCTCCTGTCTGTCTATACAGGAGTCAGTAATACCTCTCCTGTCTGTCTATACAGGAGTCAGTAATACTTCTCCTGTCTGTCTATACAGGAGTCAGTAATACCTCTCCTGTGTGTCTATACAGGTGTCAGTAATACCTCTCCTGTCTGTCTATACAGGTGTCAGTAATACTTATCCTGTCTGTCTATACAGGTGTCAGTAATTATTCTCCTGTCTGTCTATACAGGAGTCAGTAATACTTATCCTGTCTGTCTATACAGGTGTCAGCAATACCTCTCCTGTCTGTCTATACAGGAGTCAGTAATACTTATCCTGTCTGTCTATACAGGTGTCAGTAATACTTCTCCTGTCTGTCTATACAGGTGTCTGTAATACCTCTCCTGTCTGTCTATACAGGTGTCAGTAATACCTCTCCTGTCTCTCTATACAGGTGTCAGTAATGCTTCTCCTATCTGTCTATACAGGTTTCAGTCACTCTCCTGTCTGTCTATACAGGAGTCAGTAATACCTCTCCTGTCTGTCTATACAGGTGTCAGTAATACTTCTCCTGTCTGTCTATACAGGAGTCAGTAATACCTCTCCTGTCTGTCTATACAGGTGTCAGTAATACCTCTCCTGTCTGTCTATACAGGTGTCAGTAATACTTATCCTGTCTGTCTATACAGGTGTCAGTAATTCTTCTCCTGTCTGTCTATACAGGAGTCAGTAATACTTATCCTGTCTGTCTATACAGGTGTCAGCAATACCTCTCCTGTCTGTCTATACAGGAGTCAGTAATACTTATCCTGTCTGTCTATACAGGTGTCAGTAATACTTCTCCTGTCTGTCTATACAGGTGTCTGTAATACCTCTCCTGTCTGTCTATACAGGTGTCAGTAATACCTCTCCTGTCTCTCTATACAGGTGTCAGTAATGCTTCTCCTATCTGTCTATACAGGTTTCAGTCACTCTCCTGTCTGTCTATACAGGAGTCAGTAATACCTCTCCTGTCTGTCTATACAGGTGTCAGTAATACTTCTCCTGTCTGTCTATACAGAAGTCAGTAATACCTCTCCTGTCTGTCTATACAGGTGTCAGTAATACCTCTCCTGTCTGTCTATACAGGTGTCAGTAATACTTATCCTGTCTGTCTATACAGGTGTCAGTAATTCCTCTCCTGTCTGTCTATACAGGTGTCAGCAATAGCTCTCCTGTCTGTCTACACAGGTGTCAGCAATACCTCTCCTGTCTGTCTATACAGGAGTCAGTAATACTTCTCCTGTCTGTTTATACAGGTGCCAGTAATACTTCTCCTGTCTGTCTATACAGGAGTCAGTAATCCCTCTCCTGTCTGTCTATACAGGTGTCAGTAATACTTCTCCTGTCTGTCTATACAGGTTTCAGTCGCTCTCCTGTCTGTCTATACAGGAGTCAGTAATACCTCTCCTGTCTGTCTATACAGGTGTCAGTAATACCTCTCCTGTCTGTCTATACAGGTGTCAGTAATACCTCTTCTGTCTGTCTATACAGGAGTCAGTAATACATCTCCTGTCTGTCTATACAGGAGTGAGTAATACCTCTCCTGTCTGTCTATACAGGTGTCAGTAATACCTCTCCTGTCTGTCTATACAGGTGTCAGTAATACCTCTCCTGTCTGTCTATACAGGTGTCAGTAATACCTCTCCTGTCTGTCTATACAGGTATCAGTCGCTCTCCTGTCTGTCAATACAGGAGTCAGTAATACCTCTCCAGTCTGTCTATACAGGTGTCAGTAATACCTCTCCTGTCTGTCTATACAGGTGTCAGTAATACCTCTCCTGTCTGTCTATACAGGTGTCAGTAATACCTCTCCTGTCTGTCTATACAGGTGTCAGTAATACCTCTCCTGTCTGTCTATACAGGTGTCAGTAATGCTTCTCCTATCTGTCTAGACAGGTTTCAGTCACTCTCCTGTCTGTCT
Source organism: Oncorhynchus clarkii lewisi (assembly GCF_045791955.1). Taxonomy (NCBI): domain Eukaryota; kingdom Metazoa; phylum Chordata; class Actinopteri; order Salmoniformes; family Salmonidae; genus Oncorhynchus; species Oncorhynchus clarkii. The sequence continues at coordinate 44,938,732 of NC_092169.1, forward strand.
ATACAGGAGTCAGTAATACCTCTCCTGTCTGTCTATACAGGTGTCAGTAATACTTCTCCTGTCTGTCTATACAGGTGTCAGTAATACCTCTCCTGTCTGTCTATACAGGTGTCAGTAATACCTCTCCTGTCTGTCTATACAGGTGTCAGTAATACCTCTCCTGTCTGTCTATACAGGTATCAGTCGCTCTCCTGTCTGTCAATACAGGAGTCAGTAATACCTCTCCAGTCTGTCTATACAGGTGTCAGTAATACCTCTCCTGTCTGTCTATACAGGTGTCAGTAATACCTCTCCTGTCTGTCTATACAGGTGTCAGTAATACCTCTCCTGTCTGTCTATACAGGTGTCAGTAATACCTCTCCTGTCTGTCTATACAGGTGTCAGTAATGCTTCTCCTATCTGTCTATACAGGTTTCAGTCACTCTCCTGTCTGTCTATACAGGAGTCAGTAATACCTCTCCTGTCTGTCTATACAGGTGTCAGTAATACTTCTCCTGTCTGTCTATACAGGTATCAGTAATACTTCTCCTGTCTGTCTATACAGGAGTCAGGAGTCAGAAATGCCTCTCCTGTCTGTCTATACAGGTGTCAGTAATACCTCTCCTGTCTCTCTATACAGGTGTCAGTAATGCTTCTCCTATCTGTCTATACAGGTTTCAGTCACTCTCCTGTCTGTCTATACAGGAGTCAGTAATACCTCTCCTGTCTGTCTATACAGGAGTCAGTAATACTTCTCCTGTCTGTCTATACAGGAGTCAGTAATACCTCTCCTGTGTGTCTATACAGGTGTCAGTAATACCTCTCCTGTCTGTCTATACAGGTGTCAGTAATACTTATCCTGTCTGTCTATACAGGTGTCAGTAATTCTTCTCCTGTCTGTCTATACAGGAGTCAGTAATACTTATCCTGTCTGTCTATACAGGTGTCAGCAATACCTCTCCTGTCTCTCTATACAGGTGTCAGTAATGCTTCTCCTATCTGTCTATACAGGTTTCAGTAATACTTATCCTGTCTGTCTATACAGGAGTCAGGAGTCAGAAATGCCTCTCCTGTCTGTCTATACAGGAGTCAGTAATACCTCTCCTGTCTGTCTATACAGGTTTCAGTCGCTCTCCTGTCTGTCAATACAGGAGTCAGTAATACCTCTCCAGTCTGTCTATACAGGTGTCAGTAATACCTATCCTGTCTGTCTATACAGGTGTCAGTAATACCTCTCCTATCTGTCTATACAGGTGTCAGTAATACCTCTCCTGTCTGTCTATACAGGTGTCAGTAATGCTTCTCCTATCTGTCTATACAGGTTTCAGTCACTCTCCTGTCTGTCTATACAGGAGTCAGTATCACCTCTCCTGTCTGTCTATACAGGTGTCAGTAATACTTCTCCTGTCTGTCTATACAGGTATCAGTAATACTTCTCCTGTCTGTCTATACAGGAGTCAGGAGTCAGAAATGCCTCTCCTGTCTGTCTATACAGGTGTCAGTAATACCTCTCCTGTCTCTCTATACAGGTGTCAGTAATGCTTCTCCTATCTGTCTATACAGGTTTCAGTCACGCTCCTGTCTGTCTATACAGGAGTCAGTAATACCTCTCCTGTCTGTCTATACAGGAGTCAGTAATACTTCTCCTGTCTGTCTATACAGGAGTCAGTAATAGCTCTCCTGTCTGTCTACACAGGTGTCAGCAATACCTCTCCTGTCTGTCTATACAGGAGTCAGTAATACTTCTCCTGTCTGTTTATACAGGTGTCAGTAATACTTCTCCTGTCTGTCTATACAGGAGTCAGTAATCCCTCTCCTGTCTGTCTATACAGGTGTCAGTAATACTTCTCCTGTCTGTCTATACAGGTTTCAGTCGCTCTCCTGTCTGTCTATACAGGAGTCAGTAATACCTCTCCTGTCTGTCTATACAGGTGTCAGTAATACCTCTCCTGTCTGTCTATACAGGTGTCAGTAATACCTCTTCTGTCTGTCTATACAGGAGTCAGTAATACCTCTCCTGTCTGTCTATACAGGAGTGAGTAATACCTCTCCTGTCTGTCTATACAGGTGTCAGTAATACCTCTCCTGTCTGTCTATACAGGTGTCAGTAATACCTCTCCTGTCTGTCTATACAGGTGTCAGTAATACCTCTCCTGTCTGTCTATACAGGTATCAGTCGCTCTCCTGTCTGTCAATACAGGAGTCAGTAATACCTCTCCAGTCTGTCTATACAGGTGTCAGTAATATTTCTCCTGACTGTCTATACAGGTATCAGTCCCTCTCCTGTCTGTCAATACAGGAGTCAGGAATACCTCTCCTGTCTGTCTATACAGGTGTCAGTAATGCTTCTCCTGTCTGTCTATACACGCGTCAGTAATACCTCTCCTGTCTGTCTATACAGGTGTCAGTAATACCTCTCCTGTCTGTCTATACAGGTGTCAGTAATTCCTCTCCTGTCTGTCTATACAGGAGTCAGTAATACCTCTCCTGTCTGTCTATACAGGAGTCAGCAATACCTCTCCTGTCTGTCTATACAGGAGTCAGCAATACCTCTCCTGTCTGTATATACAGGAGTCAGTATGGGGGTGAGAGAGAGACGGATGGGGAAAGAGAAAGAGAAAGATTGGGTGAGAGAGTGCGGGATTAGGGTGAGAGAGAGGGATGGGGGAGAGAGAGAAGGATAGAGGTGAGAGAGGGATGGGGAGAGAGAGAGAATGATGGGGTGAGAGAGAAGGATGGGGTGGGAGAGAGAATGATGGGGGAAGAGAGAGAGAGAAGGATTGGGTGAGAGAGAGTGAGAGTGAACAACAACAGCAGAACCTGAGACAGATCTGCATTTCCTGACAAAATACACTGCTCAAAAAAATAAAGGGAACACTTAAACAACACAATGTAACTCCAAGTCATTCACACTTCTGTGAAATCAAACTGTCCACTTAGGAAGCAACACTGATTGACAATACATTTCACATCCTGTGCAAATGGAATAGACAACAGGTGGAAATTATAGGCAATTAGCAAGACACCCCCAATAAAGGAGTGGTTCTGCAGGTGGTGACCACAGACCACTTCTCAGTTCCTATGCTTCCTGGCTGATGTTTTGGTCACTTTTGAATGCTGGCGGTGCTTTCACTCTAGTGGTAGCATGAGACGGAGTCTACAACCCACACAAGTGGCTCAGGTAGTGCAGCTCATCCAGGATGGTACATCAATGCGAGCTGTGGCAAGAAGGTTTGCTTTGTCTGTCAGTGTAGTGTCCAGAGCATGGAGGCGCTACCAGGAGACAGGCCAGTACATCAGGAGACGTGGAGGAGGCCATAGGAGGGCAACAACCCAGCAGCGGGACCGCTACCTCCGCCTTTGTGCAAGGAGGAGCAGGAGGAGCACTGCCAGAGCCCTGCAAAATGACCTCCAGCAGGCCACAAATGTGTATGTGTCTGCTCAAACAGTCAGAAATAGACTCCATGAGGGTGGTATGAAGGCCCGACGTCCACAGGTGGGGGTTGTGCTTTACAGCCCAACACCGTGCAGGATGTTTGGCATTGGCCAGAGAACACCAAGATTGGCAAATTCGCCACTGGCGCCCTGTGCTCTTCACAGATGAAAGCAGGTTCACACTGAGCACATGTGACAGACGTGACAGAGTCTGGAGACGCCGTGGAGAACGTTCTGCTGCCTGCAACATCCTCCAGCATGACCGGTTTGGCGGTGGGTCAGTCATGGTGTGGGGTGGCATTTCTTTGGGGGGCCTCCATGTGCTCGCCAGAGGTAGCCTGACTGCCATTAGGTACCGAGATGAGATCCTCAGACCCCTTGTGAGACCATATGCTGGTGCGGTTGGCCCTGGGTTCCTCCTAATGCAAGACCATGCTAGACCTCATTTGGCTGGAGTGTGTCAGCAGTTCCTGCAAGAGGAAGGCATTGATGCTATGGACTGGCCCACCCGTTCCCCAGACCTGAATCCAATTGAGCACATCTGGGACATCATGTCTCGCTCCATCCACCAACGCCACGTTGCACCACAGACTGTCCAGGAGTTGGCGGATGCTTTAGTCCAGGTCTGGGAGGAGATCCCTCAGGAGACCATCTGCCACCTCATCAGGAGCATGCCCAGGCGTTGTTGGGAGGTCATACAGGCACGTGGAGGCCACACACACTACTGAGCCTCATTTTGACTTGTTTTAAGGACATTACATCAAAGTTGGACCAGCCTGTAGTGTGGTTTTCAACTTTAATTTTGAGTGTGAATCCAAATCCAGACCTCCATGGGTTGATACATTTGATTTCCATTGATCATTTTTGTGTGATTTTGTTGTCAGCACATTCAACTATGTAAAGAATATTTCATTCATTCAGATCTAGGATGTGTTATTTTAGTGTTCCCTTTATTTTTTTGAGCAGTGTAAGCAGCACAAATTTGTAACCCTCATTGAAGGTTTCAAAGACCTCTCTGCTGAGGATAGGCTACCCGTCCTGTTGGGGGAGGACGCAGAGAGCATTGAGTTGGTGCCTGCCATAAGATGAGGAACAGTGTCTGACAGACCAATCAACATGCACATTTCCTCTATTGTATGCTTATTGTTCAATGTGGTTATTTTGACCCTTGGTTATTGTTGTTACTGTTGTCCCAGTGACAATTTTGATTCTTATTATTTTATTATTGTATATCTCCAAATTAAGCTTTGGCAGTATGTACGTTGTTACATCATGCCACCAAAGCAAATTTAATTGAATTGAAAAATGTAATTGAGATGGATGAGGAGAGAGAGAAATAAGAGATGGAGGGATGGGGAAAGAGAGAGGGAGGGATGGGGAAAGAGAGAGAGAGGGATGGGGTGAGAGAGAGAGAGGGATGGGGTGAGAGAGAGAGAGAGAGATGCGGAGAGAGAGAGGGATGGGGAGAGAGCGAGGGATGGGGTGAGAGAGAGAGAGGGATGGGGAGAGAGAGAGGGATGGGGAGAGAGCGAGGGATGGGGAGAGAGCGAGGGATGGGGTGAGAGAGAGCGATGGGGTGAGAGAGTGAGGGATGGGGTGGGACAGAGAGAGAGAGAGGGATGGGGGAGAGACAGAGGGATGGGGGAGAGAGAGAGAGGGATGGGGGAGAGAGAGAGGGGGATGGGGAGAGAGAGTGAGGGATGGGGTGAGAGAGTGAGGGATGGGGTGGGACAGAGAGAGAGAGAGAGGGATGGGGGAGAGACAGAAGGATGGGGAGAGACAGAGGGATGGGGGAGAGAGAGATACAGAGGGATGGGGGAGAGAGAGACAGAGGGATGGGGAGAGAGAGAGAGAGAGAGGGATGGGGGAGAGACAGAGGGATGGGGGAGAGGGAGAGGGATGGGGGAGAGAGAGAGGGATGGGGGAGAGACAGAGGGATGGGGGAGAGAGAGAGACAGAGGGATGGGGGAGAGACAGAGGGATGGGGGAGAGGGATGGGGGAGAGAGAGAGGGATGGGGAGAGACAGAGGGATGGGGAGAGGGAGAGGGATGGGGGAGAGAGAGAGGGATGGGGGAGAGACAGAGGGATGGGGGAGAGAGAGAGACAGAGGGATGGGGGAGAGACAGAGGGATGGGGGAGAGGGAGAGGGATGGGGGAGAGAGAGAGGGATGGGGGAGAGACAGAGGGATGGGGAGAGAGAGAGAGACAGAGGGATGGGGGAGAGAGAGAGACAGAGGGAAGGGGGGGAGAGAGAGAGAGAGAGGGATGGGGGAGAGAGAGAGACAGATGGATGGGGGAGAGAGAGAGAGACAGAGGGATGGGGGAGAGAGAGTGGGGATGGTTGCACATGCAATAAATGACTAGATAAGCTGCCTGGCTCTTATTCACACTGGATGCTCCAGAGATTCTGGCTGGCAGACTTCCTCTCCTCTGCATCCATCACCACCTCCTCTCTCCTTCTGTTTAAGTCGGAGTTATGGCAATCAGATGAAATGGGTTCACTTCAAATAGACACCATGTGAAAGTAAATGGAACTCAAACTGTATACTGTAGATGTGGTGAGTGGTGGTTTGACAGGGTCTACAGTTGTAGTTTGTAGGGTGTTCTGCATTGGGATGTTGCACAGCTACCTATTCAGGTACCAGATAGCAGTCTGTCACTGTAGAAATGTGTAGGAGAGGAATGTAGGATATCCACATAGGTGTTGTAAAATGAAGATCACACACACACTCTTTCTTCCTGTCTCTCAAAGAAGTTGCTGTTTCTCTGTCATAAACCCAGAAGCATACAGGCCAAACACAGATAAAATCAGATTAGCAGAGAAAGAGAGGAAACAGTAAGAACAAGCCTTTAGATAATTTAATTTGCCAGATTTGCTAAATATTTAGAAGCACAGGATTGTATAGTCAACAGGCTGAGTTGACTTTCCCTTTTTTTACTAGCATTCTATACTGATTTACTGCCTGACTGTACTACTGCCCTCCATGCAGGGTAGGTCAGAAACCATTCTATACTGATTTACTGCCTGCCTGTACTACTGCCCTCCATACAGGGTAGGTCAGAAACCATTCTATACTGATTTACTGCCTGACTGTACTACTGCCCTCCATGCAGGGTAGGTCAGAAACCATTCTATACTGATTTACTGCCTGCCTGTACTACTGCCCTCCATGCAGGGTAGGTCAGAAACCATTATATACTGATTTACTGCCTGCCTGAACTACTGCCCTCCATGCAGGGTAGGTCAGAAACCATTCTATACTTATTTACTGCCTGGCTGAACTACTGCCCTCCATGCAGGGTAGGTCAGAAACCATTATATACTGATTTACTGCCTGCCTGTACTACTGCCCTCCATGCAGGGTAGGTCAGAAACCATTCTATACTGATTTACTGCCTGACTGTACTACTGCCCTCCATGCAGGGTAGGTCAGAAACCATTATATACTGATTTACTGCCTGACTGTACTACTGCCCTCCATGCAGGGTAGGTCAGAAACCATTCTATACTGATTTACTGCCTGCCTGTACTACTGCCCTCTATGCAAGGTAGGTCAGAAACCATTCTATACTGATTTACTGCCTGCCTGTACTACTGCCCTACATGCAGGGTAGGTCAGAAACCATTCTATACTTATTTACTGCCTGGCTGAACTACTGCCCTCCATGCAGGGTAGGTCAAAAACCATTATATACTGATTTACTGCCTGCCTGAACTACTGCCCTCCATGCAGGGTAGGTCAGAAACCATTCTATACTGATTTACTGCCTGCCTGTACTACTGCCCTCCAAGCAGGGTAGGTCAGAAACCATTCTATACTGATTTACTGCCTGCCTGTACTACTGCCCTCCATGCAGGGTAGGTCAGAAACCATTATATACTGATTTACTGCCTGCCTGTACTACTGCCCTCCATGCAGGGTAGGTCAGAAACCATTCTATACTGATTTACTGCCTGACTGTACTACTGCCCTCCATGCAGGGTAGGTCAGAAACCATTCTATACTGATTTACTGCCTGCCTGTACTACTGCCCTCCATGCAGGGTAGGTCAGAAACCATTATATACTGATTTACTGCCTGCCTGAACTACTGCCCTCCATGCAGGGTAGGTCAGAAACCATTCTATACTTATTTACTGCCTGGCTGAACTACTGCCCTCCATGCAGGGTAGGTCAGAAACCATTATATACTGATTTACTGCCTGCCTGTACTACTGCCCTCCATGCAGGGTAGGTCAGAAACCATTCTATACTGATTTACTGCCTGACTGTACTACTGCCCTCCATGCAGGGTAGGTCAGAAACCATTATATACTGATTTACTGCCTGACTGTACTACTGCCCTCCATGCAGGGTAGGTCAGAAACCATTCTATACTGATTTACTGCCTGCCTGTACTACTGCCCTCTATGCAAGGTAGGTCAGAAACCATTCTATACTGATTTACTGCCTGCCTGTACTACTGCCCTACATGCAGGGTAGGTCAGAAACCATTCTATACTTATTTACTGCCTGGCTGAACTACTGCCCTCCATGCAGGGTAGGTCAAAAACCATTATATACTGATTTACTGCCTGCCTGAACTACTGCCCTCCATGCAGGGTAGGTCAGAAACCATTCTATACTGATTTACTGCCTGCCTGTACTACTGCCCTCCAAGCAGGGTAGGTCAGAAACCATTCTATACTGATTTACTGCCTGCCTGTACTACTGCCCTCCATGCAGGGTAGGTCAGAAACCATTATATACTGATTTACTGCCTGCCTGTACTACTGCCCTCCATGCAGGGTAGGTCAGAAACCATTCTATACTGATTTACTGCCTGCCTGTACTACTGCCCTCCATGCAGGGTAGGTCAGAAACCATTCTATACTGATTTACTGCCTGCCTGTACTAATGCCCTCCATGCAAGGTAGGTCAGAAACCATTCAATACTGATTTACTGCCTGCCTGTACTACTGCCCTCCATGCAGGGTAGGTCAGATACAATTCTTTACTGATTTACTGCCTGCCTGTACTACTGCCCTCCATGCAGGGTAGGTCAGAAACCATTCTATACTGATTTACTGCCTGCCTGAACTACTGCCCTCCATTCAGGGTAGGTAAGAAACCATTATATACTGATTTACTGCCTGCCTGAACTACTGCCCTCCATGCAGGGTAGGTCAGAAACCATTCTATACTGATTTACTGCCTGCCTGTACTACTGCCCTCCATGCAGGGTAGGTCAGAAACCATTCTATACTGATTTACTGCCTGCCTGTACTACTGCCCTCCATGCAGGGTAGGTCAGAAACCATTCTATACTGATTTACTGCATGCCTGTACTACTGCCCTCCATGCAGGGTAGGTCAGAAACCATTCTATACTGATTTACTGCCTGCCTGTACTACTGCCCTCCATGCAGGGTAGGTCAGAAACCATTCTATACTGATTTACTGCCTGACTGTACTACTGCCCTCCATGCAGGGTAGGTCAGAAACCATTCTATACTGATTTACTGCCTGTCTGTACTACTGCCCTCCATGCAGGGTAGGTCAGAAACCATTCTATACTGATTTACTGCCTGCCTGTACTACTGCCCTCCATACAGGGTAGGTCAGAAACCATTCTATACTGATTTACTGCCTGACTGTACTACTGCCCTCCATGCAGGGTAGGTCAGAAACCATTCTATACTGATTTACTGCCTGCCTGTACTACTGCCCTCCATGCAGGGTAGGTCAGAAACCATTATATACTGATTTACTGCCTGCCTGAACTACTGCCCTCCATGCAGGGTAGGTCAGAAACCATTCTATACTTATTTACTGCCTGGCTGAACTACTGCCCTCCATGCAGGGTAGGTCAGAAACCATTATATACTGATTTACTGCCTGCCTGTACTACTGCCCTCCATGCAGGGTAGGTCAGAAACCATTCTATACTGATTTACTGCCTGACTGTACTACTGCCCTCCATGCAGGGTAGGTCAGAAACCATTATATACTGATTTACTGCCTGACTGTACTACTGCCCTCCATGCAGGGTAGGTCAGAAACCATTCTATACTGATTTACTGCCTGCCTGTACTACTGCCCTCTATGCAAGGTAGGTCAGAAACCATTCTATACTGATTTACTGCCTGCCTGTACTACTGCCCTACATGCAGGGTAGGTCAGAAACCATTCTATACTTATTTACTGCCTGGCTGAACTACTGCCCTCCATGCAGGGTAGGCCAAAAACCATTATATACTGATTTACTGCCTGCCTGAACTACTGCCCTCCATGCAGGGTAGGTCAGAAACCATTCTATACTGATTTACTGCCTGCCTGTACTACTGCCCTCCAAGCAGGGTAGGTCAGAAACCATTCTATACTGATTTACTGCCTGCCTGTACTACTGCCCTCCATGCAGGGTAGGTCAGAAACCATTCTATACTGATTTACTGCCTGCCTGTACTACTGCCCTCCATGCAGGGTAGGTCAGAAACCATTCTATACTGATTTACTGCCTGCCTGTACTAATGCCCTCCATGCAAGGTAGGTCAGAAACCATTCAATACTGATTTACTGCCTGCCTGTACTACTGCCCTCCATGCAGGGTAGGTCAGATACAATTCTATACTGATTTACTGCCTGCCTGTACTACTGCCCTCCATGCAGGGTAGGTCAGAAACCATTCTATACTGATTTACTGCCTGCCTGAACTACTGCCCTCCATTCAGGGTAGGTAAGAAACCATTATATACTGATTTACTGCCTGCCTGAACTACTGCCCTCCATGCAGGGTAGGTCAGAAACCATTCTATACTGATTTACTGCCTGCCTGTACTACTGCCCTCCATGCAGGGTAGGTCAGAAACCATTCTATACTGATTTACTGCCTGCCTGTACTACTGCCCTCCATGCAGGGTAGGTCAGAAACCATTCTATACTGATTTACTGCATGCCTGTACTACTGCCCTCCATGCAGGGTAGGTCAGAAACCATTCTATACTGATTTACTGCCTGCCTGTACTACTGCCCTCCATGCAGGGTAGGTCAGAAACCATTCTATACTTATTTACTGCCTGCCTGAACTACTGCCCTCCATTCAGGGTAGGTCAGAAACCATTCTATACTGATTTACTGCCTGCCTGTACTACTGCCCTCCAAGCAGGGTAGGTCAGAAACCCTTCTATACTGATTTACTGCCTGCCTGTACTACTGCCCTCCATGCAGGGTAGGTCAGAAACCATTCTATACTGATTTACTGCCTGACTGTACTACTGCCCTCCATGCAGGGTAGGTCAGAAACCATTCTATACTGATTTACTGCCTGCCTGAACTACTGCCCTCCATGCAGGGTAGGTCAGAAACCATTCTATACTGATTTACTGCCTGCCTGTACTACTGCCCTCCATGCAGGGTAGGTCAGAAACCATTCTATACTGATTTACTGCCTGCCTGTACTACTGCCCTCCATGCAGGGTAGGTCAGAAACCATTCTATACTGATTTACTGCCTGCCTGTACTACTGCACTCCATGCAGGGTAGGTCAGATACCATTCTATACTGATTTACTGCCTGCCTGTTCTACTGCCCTCCATGCAGGGTAGATCAGAAACCATTCTATACTGATTTACTGCCTGCCTGAACTACTGCCCTCCATGCAGGGTAGGTCAGAAACCATTCTATACTGATTTACTGCCTGACTGTACTACTGCCCTCCATGCAGGGTAGGTCAGAAACCATTCTATACTGATTTACTGCCTGCCTGAACTACTGCCCTCCATGCAGGGTAGGTCAGAAACCATTCTATACTGATTTACTGCCTGCCTGTACTACTGCCCTCCATGCAGGGTAGGTCAGAAACCATTCTATACTGATTTACTGCCTGCCTGAACTACTGCCCTCCATGCAGGGTAGGTCAGAAACCGTTCTATACTGATTTACTGCCTGCCTGTACTACTGCCCTCCAAGCAGGTTAGGTCAGAAACCCTTCTATACTGATTTACTGCCTGCCTGTACTACTGCCCTCCATGCAGGGTAGGTCAGAAACCATTCTATACTGATTTACTGCCTGCCTGTACTACTGCCCTCCATGCAGGGTAGGTCAGAAACCATTCTATACTGATTTACTGCCTGCCTGTACTACTGCACTCCATGCAGGGTAGGTCAGATACCATTCTATACTGATTTACTGCCTGCCTGTACTACTGCCCTCCATGCAGGGTAGGTCAGAAACCATTCTATACTGATTTACTGCCTGCCTGAACTACTGCCCTCCATGCAGGGTAGGTCAGAAACCATTCTATACTGATTTACTGCCTGCCTTTACTACTGCCCTCCATGCAGGGTAGGTCAGAAACCATTCTATACTGATTTACTGCCTGCCTGAACTACTGCCCTCCATGCAGGGTAGGTCAGAAACCATTATATACTGATTTACTGACTGCCTGAACTACTGCCCTCCATGCAGGGTAGGTCAGAAACCATTCTATACTGATTTACTGCCTGCCTGTACTACTGCCCTCCATGCAGGGTAGGTCAGAAACCATTCTATACTGATTTACTGCCTGCCTGTACTACTGCCCTCCATGCAGGGTAGGTCAGAAACCATTCTATACTTATTTACTGCCTGCCTGAACTACTGCCCTCCATGCAGGGTAGGTCAGAAACCGTTCTATACTGATTTACTGCCTGCCTGTACTACTGCCCTCCAAGCAGGGTAGGTCAGAAACCCTTCTATACTGATTTACTGCCTGCCTGTACTACTGCCCTCCATGCAGGGTAGGTCAGAAACCATTCTATACTGATTTACTGCATGACTGTACTACTGCCCTCCATGCAGGGTAGGTCAGAAACCATTCTATACTGATTTACTCCCTGCCTGTACTACTGCCCTCCATGCAGGGTAGGTCAGAAACCATTCTATACTGATTTACTGCCTGCCTGTACTACTGCCCTCCATGCAGGGTAGGTCAGAAACCATTCTATACTGATTTACTGCCTGCCTGTACTACTGCCCTCTATGCAAGGTAGGTCAGAAACCATTCTATACTGATTTACTGCCTGCCTGTACTACTGCCCTACATGCAGGGTAGGTCAGAAACCATTCTATACTTATTTACTGCCTGGCTGAACTACTGCCCTCCATGCAGGGTAGGTCAAAAACCATTATATACTGATTTACTGCCTGTCTGAACTACTGCCCTCCATGCAGGGTAGGTCAGAAACCATTCTATACTGATTTACTGCCTGCCTGTACTACTGCCCTCCAAGCAGGGTAGGTCAGAAACCATTCTATACTGATTTACTGCCTGCCTGTACTACTGCCCTCCATGCAGGGTAGGTCAGAAACCATTATATACTGATTTACTGCCTGCCTGTACTACTGCCCTCCATGCAGGGTAGGTCAGAAACCATTCTATACTGATTTACTGCCTGACTGTACTACTGCCCTCCATGCAGGGTAGGTCAGAAACCATTCTATACTGATTTACTGCCTGCCTGTACTACTGCCCTCCATGCAGGGTAGGTCAGAAACCATTATATACTGATTTACTGCCTGCCTGAACTACTGCCCTCCATGCAGGGTAGGTCAGAAACCATTCTATACTTATTTACTGCCTGGCTGAACTACTGCCCTCCATGCAGGGTAGGTCAGAAACCATTATATACTGATTTACTGCCTGCCTGTACTACTGCCCTCCATGCAGGGTAGGTCAGAAACCATTCTATACTGATTTACTGCCTGACTGTACTACTGCCCTCCATGCAGGGTAGGTCAGAAACCATTATATACTGATTTACTGCCTGACTGTACTACTGCCCTCCATGCAGGGTAGGTCAGAAACCATTCTATACTGATTTACTGCCTGCCTGTACTACTGCCCTCTATGCAAGGTAGGTCAGAAACCATTCTATACTGATTTACTGCCTGCCTGTACTACTGCCCTACATGCAGGGTAGGTCAGAAACCATTCTATACTTATTTACTGCCTGGCTGAACTACTGCCCTCCATGCAGGGTAGGTCAAAAACCATTATATACTGATTTACTGCCTGCCTGAACTACTGCCCTCCATGCAGGGTAGGTCAGAAACCATTCTATACTGATTTACTGCCTGCCTGTACTACTGCCCTCCAAGCAGGGTAGGTCAGAAACCATTCTATACTGATTTACTGCCTGCCTGTACTACTGCCCTCCATGCAGGGTAGGTCAGAAACCATTATATACTGATTTACTGCCTGCCTGTACTACTGCCCTCCATGCAGGGTAGGTCAGAAACCATTCTATACTGATTTACTGCCTGCCTGTACTACTGCCCTCCATGCAGGGTAGGTCAGAAACCATTCTATACTGATTTACTGCCTGCCTGTACTAATGCCCTCCATGCAAGGTAGGTCAGAAACCATTCAATACTGATTTACTGCCTGCCTGTACTACTGCCCTCCATGCAGGGTAGGTCAGATACAATTCTATACTGATTTACTGCCTGCCTGTACTACTGCCCTCCATGCAGGGTAGGTCAGAAACCATTCTATACTGATTTACTGCCTGCCTGAACTACTGCCCTCCATTCAGGGTAGGTAAGAAACCATTATATACTGATTTACTGCCTGCCTGAACTACTGCCCTCCATGCAGGGTAGGTCAGAAACCATTCTATACTGATTTACTGCCTGCCTGTACTACTGCCCTCCATGCAGGGTAGGTCAGAAACCATTCTATACTGATTTACTGCCTGCCTGTACTACTGCCCTCCATGCAGGGTAGGTCAGAAACCATTCTATACTGATTTACTGCATGCCTGTACTACTGCCCTCCATGCAGGGTAGGTCAGAAACCATTCTATACTGATTTACTGCCTGCCTGTACTACTGCCCTCCATGCAGGGTAGGTCAGAAACCATTCTATACTGATTTACTGCCTGACTGTACTACTGCCCTCCATGCAGGGTAGGTCAGAAACCATTCTATTCTGATTTACTGCCTGCCTGTTCTACTGCCCTCCATGCAGGGTAGGTCAGAAACCATTCTATACTGATTTACTGCCTGCCTGTACTACTGCCCTCCATACAGGGTAGGTCAGAAACCATTCTATACTGATTTACTGCCTGACTGTACTACTGCCCTCCATGCAGGGTAGGTCAGAAACCATTCTATACTGATTTACTGCCTGCCTGTACTACTGCCCTCCATGCAGGGTAGGTCAGAAACCATTATATACTGATTTACTGCCTGCCTGAACTACTGCCCTCCATGCAGGGTAGGTCAGAAACCATTCTATACTTATTTACTGCCTGGCTGAACTACTGCCCTCCATGCAGGGTAGGTCAGAAACCATTCTATACTGATTTACTGCCTGCCTGTACTACTGCCCTCCATGCAGGGTAGGTCAGAAACCATTATATACCGATTTACTGCCTGCCTGAACTACTGCCCTCCATGCAGGGTAGGTCAGAAACCATTCTATACTTATTTACTGCCTGGCTGAACTACTGCCCTCCATGCAGGGTAGGTCAGAAACCATTATATACTGATTTACTGCCTGCCTGTACTACTGCCCTCCATGCAGGGTAGGTCAGAAACCATTCTATACTGATTTACTGCCTGACTGTACTACTGCCCTCCATGCAGGGTAGGTCAGAAACCATTATATACTGATTTACTGCCTGACTGTACTACTGCCCTCCATGCAGGGTAGGTCAGAAACCATTCTATACTGATTTACTGCCTGCCTGTACTACTGCCCTCTATGCAAGGTAGGTCAGAAACCATTCTATACTGATTTACTGCCTGCCTGTACTACTGCCCTACATGCAGGGTAGGTCAGAAACCATTCTATACTTATTTACTGCCTGGCTGAACTACTGCCCTCCATGCAGGGTAGGCCAAAAACCATTATATACTGATTTACTGCCTGCCTGAACTACTGCCCTCCATGCAGGGTAGGTCAGAAACCATTCTATACTGATTTACTGCCTGCCTGTACTACTGCCCTCCAAGCAGGGTAGGTCAGAAACCATTCTATACTGATTTACTGCCTGCCTGTACTACTGCCCTCCATGCAGGGTAGGTCAGAAACCATTCTATACTGATTTACTGCCTGCCTGTACTACTGCCCTCCATGCAGGGTAGGTCAGAAACCATTCTATACTGATTTACTGCCTGCCTGTACTAATGCCCTCCATGCAAGGTAGGTCAGAAACCATTCAATACTGATTTACTGCCTGCCTGTACTACTGCCCTCCATGCAGGGTAGGTCAGATACAATTCTATACTGATTTACTGCCTGCCTGTACTACTGCCCTCCATGCAGGGTAGGTCAGAAACCATTCTATACTGATTTACTGCCTGCCTGAACTACTGCCCTCCATTCAGGGTAGGTAAGAAACCATTATATACTGATTTACTGCCTGCCTGAACTACTGCCCTCCATGCAGGGTAGGTCAGAAACCATTCTATACTGATTTACTGCCTGCCTGTACTACTGCCCTCCATGCAGGGTAGGTCAGAAACCATTCTATACTGATTTACTGCCTGCCTGTACTACTGCCCTCCATGCAGGGTAGGTCAGAAACCATTATATACTGATTTACTGCCTGCCTGTACTACTGCCCTCCATGCAGGGTAGGTCAGAAACCATTCTATACTGATTTACTGCCTGCCTGTACTACTGCCCTCCATGCAGGGTAGGTCAGAAACCATTCTATACTGATTTACTGCCTGCCTGTACTAATGCCCTCCATGCAAGGTAGGTCAGAAACCATTCAATACTGATTTACTGCCTGCCTGTACTACTGCCCTCCATGCAGGGTAGGTCAGATACAATTCTATACTGATTTACTGCCTGCCTGTACTACTGCCCTCCATGCAGGGTAGGTCAGAAACCATTCTATACTGATTTACTGCCTGCCTGAACTACTGCCCTCCATTCAGGGTAGGTAAGAAACCATTATATACTGATTTACTGCCTGCCTGAACTACTGCCCTCCATGCAGGGTAGGTCAGAAACCATTCTATACTGATTTACTGCCTGCCTGTACTACTGCCCTCCATGCAGGGTAGGTCAGAAACCATTCTATACTGATTTACTGCCTGCCTGTACTACTGCCCTCCATGCAGGGTAGGTCAGAAACCATTATATACTGATTTACTGCCTGCCTGAACTACTGCCCTCCATGCAGGGTAGGTCAGAAACCATTCTATACTTATTTACTGCCTGGCTGAACTACTGCCCTCCATGCAGGGTAGGTCAGAAACCATTCTATACTGATTTACTGCCTGCCTGTACTACTGCCCTCCATGCAGGGTAGGTCAGAAACCATTATATACTGATTTACTGCCTGCCTGAACTACTGCCCTCCATGCAGGGTAGGTCAGAAACCATTCTATACTTATTTACTGCCTGGCTGAACTACTGCCCTCCATGCAGGGTAGGTCAGAAACCATTATATACTGATTTACTGCCTGCCTGTACTACTGCCCTCCATGCAGGGTAGGTCAGAAACCATTCTATACTGATTTACTGCCTGACTGTACTACTGCCCTCCATGCAGGGTAGGTCAGAAACCATTATATACTGATTTACTGCCTGACTGTACTACTGCCCTCCATGCAGGGTAGGTCAGAAACCATTCTATACTGATTTACTGCCTGCCTGTACTACTGCCCTCTATGCAAGGTAGGTCAGAAACCATTCTATACTGATTTACTGCCTGCCTGTACTACTGCCCTACATGCAGGGTAGGTCAGAAACCATTCTATACTTATTTACTGCCTGGCTGAACTACTGCCCTCCATGCAGGGTAGGCCAAAAACCATTATATACTGATTTACTGCCTGCCTGAACTACTGCCCTCCATGCAGGGTAGGTCAGAAACCATTCTATACTGATTTACTGCCTGCCTGTACTACTGCCCTCCAAGCAGGGTAGGTCAGAAACCATTCTATACTGATTTACTGCCTGCCTGTACTACTGCCCTCCATGCAGGGTAGGTCAGAAACCATTCTATACTGATTTACTGCCTGCCTGTACTACTGCCCTCCATGCAGGGTAGGTCAGAAACCATTCTATACTGATTTACTGCCTGCCTGTACTAATGCCCTCCATGCAAGGTAGGTCAGAAACCATTCAATACTGATTTACTGCCTGCCTGTACTACTGCCCTCCATGCAGGGTAGGTCAGATACAATTCTATACTGATTTACTGCCTGCCTGTACTACTGCCCTCCATGCAGGGTAGGTCAGAAACCATTCTATACTGATTTACTGCCTGCCTGAACTACTGCCCTCCATTCAGGGTAGGTAAGAAACCATTATATACTGATTTACTGCCTGCCTGAACTACTGCCCTCCATGCAGGGTAGGTCAGAAACCATTCTATACTGATTTACTGCCTGCCTGTACTACTGCCCTCCATGCAGGGTAGGTCAGAAACCATTCTATACTGATTTACTGCCTGCCTGTACTACTGCCCTCCATGCAGGGTAGGTCAGAAACCATTATATACTGATTTACTGCCTGCCTGTACTACTGCCCTCCATGCAGGGTAGGTCAGAAACCATTCTATACTGATTTACTGCCTGCCTGTACTACTGCCCTCCATGCAGGGTAGGTCAGAAACCATTCTATACTGATTTACTGCCTGCCTGTACTAATGCCCTCCATGCAAGGTAGGTCAGAAACCATTCAATACTGATTTACTGCCTGCCTGTACTACTGCCCTCCATGCAGGGTAGGTCAGATACAATTCTATACTGATTTACTGCCTGCCTGTACTACTGCCCTCCATGCAGGGTAGGTCAGAAACCATTCTATACTGATTTACTGCCTGCCTGAACTACTGCCCTCCATTCAGGGTAGGTAAGAAACCATTATATACTGATTTACTGCCTGCCTGAACTACTGCCCTCCATGCAGGGTAGGTCAGAAACCATTCTATACTGATTTACTGCCTGCCTGTACTACTGCCCTCCATGCAGGGTAGGTCAGAAACCATTCTATACTGATTTACTGCCTGCCTGTACTACTGCCCTCCATGCAGGGTAGGTCAGAAACCATTCTATACTGATTTACTGCATGCCTGTACTACTGCCCTCCATGCAGGGTAGGTCAGAAACCATTCTATACTGATTTACTGCCTGCCTGTACTACTGCCCTCCATGCAGGGTAGGTCAGAAACCATTCTATACTGATTTACTGCCTGACTGTACTACTGCCCTCCATGCAGGGTAGGTCAGAAACCATTCTATACTGATTTACTGCCTGCCTGTACTACTGCCCTCCATGCAGGGTAGGTCAGAAACCATTCTATACTGATTTACTGCCTGCCTGTACTACTGCCCTCCATACAGGGTAGGTCAGAAACCATTCTATACTGATTTACTGCCTGACTGTACTACTGCCCTCCATGCAGGGTAGGTCAGAAACCATTCTATACTGATTTACTGCCTGCCTGTACTACTGCCCTCCATGCAGGGTAGGTCAGAAACCATTATATACTGATTTACTGCCTGCCTGAACTACTGCCCTCCATGCAGGGTAGGTCAGAAACCATTCTATACTTATTTACTGCCTGGCTGAACTACTGCCCTCCATGCAGGGTAGGTCAGAAACCATTATATACTGATTTACTGCCTGCCTGTACTACTGCCCTCCATGCAGGGTAGGTCAGAAACCATTCTATACTGATTTACTGCCTGACTGTACTACTGCCCTCCATGCAGGGTAGGTCAGAAACCATTATATACTGATTTACTGCCTGACTGTACTACTGCCCTCCATGCAGGGTAGGTCAGAAACCATTCTATACTGATTTACTGCCTGCCTGTACTACTGCCCTCTATGCAAGGTAGGTCAGAAACCATTCTATACTGATTTACTGCCTGCCTGTACTACTGCCCTACATGCAGGGTAGGTCAGAAACCATTCTATACTTATTTACTGCCTGGCTGAACTACTGCCCTCCATGCAGGGTAGGCCAAAAACCATTATATACTGATTTACTGCCTGCCTGAACTACTGCCCTCCATGCAGGGTAGGTCAGAAACCATTCTATACTGATTTACTGCCTGCCTGTACTACTGCCCTCCAAGCAGGGTAGGTCAGAAACCATTCTATACTGATTTACTGCCTGCCTGTACTACTGCCCTCCATGCAGGGTAGGTCAGAAACCATTCTATACTGATTTACTGCCTGCCTGTACTACTGCCCTCCATGCAGGGTAGGTCAGAAACCATTCTATACTGATTTACTGCCTGCCTGTACTAATGCCCTCCATGCAAGGTAGGTCAGAAACCATTCAATACTGATTTACTGCCTGCCTGTACTACTGCCCTCCATGCAGGGTAGGTCAGATACAATTCTATACTGATTTACTGCCTGCCTGTACTACTGCCCTCCATGCAGGGTAGGTCAGAAACCATTCTATACTGATTTACTGCCTGCCTGAACTACTGCCCTCCATTCAGGGTAGGTAAGAAACCATTATATACTGATTTACTGCCTGCCTGAACTACTGCCCTCCATGCAGGGTAGGTCAGAAACCATTCTATACTGATTTACTGCCTGCCTGTACTACTGCCCTCCATGCAGGGTAGGTCAGAAACCATTCTATACTGATTTACTGCCTGCCTGTACTACTGCCCTCCATGCAGGGTAGGTCAGAAACCATTCTATACTGATTTACTGCATGCCTGTACTACTGCCCTCCATGCAGGGTAGGTCAGAAACCATTCTATACAGATTTACTGCCTGCCTGTACTACTGCCCTCCATGCAGGGTAGGTCAGAAACCATTCTATACTTATTTACTGCCTGCCTGAACTACTGCCCTCCATACAGGGTAGGTCAGAAACCATTCTATACTGATTTACTGCCTGCCTGTACTACTGCCCTCCAAGCAGGGTAGGTCAGAAACCCTTCTATACTGATTTACTGCCTGCCTGTACTACTGCCCTCCATGCAGGGTAGGTCAGAAACCATTCTATACTGATTTACTGCCTGACTGTACTACTGCCCTCCATGCAGGGTAGGTCAGAAACCATTCTATACTGATTTACTGCCTGCCTGTACTACTGCCCTCCATTCAGGGTAGGTCAGAAACCATTCTATACTGATTTACTGCCTGCCTGTACTACTGCCCTCCATGCAGGGTAGGTCAGAAACCATTCTATACTGATTTACTGCCTGCCTGTACTACTGCCCTCCATGCAGGGTAGGTCAGAAACCATTCTATACTGATTTACTGCCTGCCTGTACTACTGCACTCCATGCAGGGTAGGTCAGATACCATTCTATACTGATTTACTGCCTGCCTGTTCTACTGCCCTCCATGCAGGGTAGATCAGAAACCATTCTATACTGATTTACTGCCTGCCTGAACTACTGCCCTCCATGCAGGGTAGGTCAGAAACCATTCTATACTGATTTACTGCCTGCCTGTACTACTGCCCTCCATGCAGGGTAGGTCAGAAACCATTCTATACTGATTTACTGCCTGCCTGAACTACTGCCCTCCATGCAGGGTAGGTCAGAAACCATTCTATACTGATTTACTGCCTGCCTGTACTACTGCCCTCCATGCAGGGTAGGTCAGAAACCATTCTATACTGATTTACTGCCTGCCTGAACTACTGCCCTCCATGCAGGGTAGGTCAGAAACCGTTCTATACTGATTTACTGCCTGCCTGTACTACTGCCCTCCAAGCAGGTTAGGTCAGAAACCCTTCTATACTGATTTACTGCCTGCCTGTACTACTGCCCTCCATGCAGGGTAGGTCAGAAACCATTCTATACTGATTTACTGCCTGCCTGTACTACTGCCCTCCATGCAGGGTAGGTCAGAAACCATTCTATACTGATTTACTGCCTGCCTGTACTACTGCACTCCATGCAGGGTAGGTCAGATACCATTCTATACTGATTTACTGCCTGCCTGTACTACTGCCCTCCATGCAGGGTAGGTCAGAAACCATTCTATACTGATTTACTGCCTGCCTGAACTACTGCCCTCCATGCAGGGTAGGTCAGAAACCATTCTATACTGATTTACTGCCTGCCTTTACTACTGCCCTCCATGCAGGGTAGGTCAGAAACCATTCTATACTGATTTACTGCCTGTCTGAACTACTGCCCTCCATGCAGGGTAGGTCAGAAACCATTATATACTGATTTACTGACTGCCTGAATTACTGCCCTCCATGCAGGGTAGGTCAGAAACCATTCTATACTGATTTACTGCCTGCCTGTACTACTGCCCTCCATGCAGGGTAGGTCAGAAACCATTCTATACTGATTTACTGCCTGCCTGTACTACTGCCCTCCATGCAGGGTAGGTCAGAAACCATTCTATACTTATTTACTGCCTGCCTGAACTACTGCCCTCCATGCAGGGTAGGTCAGAAACCGTTCTATACTGATTTACTGCCTGCCTGTACTACTGCCCTCCAAGCAGGGTAGGTCAGAAACCCTTCTATACTGATTTACTGCCTGCCTGTACTACTGCCCTCCATGCAGGGTAGGTCAGAAACCATTCTATACTGATTTACTGCATGACTGTACTACTGCCCTCCATGCAGGGTAGGTCAGAAACCATTCTATACTGATTTACTCCCTGCCTGTACTACTGCCCTCCATGCAGGGTAGGTCAGAAACCATTCTATACTGATTTACTGCCTGCCTGTACTACTGCCCTCCATGCAGGGTAGGTCAGAAACCATTCTATACTTATTTACTGCCTGCCTGAACTACTGCCCTCCATGCAGGGTAGGTCAGAAACCATTCTATACTGATTTACTGCCTGCCTTTACTACTGCCCTCCAAGCAGGGTATGTCAGAAACCATTCTATACTGATTTACTGCCTGCCTGTACTACTGCCCTCCATGCAGGGTAGGTCAGAAACCATTCTATACTGATTTACTGCCTGCCTGTACTACTGCCCTCCATGCAGGGTAGGTCAGAAACCATTCTATACTGATTTACTGCCTGCCTGTACTACTGCCCTCCATGCAAGGTAGGTCAGAAACCATTCTATACTGATTTACTGCCTGCCTGTACTACTGCACTCCATGCAGGGTAGGTCAGATACCATTCTATACTTATTTACTGCCTGCCTGTACTACTGCCCTCCATGCAGGGTAGGTCAGAAACCATTCTATACGGATTTACTGCCTGCCTGAACTACTGCCCTCCATGCAGGGTAGGTCAGAAACCATTCTATACTGATTTACTGCCTGCCTGTACTACTGCCCTCCATGCAGGGTAGGTCAGAAACCATTCTATACTGATTTTACTGCCTGCCTGTACTACTTCCCTCCATGCAGGGGAGGTCAGAAACCATTCTATACTGATTTACTGCCTGACTGTACTAATGCCCTCCATACAGGGTAGGTCAGAAACCATTCTATACTGATTTACTGCCTGACTGTACTACTGCCCTCCATGCAGGGTAGGTCAGAAACCATTCTATACTGATTTAATGCCTGCCTGTACTACTGCCCTCCATGCAGGGTAGGTCAGAAACCATTCTATACTGATTCACTGCCTGCATGTACAACTGCCCTCCATGCAGGGTAGATCAGAAACCATTCTATACAGATTTACTGCCTGACTGTACTACTGCCCTCCATGCAGGGTAGATCAGAAACCATTCTATACTGATTTACTGCCTGCCTGTAATACTGCCCTCCATGCAGGGTAGGTCAGAAACCATTCTATACTGATTTACTGCCTGCCTGTACTACTGCCCTCCATGCAGGGTAGGTCAGAAACCATTCTATTCTGATTTACTGCCTGCCTGTACTACTGCCCTCCATGCAGGGTAGGTCAGAAACCATTCTATACTGATTTACTGCCTGCCTGAACTACTGCCCTCCATGCAGGGTAGGTCAGAAACCATTCTATACTGATTTACTGCCTGCCTGTACTACTGCCCTCCATGCAGGGTAGGTCAGAAACCATTCTATTCTGATTTACTGCCTGCCTGTACTACTGCCCTCCATGCAGGGTAGGTCAGAAACCATTCTATATTGATTTACTGCCTGCCTGTACTACTGCCCTCAATGCAGGGTAGGTCAGAAACCATTCTATACTGATTTACTGCCTGCCTGAACTACTGCCCTCCATGCAGGATAGGTCAGAAACCATTCTATACTGATTTACTGCCTGCCTGAACTACTGCCCTCCATACAGGGTAGGTCAGAAACCATTCTATACTGATTTACTGCCTGCCTGAACTACTGCCCTCCATGCAGGGTAGGTCAGAAACCATTCTATACTGATTTACTGCCTGCCTGTACTACTGCCCTCCATGCAGGGTAGGTCAGAAACCATTCTATACTGATTTACTGCCTGCCTGTACTACTGCCCTCCATGCAAGGTAGGTCAGAAACCATTCAATACTGATTTACTGCCTGCCTGAACTACTGCCCTCCATGCAGGGTAGGTCAGAAACCATTCTATACTGATTTACTGCCTGCCTGAACTACTGCCCTCCATGCAGGGTAGGTCAGAAACCATTCTATACTGATTTACTGCCTGCCTGTACTACTGCCCTCCATGCAGGGTAGGTCAGAAACCATTCTATACTGATTTACTGCCTGCCTGTACTACTGCCCTCCATGCAAGGTAGGTCAGAAACCATTCAATACTGATTTACTGCCTGCCTGTACTACTGCCCTCCAAGCAGGGTAGGTCAGATACAATTCTATACTGATTTACTGCCTGACTGTACTACTGCCCTCCATGCAGGGTAGGTCAGAAACCATTCTATACTGATTTACTGCCTGCCTGTACTACTGCCCTCCATTCAGGGTAGGTCAGAAACCATTCTATACTGATTTACTGCCTGCCTGTACTACTGCCCTCCATGCAGGGTAGGTCAGAAACCATTCTATACTGATTTACTGCCTGCCTGTACTACTGCCCTCCATGCAGGGTAGGTCAGAAACCATTCTATACTGATTTACTGCCTGCCTGTACTACTGCACTCCATGCAGGGTAGGTCAGATACCATTCTATACTGATTTACTGCCTGCCTGTACTACTGCCCTCCATGCAGGGTAGGTCAGAAACCATTCTATACTGATTTACTGCCTGCCTGAACTACTGCCCTCCATGCAGGGTAGGTCAGATACAATTCTATACTGATTTACTGCCTGCCTGTACTACTGCCCTCCATGCAGGGTAGGTCAGAAACCATTCTATACTGATTTACTGCCTGCCTGAACTACTGCCCTCCATTCAGGGTAGGTTAGAAACCATTATATACTGATTTACTGCCTGCCTGAACTACTGCCCTCCATGCAGGGTAGGTCAGAAACCATTCTATACTGATTTACTGCCTGCCTGTACTACTGCCCTCCATGCAGGGTAGGTCAGAAACCATTCTATACTGATTTACTGCCTGCCTGTACTACTGCCCTCCATGCAGGGTAGGTCAGAAACCATTCTATACTGATTTACTGCATGCCTGTACTACTGCCCTCCATGCAGGGTAGGTCAGAAACCATTCTATACTGATTTACTGCCTGCCTGTACTACTGCCCTCCATGCAGGGTAGGTCAGAAACCATTCTATACTTATTTACTGCCTGCCTGAACTACTGCCCTCCATACAGGGTAGGTCAGAAACCATTCTATACTGATTTACTGCCTGCCTGTACTACTGCCCTCCAAGCAGGGTAGGTCAGAAACCCTTCTATACTGATTTACTGCCTGCCTGTACTACTGCCCTCCATGCAGGGTAGGTCAGAAACCATTCTATACTGATTTACTGCCTGACTGTACTACTGCCCTCCATGCAGGGTAGGTCAGAAACCATTCTATACTGATTTACTGCCTGCCTGTACTACTGCCCTCCATTCAGGGTAGGTCAGAAACCATTCTATACTGATTTACTGCCTGCCTGTACTTCTGCCCTCCATGCAGGGTAGGTCAGAAACCATTCTATACTGATTTACTGCCTGCCTGTACTACTGCCCTCCATGCAGGGTAGGTCAGAAACCATTCTATACTGATTTACTGCCTGCCTGTACTACTGCACTCCATGCAGGGTAGGTCAGATACCATTCTATACTGATTTACTGCCTGCCTGTTCTACTGCCCTCCACGCAGGGTAGGTCAGAAACCATTCTATACTGATTTACTGCCTGCCTGAACTACTGCCCTCCATGCAGGGTAGGTCAGAAACCATTCTATACTGATTTACTGCCTGCCTGTACTACTGCCCTCCATGCAGGGTAGGTCAGAAACCATTCTATACTGATTTACTGCCTGCCTGAACTACTGCCCTCCATGCAGGGTAGGTCAGAAACCATTCTATACTGATTTACTGCCTGACTGTACTACTGCCCTCCATGCAGGGTAGGTCAGAAACCATTCTATACTGATTTACTGCCTGCCTGTACTACTGCCCTCCATACAGGGTAGGTCAGAAACCGTTCTATACTGATTTACTGCCTGCCTGTACTACTGCCCTCCAAGCAGGGTAGGTCAGAAACCCTTCTATACTGATTTACTGCCTGCCTGTACTACTGCCCTCCATGCAGGGTAGGTCAGAAACCATTCTATACTGATTTACTGCCTGCCTGTACTACTGCCCTCCATGCAGGGTAGGTCAGAAACCATTCTATACTGATTTACTGCCTGCCTGTACTACTGCACTCCATGCAGGGTAGGTCAGATACCATTCTATACTGATTTACTGCCTGCCTGTACTACTGCCCTCCATGCAGGGTAGGTCAGAAACCATTCTATACTGATTTACTGCCTGCCTGAACTACTGCCCTCCATGCAGGGTAGGTCAGAAACCATTCTATACTGATTTACTGCCTGCCTTTACTACTGCCCTCCATGCAGGGTAGGTCAGAAACCATTCTATACTGATTTACTGCCTGCCTGAACTACTGCCCTCCATGCAGGGTAGGTCAGAAACCATTATATACTGATTTACTGCCTGCCTGAACTACTGCCCTCCATGCAGGGTAGGTCAGAAACCATTCTATACTGATTTACTGCCTGCCTGTACTACTGCACTCCATGCAGGGTAGGTCAGATACCATTCTATACTGATTTACTGCCTGCCTGTACTACTGCCCTCCATGCAGGGTAGGTCAGAAACCATTCTATACTGATTTACTGCCTGCCTGAACTACTGCCCTCCATGCAGGGTAGGTCAGAAACCATTCTATACTGATTTACTGCCTGCCTTTACTACTGCCCTCCATGCAGGGTAGGTCAGAAACCATTCTATACTGATTTACTGCCTGCCTGAACTACTGCCCTCCATGCAGGGTAGGTCAGAAACCATTATATACTGATTTACTGCCTGCCTGAACTACTGCCCTCCATGCAGGGTAGGTCAGAAACCATTCTATACTGATTTACTGCCTGCCTGTACTACTGCCCTCCATGCAGGGTAGGTCAGAAACCATTCTATACTGATTTACTGCCTGCCTGTACTACTGCCCTCCATGCAGGGTAGGTCAGAAACCATTCTATACTTATTTACTGCCTGCCTGAACTACTGCCCTCCATGCAGGGTAGGTCAGAAACCGTTCTATACTGATTTACTGCCTGCCTGTACTACTGCCCTCCAAGCAGGGTAGGTCAGAAACCCTTCTATACTGATTTACTGCCTGCCTGTACTACTGCCCTCCATGCAGGGTAGGTCAGAAACCATTCTATACTGATTTACTGCATGACTGTACTACTGCCCTCCATGCAGGGTAGGTCAGAAACCATTCTATACTGATTTACTCCCTGCCTGTACTACTGCCCTCCATGCAGGGTAGGTCAGAAACCATTCTATACTGATTTACTGCCTGCCTGTACTACTGCCCTCCCATGCAGGGTAGGTCAGAAACCATTCTATACTTATTTACTTCCTGCCTGAACTACTGCCCTCCATGCAGGGTAGGTCAGAAACCATTCTATACTGATTTACTGCCTGCCTTTACTACTGCCCTCCAAGCAGGGTAGGTCAGAAACCATTCTATACTGATTTACTGCCTGCCTGTACTACTGCCCTCCATGCAGGGTAGGTCAGAAACCATTCTATACTGATTTACTGCCTGCCTGTACTACTGCCCTCCATGCAGGGTAGGTCAGAAACCATTCTATACTGATTTACTGCCTGCCTGTACTACTGCCCTCCATGCAAGGTAGGTCAGAAACCATTCTATACTGATTTACTGCCTGCCTGTACTACTGCACTCCATGCAGGGTAGGTCAGATACCATTCTATACTTATTTACTGCCTGCCTGTACTACTGCCCTCCATGCAGGGTAGGTCAGAAACCATTCTATACTGATGTACTGCCTGCCTGAACTACTGCCCTCCATGCAGGGTAGGTCAGAAACCATTCTATACTGATTTACTGCCTGCCTGTACTACTGCCCTCCATGCAGGGTAGGTCAGAAACCATTCTATACTGATTTTACTGCCTGCCTGTACTACTTCCCTCCATGCAGGGGAGGTCAGAAACCATTCTATACTGATTTACTGCCTGACTGTACTAATGCCCTCCATACAGGGTAGGTCAGAAACCATTCTATACTGATTTACTGCCTGACTGTACTACTGCCCTCCATGCAGGGTAGGTCAGAAACCATTCTATACTGATTTAATGCCTGCCTGTACTACTGCCCTCCATGCAGGGTAGGTCAGAAACCATTCTATACTGATTCACTGCCTGCATGTACAACTGCCCTCCATGCAGGGTAGATCAGAAACCATTCTATACAGATTTACTGCCTGACTGTACTACTGCCCTCCATGCAGGGTAGATCAGAAACCATTCTATACTGATTTACTGCCTGCCTGTAATACTGCCCTCCATGCAGGGTAGGTCAGAAACCATTCTATACTGATTTACTGCCTGCCTGTACTACTGCCCTCCATGCAGGGTAGGTCAGAAACCATTCTATTCTGATTTACTGCCTGCCTGTACTACTGCCCTCCATGCAGGGTAGGTCAGAAACCATTCTATACTGATTTACTGCCTGCCTGAACTACTGCCCTCCATGCAGGGTAGGTCAGAAACCATTCTATACTGATTTACTGCCTGCCTGTACTACTGCCCTCCATGCAGGGTAGGTCAGAAACCATTCTATTCTGATTTACTGCCTGCCTGTACTACTGCCCTCCATGCAGGGTAGGTCAGAAACCATTCTATATTGATTTACTGCCTGCCTGTACTACTGCCCTCAATGCAGGGTAGGTCAGAAACCATTCTATACTGATTTACTGCCTGCCTGAACTACTGCCCTCCATGCAGGATAGGTCAGAAACCATTCTATATTGATTTACTGCCTGCCTGTACTACTGCCCTCAATGCAGGGTAGGTCAGAAACCATTCTATACTGATTTACTGCCTGCCTGAACTACTGCCCTCCATGCAGGATAGGTCAGAAACCATTCTATACTGATTTACTGCCTGCCTGAACTACTGCCCTCCATACAGGGTAGGTCAGAAACCATTCTATACTGATTTACTGACTGCCTGAACTACTGCCCTCCATGCAGGATAGATCAGAAACCATTCTACACTGATTTACTGCCTGCCTGTACTACTGCCCTCCGTGCAGGGTAGGTCAGAAACCATTCTATACTGATTTACTGCCTGCCTGTACTACTGCCCTCCGTGCAGGGTAGGTCAGAAACCATTCTATACTAATTTACTGCCTGCCTGTACTACTGCCCTCCGTGCAGGGTAGGTCAGAAACTATTCTATACTGATTTACTGCCTGCCTGTACTACTGCCCTTCCATGCAGGGTAGGTCAGAAACCAGTCAGAAACCATTCAGACAGAAACACATTGGAGATGTGCCACCCCTTGGGAACTGGGTGGGTGTAGTTGTTGTGACAGACACAGACAGAGAGAGCATCTCCTCCAAAGAGTTTAGACAATGGAAGCAGAAGTAGAACATGACCAGTAGGCTGTGTGTCCGGGCTGTATAGTAGATGTAGGACATGACCAGTAGGCTGTGTGTCCGGGCTGTATAGTAGATGTAGGACATGACCAGTAGGCTGTGTGTCCGGGCTGTATAGTAGATGTAGGACATGACCAGTAGGCTCTCTGTTTCCGGGCTGTATAGTAGATGTAGGACATGACCAGTAGGCTCTGTGTTTCCAGGCTGTATAGTAGATGTAGAACATGACCAGTAGGCTGTGTGTGTCCGGGCTGTATAGTAGATGTAGGACATGACCAGTAGGCTCTGTGTTTCCGGGCTGTATAGTAG
The DNA here is from genome assembly GCF_045791955.1 of Oncorhynchus clarkii lewisi. Taxonomy (NCBI): domain Eukaryota; kingdom Metazoa; phylum Chordata; class Actinopteri; order Salmoniformes; family Salmonidae; genus Oncorhynchus; species Oncorhynchus clarkii. The sequence continues at coordinate 44,968,362 of NC_092169.1, forward strand.
ATGTAGGACATGACCAGTAGGCTCTGTGTTTCCGGGCTGTATAGTAGATGTAGGACATGACCAGTAGGCTGTGTGTCCGGGCTGTATAGTATATGTAGAACATGACCAGTAGGCTCTGTGTTTCCGGGCTGTATAGTAGATGTAGAACATGACCAGTAGGCTGTGTGTCCGGGCTGTATAGTAGATGTAGAACATGACCAGTAGGCTGTGTGTCCGGGCTGTATAGTAGATGTAGGACATGACCAGTAGGCTGTGTGTCCGGGCTGTATAGTAGATGTAGAACATGACCAGTAGGCTGTGTGTCCGGGCTGTATAGTAGATGTAGGACATGACCAGTAGGTTCTGTGTTTCCGGGCTGTAGAGTCGATGTAGGACATGACCAGTAGGCTCTCTGTTTCCAGGCTGTGTAGTAGATGTAGAACATGACCAGTAGGCTGTGTGTCCGGGCTGTATAGTAGATGTAGAACATGACCAGTAGGCTCTGTGTTTCCGGGCTGTATACTAGATCTAGAACATGACCAGTAGGCTGTGTGTCCGGGCTGTATAGTAGATGTAGGACATGACCAGTAGGCTCTGTGTTTCCGGGCTGTATAGTAGATGTAGAACATGACCAGTAGGCTGTGTGTCCGGGCTGTATAGTAGATGTAGGACATGACCAGTAGGCTCTGTGTTTCCGGGCTGTATAGTAGATGTAGAACATGACCAGTAGGCTCTGTGTTTCCGGGCTGTATAGTAAATGTAGAACATGACCAGTAGGCTGTGTGTCCGGGCTATATAGTAGATGTAGGACCCGACCAGTAGGCTCTCTGTTTCCGGGTTGTATAGTAGATGTAGGACATGACCAGTAGGCTGTGTGTCCGGGCTGTATAGTAGATGTAGGACATGACCAGTAGGCTGTGTGTCCGGGTTGTATAGTAGATGTAGGACATGACCAGTTGGCTCTGTGTTTCCGGGCTGTATAGGCCGTACACCATATTCCCATGGGAATATAACCCCAGCACCATATTTATGACATTGCTACTGATGTAGGCTAGTTCTTTTGACTCATTAAAGTAACACCACGGTCTGCTTTCATTCAGTCTGAGTTAAGCTGAGCTGAATGTTAAGTTGTAAACGGAAAAATCCATGCACAGAACAATAAATTAACAAATTAAAATATAATCAACAAATGTGTCTGTTTAAACTAGAGATCTGTGTTTTTGTGTGGGCTACATCTCAGTCCACCGGATCCACCTTCTGCATCCCTCGTGGAAAGTGGCAGAGCTATAGCGCTGTTTGTCGGAACAGGACACATCCCGAAAAGTCTTCTCACGAAAATGTCTGTAGCGTCCAAAATAATATGAACACTCTACGGAAAGATGAGACTCTCACAAACATGATGGAGTTCTCCGTTTTGCTCTATGACCCCCACAAGCTCCACATTTTGCTCTATGACCCCCACAAGCCCAACATTTTGCTCTATGACCCCCCCAAGCCCCACGGGACTGAAGTCGATACCGTCAATGTGCCAACTTCTGTGTAGCGTCCAAACTGTTTGGGCTACAGACTAATATGACCCCACCAAGAAAGGTGAGATTTTCATGACTAGGAATGTGTTCTATAATCCCCACAAGTGTCGCGGGACTCGTCTGAAGGAAACCTGGAACCGTTTTAAAAAAGGAATGGAAATATGGAAGTAGTTTTGTTTCAAAAAATGGGTTAAAACATATAAGAAATAACGTGATCTCCTAGACTTAGGACAGACACTATACTAAAATATCCTGATCTCCTAGACTTAGGACAAACACTATAGTAAAATATCCTGATCTCCTAGACTTAGGACAGACACTATACTAAAATATCCTGATCTCCTAGACTTAGGACAGACACTATACTAAAATATCCTGATCTCCTAGACTTAGGACAGACACTATACTAAAATAACCTGATCTCCTAGACTTAGGACAGACACTATACTAAAATAACCTGATCTCCTAGACTTAGGACAGACACTATACTAAAATAACCTGATCTCCTAGACTTAGGACAGACACTATACTAAAATAACCTGATCTCCTAGACTTAGGACAGACACTATACTAAAATATCCTGATCTCCTAGACTTAGGACAGACACTATACTAAAATATCCTGATCTCCTAGACTTAGGACAGACACTGTACTAAAATATCCTGATCTCCTAGACTTAGGACAGACACTATACTAAAATATCCTGATCTCCTAGACTTAGGACAGACACTATACTAAAATATCCTGATCTCCTAGACTTAGGACAGATATTATACTAAAATATCCTGATCTCCTAGACTTAGGACAGACACTATACTAAAATATCATGATCTCCTAGACTTAGGACAGACACTATACTAAAATATCCTGATCTCCTAGACTTAGGACAGACACTATACTAAAATAATCTGATCTCCTAGACTTAGGACAAACACTATAGTAAAATATCCTGATCTCCTAGACTTAGGACAGACACTATACTAAAATAATCTGATCTCCTAGACTTAGGACAGACACTATACTAAAATATCCTGATCTCCTAGACTTAGGACAGACACTATACTAAAATATCCTGATCTCCTAGACTTAGGACAGACACTATACTAAAATATCCTGATCTCCTAGACTTAGGACAGACACTATACTAAAATAATCTGATCTCCTAGACTTAGGACAAACACTATAGTAAAATATCCTGATCTCCTAGACTTAGGACAGACACTATACTAAAATAACCTGATCTCCTAGACTTAGGACAGACACTATACTAAAATATCCTGATCTCCTAGACTTAGGACAGACACTATACTAAAATATCCTGATCTCCTAGACTTAGGACAGACACTATACTAAAATAACCTGATCTCCTAGACTTAGGACAGACACTATACTAAAATATCCTGATCTCCTAGACTTAGGACAGACACTATACTAAAATAACCTGATCTCCTAGACTTAGGACAGACACTATACTAAAATAACCTGATCTCCTAGACTTAGGACAGACACTATACTAAAATAATCTGATCTCCTAGACTTAGGACAGACACTATACTAAAATATCCTGATCTCCTAGACTTAGGACAGACACTATACTAAAATAATCTGATCTCCTAGACTTAGGACAGACACTATACTAAAATAACCTGATCTCCTAGACTTAGGACAGACACTATACTAAAATATCCTGATCTCCTAGACTTAGGACAGACACTATACTAAAATATCCTGATCTCCTAGACTTAGGACAGACACTATACTAAAATAACCTGATCTCCTAGACTTAGGACAGACACTATACTAAAATATCCTGATCTCCTAGACTTAGGACAGACACTATACTAAAATATCCTGATCTCCTAGACTTAGGACAGACACTATACTAAAATAACCTGATCTCCTAGACTTAGGACAGACACTATACTAAAATAATCTGATCTCCTAGACTTAGGACAGACACTATACTAAAATATCCTGATCTCCTAGACTTAGGACAGACACTATACTAAAATAACCTGATCTCCTAGACTTAGGACAGACACTATACTAAAATAACCTGATCTCCTAGACTTAGGACAGACACTTCAAAACCTGATTCCTTTTGATGTCGTTTTCGACTGCCTGTTTTGCCATTTCTAAATGTGTTATTCACTGTGTTTCTATGGGCTATAGTAGTAAAGGCCAAATTCTATATTGTATCAAATATTTTTCACAAAAAAATGTTGATAACCTCAGGGGTCCTAAAATTACCAAACAAATAGCTAAATTATCCATGGTATGACCATCTTAAAACAATTCCATCTTAAAACAATATGTTAGCTTAGTAGAACCCCTCCCTTAGACTTTTACGGATTAATCAGAGCCGAATGTTCAGTTGTAAACGGATTAATCTACGCACAGACGAGGACACTTAAGTTCATTGGTGAGCTGGACAACTGCCACTGGCAATAAAAAGAGCAGGGGCCAGAAAGACAGTCTGCTTGAAGAGCGTTTTATATTTTGTCTGATTTGGCAACGATGGAGTGTTGTTGAACGCAGAAACAGTTTTGTCACCTAGGAGGCCGTCACCCACCACACAACCCACTGCACCTACCACTATACCCTGTTAGAGTTCTACCCTGTAAGTGTTCTACCACTCTGCCCTGTTAGTGTTCTACCACTCTACCCTGTTAGTGTTCTACCCTGTTAGTGTGCTACCACTATACCCTGTTAGTGTTCTACCCTGTAAGTGTTCTACCACTCTACTCTGTTAGTGTTCTACCACTCTACCCTGTTAGTGTTCTACCCTGTTAGTGTGCTACCACTATACTCTGTTAGTGTTCTACCACTTTACCCTGTTAGTGTTCTACCACCATACCCTGTTAGTGTTCTACCACTCTACCCTGTTAGTGTTCTACCACTATACCCTGTTAGTGTTCTACCACTCTACCCTGTTAGTGTACTACCACTATACTCTGTTAGTGTACTACCACTATACTCTGTTAGTGTACTACCACTATACTCTGTTAGTGTACTACCACTATACTCTGTTAGTGTTCTACCACTCTACCCTGTTAGTGTACTACCACTATACTCTGTTAGTGTTCTACCACTCTACCCTGTTAGTGTTCTACCACTCTACCCTGTTAGTGTTTTACTCTGTTAGTGTACTACCACTATACTCTGTTAGTGTTCTACCACTATACCATGTTAGTGTTCTACTCTGTTAGTGTGCTACCACTATACACTGTTAGTGTTCTACCACTCTACCCTGTTAGTGTTCTACCACTCTACCCTGTTAGTGTTTTACTCTGTTAGTGTACTACCACTATACTCTGTTAGTGTTCTACCCTGTTAGTGTTCTACCACTCTACCCTGTTAGTGTTATACCACTCTACCCTGTCAGTGTTTTACTCTGTTAGTGTTCTACCACTCTACCCTGTTAGTGTTCTACCCTGTTAGTGTTCTACCACTCTACCCTGTTAGTGTTCTAACACTATACCCTGTTAGTGTACTACCACTCTACCCTGTTAGTGTACTACCACTCTACCCTTTTAGTGTTCTAACACTATACCCTGTTAGTGTTCTACCACTCTACCCTGTTAGTGTTCTACTCTGTAAGTGTTCTACCACTATACCCTGTTAGTGTTCTACCACTCTACCCTGTTAGTGTTCTACCACTATACCCTGTTAGTGTACTACCACTCTACCCTGTTAGTGTACTACCACTCCACCCTGTTAGTGTTCTACCACTATACCCTGTTAGTGTTTTACTCTGTTAGTATACTACCACTCTACCCTGTTAGTGTTCTACCACTCTACCCTGTTAGTGTTCTACCACTATACCCTGTTAGTGTTCTACCAGTCTACCCTGTTAGTGTTCTACCACTCTACCCTGTTAGTGTTTTACTCTGTTAGTGTACTACCACTCTACCCTGTTAGTGTTCTACCACTATACCCTGTTAGTGTTCTACCCTGTTAGTGTTCTACCACTCTACCCTGTTAGTGTTCTACCACTATACCCTGTTAGTGTTCTACCACTCTACCCTGTTAGTGTTCTACCACTCTACCCTGTTAGTGTTCTACCACTATACCCTGTTAGTGTTCTACCACTCTACCCTCTTAGTGTTCTACCCTGTTAGTGTACTACCACTCTACCCTGTTAGTGTTCTACTCTGTTAGTGTGCTACCACTATACTCTGTTAGTGTTCTACCACTCTGCCCTGTTAGTTTTCTACTCTGTTAGTGTTCTACCACTATACCATGTTAGTGTTCTACCACTCTACCCTGTTAGTGTTTTACTCTGTTAGTGTTCTACCACTATACCCTGTTAGTGTTCTACCACTCTACCCTGTTAGTGTTCTACCACTCTACTCTGTTAGTGTTCTACCACTCTAACCTGTTAGTGTTCTACTCTGTTAGTGTTCTACCACTATACCCTGATAATGTTCTACCCTGTTAGTGTTCTACCACTATACCCTGTTAGTGTTCTACCACTCTACCTTGTTAGTGTTCTACCTCTATACCCTGTTAGTGTTTTACCACTCTACCCTGTTAGTGTTCTACCCTGTTAGTGTACTACCACTATACCCTGTTAGTGTTCTACCCTGTTAGTGTACTACCACTATACCCTGTTAGTGTTTTACTCTGTTAGTGAACTACCACTCTACCCTGTTAGTGTTCTACCTCTCTACCCTGTTAGTGTTCTACCACTATACCCTGTTAGTGTTCTACCACTATACCCTGTTAGTGTTCTACCACTCTACCCTGTTAGTGTTCTACCACTCTACTCTGTTAGTGTTCTACCACTCTACTCTGTTAGTGTTCTACCACTCTAACCTGTTAGTGTTCTACTCTGTTAATGTTCACCCACTATACCCTGTTAGTGTTCTACCCTGTTAGTGCTCTACCACTATACCCTGTTAGTGTTCTACCACTCTAACCTGTTAGTGTTCTACTCTGTAAGTGTTCTACCACTATACCCTGTTAGTGTTCTACCCTGTTAGTGTTCTACCACTCTACTCTGTTAGTGTTCTACCACTCTAACCTGTTAGTGTTCTACTCTGTTAGTGTTCTACCACTATACCCTGTTAGTGTTCTACCCTGTTAGTGTTCTACCACTCCACTCTGTTAGTGTTCTACCACTCTAACCTGTTAGTGTTCTACACTGTTAGTGTTCTACCACTATACCCTGTTAGTGTTCTACCCTGTTAGTGTTCTACCACTATACCCTGTTAGTGTTCTACCACTCTAACCTGTTAGTGTTCTACTCTGTTAGTGTTCTACCAATATACCCTGTTAGTGTTCTACCCTGTTAGTGTTCTACCACTATACCCTGTTAGTGTTCTACCACTATACCCTGTTAGTGTTCTACCACTCTAACCTGTTAGTGTTCTACTCTGTAAGTGTTCTACCACTATACCCTGTTAGTGTTCTACCCTGTTAGTGTTCTACCACTCTACTCTGTTAGTGTTCTACCACTCTAACCTGTTAGTGTTCTACTCTGTTAGTGTTCTACCAATATACCCTGTTAGTGTTCTACCCTGTTAGTGTTCTACCACTATACCCTGTTAGTGTTCTACCACTCTACCCTGTTAGAGCTCTACCACTCTACCCTGTTAGTGTTCTACCACTCTACCCTGTTAGTGTTCTACTCTGTTAGTGTTCTACCACTCTAACCTGTTAGTGTTCTATTACTCTACCCTGTTAGTGTTCTACCTTTTTAGTGTTCTACCACTATACCCTGTTAGTGTTATACCACTATACCCTGTTAGTGTTCTACCACTCTACCCTGTTAGTGTTCTACCCTGTTAGTGTACTACCACTATACCCTGTTAGTGTTCTACTCTGTTAGTGTTCTACCACTATACCCTGTTAGTGTTCTACCCTGTTAGTGTTCTACCACTATACCCTGTTAGTGTTCTACCACTCTACCCTGTTAGTGTTCTACCCTGTTAGTGTACTACCACTATACCCTGTTAGTGTTCTACTCTGTTAGTGTTCTACCACTATACCCTGTTAGTGTTCTACCCTGTTAGTGTTCTACCACTATACCCTGTTAGTGTTCTACCACTATACCCTGTTAGTGTTCTACCACTCTACCCTGTTAGTGTTCTACCACTCTACCCTGTTAGTGTTTTACCACTATACCCTGTTAGTGTTTTACTCTGTTAGTGTTCTACCACTCTACCCTGTTAGTGTTCTACTCTGTTAGTGTTCTACCACTATACCCTGTTAGTGTTCTACCACTCTACCCTGTTAGTGTTCTACCACTATACCCTGTTAGTGTTTTACTCTGTTAGTGTTCTACCACTCTACCCTGTTAGTGTTCTACCACTATACCCTATTAGTGTTCTACCACTATACCCTGTTAGTGTTCTACCACTATACCCTGTTAGTGTTCTACCACTCTACCCTGTTAGTGTTCTTCCACTCTACCCTGTTAGTGTACTACCACTCTACCCTGTTAGTGTACTACCACTCTACCCTGTTAGTGTACTACCACTCTACCCTGTTAGTGTTCTACCACTATACGCTGTTAGTGTTTTACTCTGTTAGTGTACTACCACTCTACCCTGTTAGTGTTCTACCACTCTACCCTATTAGTGTTCTACCACTATACCCTGTTAGTGTTCTACCACTATACCCTGTTAGTGTTCTACCACTCTACCCTGTTAGTGTTCTACCACTCTACTCTGTTAGTGTTCTACCACTCTAACCTGTTAGTGTTCTACTCTGTTAGTGTTCTACCACTCTACCCTGTTAGTGTTCTACTCTGTTAGTGTTCTACCACTATACCCTGTTAGTGTTCTACCCTGTTAGTGTTCTACCACTCTACCCTGTTAGTGTTCTACTCTGTTAGTGTTCTACCACTATACCCTGTTAGTGTTCTACCCTGTTAGTGTTCTACCACTATACCCTGTTAGTGTTCTACCACTATACCCTGATAGTGTTCTACCACTCTACCATGTTAGTGTTCTACCACTCTACCCTGTTAGTGTTCTACCCTGTTAGTGTTCTACCACTCTACCCTGTTAGTGTTCTACCACTATACCCTGTTAGTGTTCTACCACTCTACCCTGTTAGTGTTCTACCACTCTACCCTGTTAGTGTTCTACCACACTACCCTGTTAGTGTTCTACCACTCTAAACTGTTAGTGTTCTACCACTCTACCCTGTTAGTGTTCTACCACTCTTTTCTTCCTTGTGCTCAGTCATACCTCCTATAGGGCCAATATTCATGTCTGCTTGTCTGCCTGTGTGCCTGCCTGTCTACCTGTCTGTCTACCTATCTGCCTGTCTGCCTGTCTGTCTGCAAGTCTATCTGCCTGCCTGCCTTCCTTCCTTCCTGCCTGCCTGCCTGCTTCCTGCTTGCCTCTCTGTCTGTCTGTCTGTCTGTCTGTCTGTCTGTCTGTCTGTCTGTCTGTCTGTCTGCCACCCTCCGCTGTGCCGCTGCCTCTTCAACATAGCACCTTCTACCCAATAGACAGCAGGAAGCGGGGAGAGTGTAGGAGTGCTCCTGTGTGTATTTTAACAACAGAGAGGCTGTCGTACCCGCAAATGGTTTATGCAGCACTATTGTGGGGAGAGACAAACAAAGGGGTTATTATTATGTCTGTGAAGAGATGTGAGATGGGGGAAGGGGGATGAGACGGGGTGAAATGGGGAAATAGAGAAGGGGGGATAGGGGAGGGGGTGTATGTATGCTTGTATTTTGGAGAGTGCCGATTAGGCGATGCGGCACTGCTGCTGTTGGTTAGGCGATTGTTGACTTGCCATCTGCCAGCAAGAAAAGCAACTCCAGTGGGTGTGTTGGAGAGCCTGAGAGGTGTGTGTGTGTGTGTGTGTGTGTGTGTGTGTGTGTGTGTGTGTGTGTGTGTGTGTGTGTGTGTGTGTGTGTGTGTGTGTGTGTGTGTGTGTGTGTGTGTGTGTGTGTGTGTGTGTGTGTGTGTGTGTGTGTGTGTGTGTGTGTGTGTGCGTGGAGGAGAACGAGTTGGAGAGCTTGTGAGGGAGGGGGAGGGAAGGAGAGAGACGGAGAGAGGCAGACATAAATGTGTAGATGTGGTGCAACATAATGACTGGAACACACAAATCAAATAAAAAAAATGTAATCTAATTGTATTTGTCACATGCGCTGAATACAACAGGTGTACACCTTACAGTGAAATGCTTACTTACAAGCCCTTAACCAACAATGCAGTTTTAAGGAAAATAAGTGTTAAGTATTTACTAAAATAAACTGAAGTAAAAAATATATAAATAAATAAGCTGCTGCTGCTGTGGATGTGGACAGCCTGAGCTGTGGGTGTGGACAGCCTGAGCTGTGGGTGTGGACAGCCTGAGCTGTGGGTGTGGACAGCCTGAGCTGTGGATGTGGACAGCCTGAGCTGTGGGTGTGGACAGCCTGAGCTGTGGGTGTGGACAGCCTGAGCTGTGGATGTGGACAGCCTGAGCTGTGGGTGTGGACAGCCTGAGCTGTGGGTGTGGACAGCCTGAGCTGTGGATGTGGACAGCCTGAGCTGTGAATGGGGACAGCCTGAGCTGTGGGTGTGGACAGCCTGAGCTGTGAGTGGGGACAGCCCGAGCTATGGATCTGGACAGCCTGAGCTGTGGGTGTGGACAGCCTGAGCTGTGCGTGGGGACAGCCTGAGCTGTGGATGTGGACAGCCTGAGCTGTGAATGTGGGTGTGGACAGCCTGAGCTGTGAGTGGGGACAGCCCGAGCTGTGGGTGTGGACAGCCTGAGCTGTGGGTGGGGACAGCCTGAGCTGTGGGTGGGGACAGCCTGAGCACCCAATGTGGCGTTGATTTGTGTAAAGTTGATTTCAAATGCCATATGGCAAATGCCAGTTGTAACACTTCAAAAATCCAACAGGTGGCGAGTGCGCTCCACCTTGTTTTTTCATATTGGAAATGCAACCCAAGTCAACATGCAAAAGCAAATTTTGAAAAAATGATTTTTTTGTCAAAAACTTAAAGTGCTTTCTGGACCGTTTTTCGAAATTCTTTTGATTTTTTTGTCAATTACACATGTGTAAGAACTGTATGAATATACTTTTGTCATATTTTATTATAATCATTTTTTTTTTTTACTTGTGCATAAGGCATATGTTTTCTCCATTTGGAATATGATTTCATAGGAAGTCAAAAGTCAAAAGTCAAAAATGTAAACATTTTGTAAAAAAGTGCTTTCTGGACCGTTTTTTTTTTTGTGTCAATTACACACGTAGAAGAACTGTGTCAACATACTTTAGTCGTATTTTATTATCGTATGTATATATATATTTTTTTTAACTTGTGCATAAGGCATATGTTTTGTCCATTTGCAATATGATTTAATAGGAAGTCAAAAGTCGAAAATGTGAACTTAAAAAAAAAAACTTATCACCCTCGTAAAAAAGTGCTTTCTGGATCGTTTTTCGAAATTGTTTCGATTTTAAGTCAATTAATCATGTGTAAGAACTGTATGAATATACTTTTGTAAAATGTTATTATATATATATTTTTTTTTTTACTTGTGCATAAGGAATATGATTTGTCCATTTGCAATATGATTTCATAGGAAGTCAAAAGTCAAATAGTTGTTCCTTTCCATCACTCGTTGTGTTGATTTCATCATGTCCATTTGGTGATGTTTTTTCACTATAGAATCATATTGCAAGTGCACGTGCATTTGCAATATGTTTCAATGGGCATGTACCATCACGAATTTGGCATGGTCAAAAATCCTGCAGAAATGCAAAATTGACTGGCCTGATGAACACAGGATGGCCGGGCAGTGATAGTTGTTCCTTTCCATCACTCGTTGTGTTGATTTCATCATGTCCATTTGGTGATGTTTTTTCACTACGTGCATTGTTGTACAACTGGTGATTGAAAATAGGCACCTGGTAACCCAAAAATAAAAATATGGTTGTAAATGCATTTACCGGTCATTCTGATATTAATGCCCGCTATGTGAGCACCCTACTACGGTCCTCTATCCGTGGGGGCCGTCCTGAGTGCTTTATGGACTGTTTAATATATTCTGATGGATACGCATTGTTGTGCAACTGGTGATTGAAAATAGGCACCTGGTAACCCAAAAATAAAAATATGGTTGTAAATGCATTTACCGGGACTCCTATTGTCCATGCCCGCTATGGGAGTACCCTACTACGGCCCTCTATCCATGGGAGCCGTCCTGAGTGCTTTATGGACTGTTTAATATATTCTGATGGATACGCATTGTTGTGCAACTGGTGATTGAAAATAGGCATCTGGTAACCCAAAAATAAAAATATGGTTGTAAATGCATTTACCGGTCATTCTGATATTAATGCCCGCTATGGGAACACAGGATGGCCGGGCAGTGATAGTTGTTCCTTTCCATCGCTCGTTGTGTTGATTTCATTATGTCCATTTGTTTATGTTTTCTCACTTTTGCTAAGTCACTGTGCATTTGCAATATGGTTCAATGGGCATTTACCATCACGAATTTGTCATGCTATAAAAATCCTGCAGGAATGTGAAATTGACTGGCCCGATGAACTCGGGATGGCCGGGCAGTGATAGTTGTTGCTTTCCATCGCTCATTGTGTTGACTTCATCATGTCCATTTGGTGATGTTTTTTCACTGTTGAATCATATTGCAAGTGCACATGCATTTGCAATATGTTTCAATGGGCATTTACCATCACAAATTTGGCATGGTCAAAAATCCTGCAGAAATGCAACATTGACTGGCCTGATGAACACAGGATGGCCGGGCATTGATAGTGGGTCTTCTCCATCGCTCGTTGTGTTGATTTCATTATGTCCATTTGTTTATGTTTTCTCACTTTTGCAAAGTCACTGTGCATTTGCAATATGGTTCAATGGGCAGGTACCATCACGAATTTGTCATGCTTTAAAAATCCTGCAGGAATGTGAAATTGACTGGCCCGATGAACTCGGGATGGCTGGGCAGTGATTCTGGTTCATCTCAATTGCTCGTTAGGGGTGATTTCAGAATGTCACTTTGGTGTTGGTACCTCACTGTTGAAACATATTGCAAATGGACAAGAGTCACCAGCAAGTCACCGTCCATCAGTCAATTAGATATCATTCTGACACCAAACTGATACAAACTGACACCAAACCCACTTTTTCCAACTCGTTTAGTAGCCAACTATCACATACTTCAGAGCTGGACCAAAATTCACAACGCCTTCGGTTCAAACCATAAAAAATGCGTAAAACACGTAGTTAAGTTCTAGCTGCGGGTCCATTTCTGATGTCATGTGTAGGCCTAGCTGAGGCGACCCTGAATCCAAAGTTTCGGCTCGATAGGTCTTTTGGTGTCCGAGCTAGACCCTAATTGGTGCTGAAAATCCACTTTTTTCCACGGGGTCCTCGGACAGAAACGTTGGGGTCCATCTATATGGGCCAAGGCGGTCGTAATGCACCTAGTCTTGCGACTCTGGGACATTTCTAAATGTCGTCATTTTCGTGATGCAAAAATGAATTGAAGTCATTGCAAATGTACGAGGCTGTTTCTCGGTCCGAGAACCTTCTAGAGCCACGTAACTCACCACGCACTATTGACCTGAGGTCTAGAACAGGATTCTAAAGTTTCGGAATTCTAGGTCTGACGGTTCTTTAAAAGTTCCAACAAGGTTAACTAATGCAGGCAGTGTATGGCTCTACGCACCCCCTCCTCCCCTCCCATCCCCTCCCCTCCCCCTCCCCGCCTCCCCTCCTTCCAAGCTGTGTGTGTGATTTAGTTTTCCTTTGAACTTTTATGGGAAAAATGACTGATTTACAGTTCATGGGGGTTGCCTAATCACACATATGAAGTTTTGGACAGATTTGACTTTTTTAACCCTTCGAAACAGCCCCTGAGACACCAATTATGGCACTTCCGGTTGGCACAGGAAGTCAACACACATCCTCATTGGGGTATGCTTTTACAGAATCCTGAGTTTTAAGTCTTTACGTTAAGAACTGACTGATTTACACAGGGTTGAATGCACTATGTCTATCAAACTGCAGGCAGGGTATGGGTATACACTTTTAGGGTGATTTTAACCACTTCCGGTTGCTCCAGAAAGCTTAGAATCGACACAGGTAGACCTCATAGTGGCCTTATGGACTGTTATCGAAGACAGGTTCATAAGGAATTCATAACCCACATAGGCCTCAGGTTGAAATTAGGGGTGCAGGCAATGTATTCCTATGGGGAGAGAAGTCATTGTAATCTGTGACATCAAAAAACCCTGTTTTACTGTTAAGGGTTAATGCCACACGGTCAAGGTTAGGCTTGCAAAGATCGGGAGGACCTTAGGAACATTCCTGTGGTTGAATTGTCCTTCTAAACCTATCGGTTCCGCCGCTGTCACCCAAAAGCAAATTACATTGTGGTGCAGGCTTCATTTTGGGCCTACTTTTCTAATGGTCGCTGCGCTTAGACTGAGCGAGCTACGGTCAAGCGGGATATCTCGTTGAACTCGGCACGGCCTAGAGATTATGGTATTGCCATTGCCTGCTCTCTGTGTCTTTAAGCACCGCACTTTTTCACTCCATCCTTGCTGTGTGTGTGTGTGAGAGCTTTTCTTTGACATCTGTTGGGAGAAATGACTGATTTACAGTTTAGGAGGGTTACCTAGTCACACATATGAAGTTTTGGAAAGATGTGACTTTTTTAACCCTTGGAAACAGACAGTGTGACCCAATTAAAGGCACTTCCGGTTGGCACAGGAAGCTATAGGTAAACACATGTCTTGACTGAGGTAGCCTCTTACAGAATCCTGAGTTTTAAGTCTTTATGTTAAGAATTGACTGATCTACACAGGTTTGAATACATTGATTTTCATAATGACAGGTTATGTGTTTCAAAACACTTTTAGGGTGATTTTAACCACTTCCGGTTGCTTCAGGAAGCTTAGAATTGACACAGGTAGACCTCATAGTGGTCTGATGGACTGTCATAGAAGACAGGTTCATAAGGCATTCATAACCCATATAGGCTTCAGGTTGAATTTAGGGGTGCAGGCAATGTATTCCTATGGGGAGAGAAGTCCATGCAAACTGTTTGATGTAAACACCTTCTTTTAACTGTTAAGGGTTAAGGCCACACGGTCAAGGTTAGGCTTGCACAGATCGGAAGGACCTTAGGAACGTACCTGAGGTCGAATTGTGCTTCTCACCCTAACGGTTCTCTCACTGTCACCCAAAAGCAAATGACATTGTGGGGCAGGCTTCATTTTGGGCCTACTTTTCTAATGGTCGCAGCGCCTAGACCGAGCGAGCTACGGTCAAGCGGGATATCTCGTTGAACTCGGCACGGCCTAGGGATTATGGTAATGCCATTGTCTGCTCTCTGTGTCTTTAAGCACCGCACTTTGTCACTCCATCCTTGCTGTGTGTGTGTGTGAGAGCTTTTCTTTGACATCTGTTGGGAGAAATGACTGACAGTTCATGGGGGTTGCCTAATCACACATATGAAGTTTTGAAAAGATCTGACCTTTTTAACCCTTGGAAACAGCCACTATGACACCATTTAAGGCACTTCTGGTTGGCACAGGAAGCTATAAATAAACTCATATCCTGATTGGGGTATGCCTTTACAGAATCCTGAGTTTTAAGTCTTTACGTTAAGAACTGAGTTATTTACAGAGGGTTTAGTGAGTGTGTGTTATTTCAGAAAATCATAGAAAATCACAGAAATCTCGCAGAGCTCCGCAGCACACTTTAAAAAGATTTGTATGAATACCTTGCAACTGGATCTGTAACTGTTGAAAAAAAAACACCTATCTTTGAACATCACCAATTTGTCATTGTACGATTTCTCTTAAATTACGATAGATAAATGGCTGGTTCTTTTTTATTGATACCGGAGGCTCCTTGACTTTGACGTGAAGTGGAAAAATAATTTTTCTATTTTCATTTTGGACCTTTAATCCCAGAGAAATGGCCATAACTCAAAAAACGTTGAGGCCTAGACGCCATCTTGTTCGGGGCCAACTGCCCATTATGCCAAACCTACGCTCACCAAGTTTCGGCTTCAAAATATTTTCCGTTTTGGAGATAAGGCCCCGTCGTGATTCGTGATGTTTTGTACAATTGCAATATGATTGCCTATGCCCTCTTGTGGGAATTTCCGGGACAGTGGAAAAATGACCAAAATTTGATTATTTTATAAAACGGAAACCGAATGTCCGAGAAAGTTTGTTTGATGACTTCCCGGTAGGTCCGGCCCTACCGCACGGCCCGACGCCGACCGCGAATTTTACAAACGTTTTCGGACGTCTAGTAAGGGACCGTACATTTGCAATATGGACTTTCTCACTAACTATACACCAAATGTCAAAATGTTCCCTTAAGGTATGTAATGGCTATGTAGACTCCTGGGGGGACAGGTAGACTAGCGGTTAATGGCTAGGTAGGCTCGTGGGGAGACAGGTAGCCTAGCGGTTAATGACTAGGTAGACTCGTTGGGAGACAGATAGACTAGCGGTTAATGACTAGGTAGACTTGTGCGGAGGCAGTTAGCCTAGCGGTTAATGACTAGGTAGAGTCGTGGGTAGACAGGTAGCCTTGCGGTTAATGGCTAGGCAGTCTCGTGGGGGGGCAGGTAGCCTAGCGGTTAATGACTAGGTAGACTCGTGGGGAGACAGGTAGCCTAGTGGTTAAGAGTGTTGGGCAGGTAACTGAAAGGTTGCTATTTCAAATCCCTTAGCCGACTAGGTGAAAAAAATCTGTTGACTTAACCCTAATTTCTCCTGTATGTTGCTTCGTCGATGTAAATGTAGACAGCTTCATCTCTGTGTCAGATCACATTCACAGTGCCTGCTGGACTGGCTCAACCCTGAGCACCCTCCCTCTGTCAGGCTGAATCTGACAGGAGAAACCACTCTGTCATCCAGCTCTGGATCTTCTTTCTGTTGTTGTGTGGAGAGACAGGGGGACAGGGCTGGCAGCTATGGCCTCTCCCAGGGACCCCCCCCCCCCTACCCTCAGGCAGAGCAGTTTACTAGGGTCAAGTCAAGATGCGCTTGGGTTGGCAGCCTGGCAAGACGCTGCAATTAATTATTAATCAGGAGCAAGAAAAGGGATCAGAAGCAGGATCATTGATGATTCTCCTCAGCTTATCTTTCTTCTCTTTAAATGTAGTTCAATAGTGTTCAATATCCTCTTATGCACTGGAAGGAATTGAATAGGGAGCTCTGTTGTAAGTTGACCTGTTCTTAATGTAATTTCCATAGTTTCCTACAACAACAGTAGAGTGTGCTAAGTTGTACTGGTGGGATATTATTTCTCTTAAGTGTGTATGAATGAATGTTTGATGAATTATGAAGTGGTTCTACAACGACGGATGGAGAGTGGGTGACATGCAGTGTTTGTCTCTCTTCTTTCTCTATGCTCTATCCTCTGTGCCTGCCAAGAGCAATTAAGGGAGAGACTGAGGCATCTCAGTCTGGGCCAAACTGCTCCTCTTCCTGACAGCACTGCGGTATTGATTTTTTACTAGGCAGGCTCGAACAAAGGACAGTGCACAGATATATAACCACCACAGCCCAGCTGGCAATGATGAATCCTTTCTATTCATTTATCTGGGAAAACTAATGAGACCGACCTCTGTCTTTAGCTCTGTTTAAAGGTCTCCAGTGGCTGCATAAGGTCCACCAACTCCAAAAAGACGTTGGACACACTACATCAAAAACACCAGCTCCACTTCACAGACAGCAGTTTGTGAGCTGAAGTGCTCTAGCTGGCTTGGCTTCAAGGAACTCTCTGAATGGACCCATTTACATGGGTTTGGCTGGGGTTGGTGGCACTGTTCGTTTTGATTCATTAGTGTTGAGTACAGGGGTGTGGCGTGGGAATGTGTGGGTGGGAATGGATTGGGTGTGTGTGGCAGGGTGGGGTGGGGTGTGGTGTCTGGCGGGGGGCACAGCAGACAGTACTTTGTTGTTTACTCTGCGGCATACTGAGGTACAGGGGATTATGGGGTTGGAGTGTGTGTGTTTGTTGGGGGGGGGGGGATTGCTGAAAGAGAAGGACAGAACTCAGCACAAAAGTGGTGGCTGAGGAAGTGGAGCGGAGTTGTTGGGTTGGGGGGGGGGGGGCTGTTGGGGTGGCGTTGTTGGGATGGGGGGGGGGGCAATGGGGCAAGGGGATACTGTTTTGGCCCCCCTGCGCCAGCTGCCTCCCAGATCCCTGGTCCTGCTCAGACCAGCACTGCTGAATAATTAATAGAATACAACCCCATCCATCCATCCATCCATCTAATCTGGATAAAATGGCCATTCATGGCCTCTACCACATGCACACAGCCAGGCAGGCAGGGCCAAACACAGCAGCACACAGCAGCACAGAGCCCCAGTCCTGCATCTGTTCACCGCTGCTGTGCCTGAACTGTACTGTACTCCAGTCAGACTGTTGGTTCTGCTCTGATCAGCCACAGTGGTTTCACTCTGTGTGACCGTTGTTGTTCTGAACAACCTCCACTTTCCTTTCTGCTCTTCAGTCTCTGTAGTTACAGATTTAATCCAACATAACCAACACTATTGAGTTAGCCTTTAATCAAATTAGCCTATTTGTTACATACAACTTTCTTCTTGTGAGTTTTACCACTCATTGTGTAATTATTTAATTGTGTAATTGTTTGACTGCATCAGTTCCTGTTGCTAACATGTTAAAGATGACTCCAGGTCTTCTCTTGTTGGCTGTGTGTATCCATAATACATGGCTGTGTCCAGTCCAGGGCCCAGTGGAATTAATAATGACAGTTGTGGTGATGGTGATGAAGACGGTCTTAGCATACTGACACCCTTTGACCCCGTCTCACAGGAAGTTGGTTCTCTAACCCCCAGAACCTTCCCCGGGTGTCCAGGTGGGTCAACTCTCAGAAAATCTGACTTGGCTTCTTGGCCTCTACCACCAAGTGGTCTCATTAGAAGAGACTCTCATTTAGGCTAGCTAATTCCTGTTTGGGCCCTTCTTCATTTAAGCCACACATGTACTTGTGTGTTTTAGTCAGGTAGCTCATGTGTTTGGTTGAAATGTAGGCTAAATCATGATGCACTTGGTCAGGCTCCTTGTCAGAGGAATGCAATTAGTAACTGTAAATCCATTACCATAGCCAAACTATGGGCAGCAGCAGCAGTGCGCTCTAACTTTAAACACCCCCTTCGTCCAATACCCTCCCTCACTGGTTTCTGGGAATTCTGAATTCTGAAGTACCCCACCAGCCCTTAACTAAAGTTAATTCCATGACCTCTGTCTGTGTCAGGCAGTTGGATAGTTGGATCATGTCGAGATGGGTACAGCTTGTCAAATTTACGTATAACGTGTTTTTTTAGGGCATTTTAGCTAACACTAACCTTTTTCCTAACCTTAACCTAATTCTCCTAACCTGTTACGTTAATTATTCTAGCCTGCTTTGTAAGTTGTCCTAACCTGCTACGAAAAGTCAATTTTGACAAAAACTGCATCCTTTCAAGACAAAACCCAACAGTTGGGAGGTAGTCTGTGTCCTCCCCTCCCCCTTCAGTTCTAATGACAGGAATAGGCTACCTTCTTGTACACTGGTTGGTCCAATCCTGCCATCTCTGCAGCCACCTCGAGAACAGGAAAATTATAATGTTAAATGAAGGGAGGAGACCACAGTCTCATTGCTGTTGAAATATTAACCTGCTGGTTCTTACAACAGTGCTGGGACATAGCAGTGATGAAATGCTGTCAAAACGTGTGAGGATATGATGTGTTACAGAGGAGCTTGTTTCTCCATTCTGTATTATTCATTACTGTAATTACTGTCCTAAATAAATAACTTCTCAGCATGCTGCATTTTTGTTTTTAGATATGACATGCAGTTTATTTTTATATTCCTAATTGACGTCCTAATGTCATCTTTTTTCTTGGGCTTTGGAAAGAGAAATGTGGTAAACCTATTTTTTATTAAAACACCCATGAAAGACACAAATATGGTTTCAGTCTGTGGTAGTTTCAAATAATTCCCCAAGCTTTTATAAAAAAATAAAAATAATTGAATTGAAGTTTTAAGATATATACATTTTTTATTTTAAACTCAACAAAGGCGGGTTATGAATGACAATATAATCAACCATCATATGGTGCTTATTGATGTGGAACATTATGCCTACGCATTCCACCTTTAAATGATGCAGTGACCTTCCATTACAGGTATTTAAACAGCACCACTCAGGTCTGTCTACACCAGTATATTAATTAGATTTGGAAATGGATAGAGGCAATAATAAGGCTATGTGTGTCACAGTTCCTTAGATAATCATATGAATTAGCCTTGTTTTCATTGCAATCACAATCCCAGGCTTACAAACACATACAACAGACTAACACAATGTAGCACACCACCAACAGCAACTCAATTAGCCTGTTACATTGGTCATCGAATGTATCAAATAGTGAATTGAACCCATATTATGTGTGAATATCTACTTATGGGCAGTAGTTTTATTTCTGCTCACATTGTTTTGAGTAATTTCATCAGACGTTGTCAGTCAATGCAGTGGTACATATAGTGCATTAAGGACCTGTACGTATACATGAGCATCAAGACCTGTGTATTTGAGGACATGCTCCTGAGCATGTCATATAAGGGCTCAGGGCCAGACCCAGATGCAGACACGGGAGGCAGATGGTCTGAGTCTTTGATATTAATTAGTTCCAAAAAAGGTAGGCAAGAGAATAATCGTGGACAGGCAAAAGGTCAAAACCAGTTCAGTCCAGGAGGTACAGAGTGGCAGGCAGGCTCGAGGTCAGGGCAGGCAGAATGGTCAGGCAGGCAGAATGGTCAGGCAGGCAGGTACAATGTCCAGAAAACAGGCAAGGGTCAAAACCAGGAGGACTAGCAAAGAGAGAATGGCAAAAGCAGAGCACAGGAAAAACATGCTGGTTGACTTGAAACAGACAGGAAACACAGGGATAAATACAGTGGGGAAAATAAGCGACACCTGGAGGGGGTGGAGACAATCACAAGGACAGTTGTTGTTATCAGGGCATTACTAGTCTATAATGTCCTGTTTAGGTTAGAGAAAAGCGGTCACTCGGAGGACCACCGTTACCCATGTTATCTAACTTTGCCCCCCTCTTGCTAATTTAAATGTTGTCCCAACAGACGAGTCCCGTCTTCAGAGTATTATACGTATATTCAGTATAGAGAGCAGGAGTAAAAGTTTGTATTGTCACATACGCTGGATAGGTGCAGTGTAATGTGTTGTTTTACAGGGTCAGCCATAGTAGTATGATAGGTGCAGTGTATTGTGTTGTTTTACAGGGTCAGCCATAGTAGTATGATAGGTGCAGTGAATTGTGTTGTTTTACAGGGTCAGTCATAGTAGTATGATAGGTGTTGTTTTACAGGGTCAGTCATAGTAGTATGATAGGTGCAGTGAATTGTGTTGTTTTACAGGGTCAGCCATAGTAGTATGATAGGTGCAGTGTAATGTGTTGTTTTACAGGGTCAGCCATAGTAGTATGATAGGTGCAGTGTAATGTGTTGTTTTACAGGGTCAGCCATAGTAGTATGATAGGTGCAGTGAATTGTGTTGTTTTACAGGGTCAGTCATAGTAGTATGATAGGTGCAGTGAATTGTGTTGTTTTACAGGGTCAGTCATAGTAGTATGATAGGTGCAGTGAATTGTGTTGTTTTACAGGGTCAGCCATAGTAGTATGATAGGTGCAGTGAATTGTGTTGTTTTACAGGGTCAGCCATAGTAGTATGATAGGTGTTGTTTTACAGGGTCAGCCATAGTAGTATGATAGGTGCAGTGAATTGTGTTGTTTTACAGGGTCAGTCATAGTAGTATGATAGGTGCAGTGTAATGTGTTGTTTTACAGGGTCAGCCATAGTAGTATGATAGGTGCAGTGTATTGTGTTGTTTTACAGGGTCAGTCATAGTAGTATGATAGGTGCAGTGTATTGTGTTGTTTTACAGGGTCAGCCATAGTAGTATGATAGGTGTTGTTTTACAGGGTCAGCCATAGTAGTATGGTAGGTGCAGTGTAATGTGTTGTTTTACAGGGTCAGCCATAGTAGTATGATAGGTGTTGTTTTACAGGGTCAGCCATAGTAGTATGATAGGTGTTGTTTTACAGGGTCAGCCATAGTAGTATGATAGGTGCAGTGTAATGTGTTGTTTTACAGGGTCAGCCATAGTAGTATGATAGGTGCAGTGTAATGTGTTGTTTTACAGGGTCAGCCATAGTAGTATGATAGGTGCAGTGTAATGTGTTGTTTTACAGGGTCAGCCATAGTAGTATGGTAGGTGCAGTGTATTGTGTTGTTTTACAGGGTCAGTCATAGTAGTATGATAGGTGCAGTGTATTGTGTTGTTTTACAGGGTCAGCCATAGTAGTATGATAGGTGCAGTGTAATGTGTTGTTTTACAGGGTCAGCCATAGTAGTATGATAGGTGTTGTTTTACAGGGTCAGCCATAGTAGTATGATAGGTGCAGTGTAATGTGTTGTTTTACAGGGTCAGCCATAGTAGTATGATAGGTGTTGTTTTACAGGGTCAGTCATAGTAGTATGATAGGTGCAGTGTAATGTGTTGTTTTACAGGGTCAGCCATAGTAGTATGATAGGTGCAGTGTAATGTGTTGTTTTACAGGGTCAGCCATAGTAGTATGATAGGTGCAGTGTAATGTGTTGTTTTACAGGGTCAGCCATAGTAGTATGATAGGTGCAGTGTAATGTGTTGTTTTACAGGGTCAGCCATAGTAGTATGATAGGTGTTGTTTTACAGGGTCAGCCATAGTAGTATGATAGGTGCAGTGTAATGTGTTGTTTTACACGATCAGCAATTTAGGGTTAAGTGTCAGGGCACATCGACAGATGTTTCACCTTGTGGGCTCTGGTATTTGAACCAGCGACCTTTCAGTTACTGGCCACTAGGCTACCTGCTCTAAGCGCCAGTCTACCTTCTCTAAGCACTAGGCTACCTGCTCTAAGCGTTAGGCTACCTGCTCTAAGCGCTAGGCTACCTGCTCTAAGCACTAGGCTACCTGCTCTAAGCGCTAGTCTACCTGCTCTAAGTGTTAGGCTACCTGCTCTAAGCGCTAGGCTACCTGCTCTAAGCACTAGGCTACCTGCTCTAAGCACTAGGCTACCTGCTCTAAGCGTTAGGCTACCTGCTCTAAGCGCTAGGCTACCTGCTCTAAGCGCTAGGCTACCTGCTCTAAGACTAGGGGACCTACTCTAACCGCTAGGCTACCTGCTCTAACCGCTAGGCTACCTGCTGTGAGTGCTAGGCTACCTGCTGTGAGTGCTAGGCTACCTGCTGTAAGTGCTAGGCTACCTGCTTTAACCGCTAGGCTACCTGCTGTAAGTGCTAGGCTACCTGCTGTAAGTGCTAGGCTACCTGCTGTAAATACAGTAAGTTGAGAATGTTGTTCATTGACTACAGCTCAGCGTTCAACACCATATTGCCCACAAAGCTCATAACTAAGCTAAGGACCCTGGGACTTAACACCTCCCTCTGCAACTGGATCCTGGACATCCTGATGGGCCACCTCCAGGTGGTAAGGGTAGGCAACAACACATCTGCCATGTGGATTCTCATGCTTAGTCCCCTCCTGTACTCACTGTTGACTGCGTGGCCAAGCACGACTCCAACACCATCATTAAGTTTGCTGATGACACAGCGGTGGTAGGCCTGATCATCAACAACAATGAGACAGCCTTTCGGGAGGAGGTCAGAGACCTGGCAGTGTGGTGCCATGACAACAATATCTCCCTCAATTCGAGGAAGACAAAGGAAATTTGTATTTGTATTTATTATGGATCCCCATTAACTGCTGCCAAAGCAGCAGCTAATTTTCCTGGGGTCCAGCAAAATTAAGGCAGTTTATTTGTGTGTGTGTGTGTGTACGCATGTGTCTGTGCCAATGTTTGTGTTGCTTCACAGTCCCCGCTGTTCCATAAGGTGTTTTTTTTATCTGTGGATGATCGTGGACTACAGGAAAAGGAGGGCCGAACACACCCCCATTCACGTCTACGGGGCTGTAGTGGAGTGGGTCGAGAGTTTCAAGTTCCTTGGTGTCCACAATGCCTTTTCCCCCTCAGGAGACTGAAAATATTTGGTGTGGGTTCCTAGACCCTCAAAAAGTTTTAAAGCTGCACCACCGAGAGCATCCTGGTTGCATCACCGTGTCTGAGGAAGGCCCCAAAAATTGTCAAAGACTCCAGTCACCCAAGTCATAGACTGCTCTCTCTGCTATCGAATGGCAAGCGGTACCGGAACGCCAAGTCTAGGTCCAAAAGGCTCCTTAACAGGTTCTACCCCCAAGCCATAAGACTGCTGAACAATTAATGAAATGGCCAGCCAGACGATTTAAATTAACCCCGCCCCCATTGCTGCTACTCACTGTTTATTATCTATGCATAGTCACTTTACCCCACCTACTTGAACAAATTACCTCGACTAACCTGTACATTGACTTGGTACCGGTACCCCCTGTATATTTCCTCGTTATTTTTATTTTATTGTGTTACTTTTTATTTCATTTTTTACTTTAGTTTATTTTCTTAACTCTATTTCTTGAACTACATTGTTGGTTAAGTAAACATTTAACGGTAAGGTCTACACCTGCTGTATTCGGCGCATGTGACAAATACAATTTGATTAGATTTGATTTTGATTATGAGAGTGGGCGTTTGCATTTTAGCTGGAGGGGTGGTGGAAGCCACAGCCACGGCACCTCCTGTGCCAGTTGGGAGGATCTGCACCCCCCCATCCCATCACCCCCCTCACACACAACCCTTGTGCGCCCAACTGGGGAAGGGGAAAGAGGATTACATTGTCTCTGTCACTCACTGACCACTGTGGCCCATGTGCTATGTGTGTAGCCAGCCAGTCAGCCGGGGAGGCAGTGTGACTGTTCCTGGGAGCCATCTAGTGAGCACTGTTGGTACTACATGGGCTGACTAATAGGAGAGGAGAGGAGAGGAGAGGAGAGGAGAGGAGAGGAGAGGAGAGGAGAGGAGAGGAGAGGAGAGGAGAGGAGAGGAGAGGCTGCGTGGGGGACAGGGAATGGGATTACATAGTCATTAGTCTCTCAGTCAGATCTAGCTAAAGGTCTAATGATGGAGCTTCTTATTATTTTAATGTGGACCTTTGTGACTTCTTTGTTACACATGAGAAGATTTGTCTTTAATATAGCCTATTTAAATCAAACGAGGATGTTCTAAAACAGAATGGTCACAGAGTTTCTACATAGCAGAGGAATGATCAACGGTTACACAGTTTGAATGATCGGTAATACACAGTAATACATAGTAATACACAGTGATAGATAGTAATACACAGTAATATATAGTAATATACAGTAATACACATTAATACATAGTAATACACAGTAATATATAGTAATATACAGTAATACACAGTAATACACATTAATACATAGTAATACACAGTAATAGACAGTAATACATAGTAATACACAGTTAAAAGTTTCATTAAGTCTCACTAAAATGTCACACAAATCTAAACCGACTGTATATTCAGAAGTCAGTAGTTATCCCCATTGGTCCTGTTGGGTATACAACAGTGTCATTACAATGTCCTAAGAGTAATCATCCTTACTGTACTACCATCTGCACTGAGAGCTAGTCTGTGTAATACCAGAGTTGATCTGAGCTGTGTTACTGAGCTACAGTGACAGCGCCTGTTGTTTTTGCATTGGCCCGTCTGCGTATGTGTGTGTGTCTCTGTACATGTATGTGTGTGTGAGTTTGTGGCTGGGGTGGCCCGTGCTCTGACCTCTCTCTCCACAGCACACTGCACCAGCTGGGGGGTAGAGAGGAGCACCAGGAGGGCGAGCTGTATGCAGCTGGTAGGGCTGAAATCTCCCTGGACCCCAGGAGATCACCAGGGTCCTCTGGGTGCCAGACTCAATCTGCCTGTGGCTGCCGGCCCCAGAACCAGAGACACCAATGGTCTGCTGTTGGAAGAACCCACCACCTCCCCAGTACTACTCATCATGTCATGCCTCTGGGCTGTTCTTGGATGGGCTTTTCTGGGACGGCTGTTCTGGGAAGGCTGTTCTGAGCTCTTCTGTGACATTCTGTTCTGAGCTGTTCTGGGATGAGCTGTTCTGAGCTGTTCTGGGATGGGTTGTTCAGGGCTCAAATCAAATCAAATCAAATCAAATTTTATTTGTCACATACACATGGTTAGCAGATGTTAATGCGAGTGTAGCGAAATGCTTGTGCTTCTAGTTCCGACAATGCAGTAATAACAAGTAATCTAACTAACAATTCCAAAGCTACTGTCTTGTACACAGTGTAAGGGGATAAAGAATATGTACATAAGGATATATGAATGAGTGATGGTACAGAGCAGCATAGGCAAGATACAGTAGATGGTATCGGGTACAGTATGTACAAATGAGATGAGTATGTAAACAAAGTGGCATAGTATAGTATAAAGTGGCTAGTGATATATGTATTACATAAGGATACCGTCGATGATATAGAGTACAGTATATACGTATGCATATGAGATGAATAATGTAGGGTAAGTAACATTTATATAAGGTAGCATTGTTTAAAGTGGCTAGTGATATATTTACATCATTTCCCATCAATTCCCATTATTAAAGTGGCTGGAGTTGAGTCAGTGTCAGTGTGTTGGCAGCAGCCACTCAGTGTTAGTGGTGGCTGTTTAACAGTCTGATGGCCTTGAGATAGAAGCTGTTTTTCAGTCTCTCGGTCCCAGCTTTGATGCACCTGTACTGACCTCGCCTTCTGGATGATAGCGGGGTGAACAGGCAGTGGCTCGGGTGGTTGATGTCCTTGATGATCTTTATGGCCTTCCTGTGACATCGGGTGGTGTAGGTGTCCTGGAGGGCAGGTAGTTTGCCCCCGGTGATGCGTTGTGCAGACCTCACTACCCTCTGGAGAGCCTTACGGTTGAGGGCGGTGCAGTTTCCATACCAGGCGGTGATACAGCCCGCCAGGATGCTCTCGATTGTGCATCTGTAGAAGTTTGTGAGTGCTTTTGGTGACAAGCCGAATTTCTTCAGCCTCCTGAGGTTGAAGAGGCGCTGCTGCGCCTTCTTCACGATGCTGTCTGTGTGAGTGGACCAATTCAGTTTGTCTGTGATGTGTATGCCGAGGAACTTAAAACTTGCTACCCTCTCCACTACTGTTCCATCGATGTGGATAGGGGGGTGTTCCCTCTGCTGTTTCCTGAAGTCCACAATCATCTCCTTAGTTTTGTTGACGTTGAGTGTGAGGTTGTTTTCCTGACACCACACTCCGAGGGCCCTCACCTCCTCCCTGTAGGCCGTCTCATCGTTGTTGGTAATCAAGCCTACCACTGTTGTGTCGTCCGCAAACTTGATGATTGAGTTGGAGGCGTGCGTGGCCACGCAGTCGTGGGTGAACAGGGAGTACAGGAGAGGGCTCAGAACGCAACCTTGTGGGGCCCCAGTGTTGAGGATCAGCGGGGAGGAGATGTTGTTGCCTACCCTCACCACCTGGGGGCGGCCCGTCAGGAAGTCCAGTACCCAGTTGCACAGGGCGGGGTCGAGACCCAGGGTCTCGAGCTTGATGACGAGCTTGGAGGGTACTATGGTGTTGAATGCCGAGCTGTAGTCGATGAACAGCATTCTCACATAGGTATTCCTCTTGTCCAGATGGGTTAGGGCAGTGTGCAGTGTGGTTGAGATTGCATCGTCTGTGGACCTATTTGGGCGGTAAGCAAATTGGAGTGGGTCTAGGGTGTCAGGTAGGGTGGAGGTGATATGGTCCTTGACTAGTCTCTCAAAGCACTTCATGATGACGGATGTGAGTGCTACGGGGCGGTAGTCATTTAGCTCAGTTACCTTAGCTTTCTTGGGAACAGGAACAATGGTGGCCCTCTTGAAGCATGTGGGAACAGCAGACTGGTATAGGGATTGATTGAATATGTCCGTAAACACACCGGCCAGCTGGTCTGCGCATGCTCTGAGGGCGCGGCTGGGGATGCCATCTGGGCCTGCAGCCTTGCGAGGGTTAACACGTTTAAATGTCTTACTCACCTCGGCTGCAGTGAAGGAGAGACCGCATGTTTTCGTTGCAGGCCGTGTCAGTGGCACTGTATTGTCCTCAAAGCGGGCAAAAAAGTTATTTAGTCTGCCTGGGAGCAAGACATCCTGGTCCGTGACTGGTCCGTGACTGGGCTGGGCTGTTCTGGGATGTGGGTTTGCGCTGTTCTGGGCTGTTCTGGGATGGGCTGTTCTGAGCTGATCTGGGATGGGTTGTTCAGGGCTGTTCTGGGATGTGGGTTTGCGCTGTTCTGGGATGGGCTGTTCTGAGCTGATCTGGGATGGGCTGTTCTGAGCTGTTCTGGGATGGGTTGTTCAGGGCTGTTCTGGGATGTGGGTTTGCGCTGTTCTGGGATGGGCTGTTCTGAGCTGATCTGGGATGGGCTGTTCTGAGCTGTTCTGGGATGGGTTGTTCAGGGCTGTTCTGGGATGTCGGTTTGCGCTGTTCTGGGCTGTTCTGGGATGTGGGTTTGCGCTGTTCTGGGCTGTTCTGGGATGGGTGGTTCTCGGAAATTGAATCGCTGTTGGAATCTTAGAATCTTGGAAAGTTGTCATATGCCACAAAGGGAGATGGACTTTTATTCACTGTTAGTCCATCGGTATGACCAAGACTAGTACTATCACTGCACTAACTAACTAACTAACTAACTAACTAACTAACTAATTAACTAACTAACTAACTAACACTGTCACCACCCACCACTTACCACTCACTAGCCTATTAAGGTCAAGAGGAAATATTCTTCTGATCATTCACTTTAGTTCACTGTGGAAGGAGGAGTTAAACAGGGGCATGCAGAGTAAAGCTAACTTTCACTCCTGTACTACCATAGTCACCAGCCACCACTGTCACCACCCACCACTCCCTCCTCCATTCCCAGAAGCCAAGTAGTCTCCTGGCCACCCTTCTCTCCTTGCCAGCCTGATAATGACATTAATACACTGTAAGTGGATTGGCTTGAGCCTGCCCTGGATTTCACGTAAGATGTCTGAGAGCCTCTGGGTTGGAGCAGCAGGGCAGCTGTCTCTGGGGTTACCGCCCGGTCACAGGCCTACAGTATGGCAGGGGGGCACCAATACACACACACAGAGTACCTGACTGTCTCAGTCGCGCACGCACACACACACGCGCACGCACGCACACGCACACGCACACGCACACACACAAAGTCTGAACTACAGACAGAGATAATGTATTCCAGAGTGTCTAAGAACTGAACAGTACACAGGATCTCTTCCTAATGGTCATTTTAGTTTTACTGCCCTCATCCTTTCACTTCACTTATTTATTTAATTTCACTTATAATGGAGCAAAGTACCTCACTCTTCCCTACCCATATCTTTACCCTGCCTTTATTCTACCTGGATTACCTGGCCATCCCAGGCTGATGGAAGGGGAATCTCTCTGCGCAGCTTGAGCCAGGTAGCCTCCTGTTTACTCCCAGCTAGGTATGCAGGGGGATCAGAGCTCAGAACACCTTGTTATGTCTGGGTGTCTAAACAACCTTCATCTCTAAGGGGATCAACTGCTAAGGCTGTCTGGGCAATTCAGGTAGAAAATACAGCAAATCCCCCATTAAAGGATCACCCCTTGACTTAACATCAACTAACTTTCCACCAACTAGGGCAATCCAATTGACAGTAGTGACAGTGGTCCATTTGTTTTGACCAAAAGCCATTACATCTTTTTGGATAAAAATGATGCTGTTGCTTTTTAGAGTGTCCTGGCACTGGGAATTAGTTTGACCATGAGTAGATATTTTGGCAACATGTTTCTCAAAGTTTGTTTATAAATCGTTATTAATAGTTTAATAACCGGTAGTAAACTGTAAGCTAAATTCTGTATAATTTATTAGTCTCTCCATTCTCAGTTAAACAGTGTAAAAAGATAACATGAGGTACTGTTGTAGCATTGACTCAGATGTCAGCGAACCTCCTCTCCAGTCAGCTTGGCCAAATTGACAAAGTGGGTCCAGCCGCTCTCCCCCATCAAGCTGCCATGGTACAGCACTTTCGTGGTGAGGAAAATAGCCCGGGTACGAACAGAGCTCTCTCTCTCTCCGTTTCTCTCTCTCTCCATCCTATCCTTCCTCCCTCTGGTCAGGTCTGGTGTGCCCATGTCGGTGCCTGGGCTGGGGCACCGTTAGTAGGACCGGCTGTCTCTGTTTCTGGCGGTGCCCAGGCGAGCTGGTTGGAAGTTTGGAGCCTTGTGTGCTGGAACGTGGCAGCCTGCGGGTCCCATGGCACCCGTCACAAGCCCATCTTTATGCCATCTGCAAATCAGGCTGGCTCCAGCCAAAGCATTAAATTAAATCCCTGTTTGGGCTGATTAACAAAAGGGCTGTTCATTTCTCAAAACTAAGAACCTGATTTCGTCAAATGAACAGGAAGGTGGATGTGTGAGTTCTCAGAATGGTCTGGGTCCGCTATAAGTTTTTTTGGTGAAGAGCTCGTCTGTCGGTGGAAGTGGCCCATCCAAGTCCTTTCATACAGCCACCTGCCTGTCTCAGTCCACAGACAAATTCATCAATTAATCTAGTCTTGTAATTGGGTGGCGTACAGTATGTTGCTTTAATTGTACGATTGGATCTGTTGGAACAGTCTCAGAACGGATTCTGTGGGTGGCTGAGCTGAATTTGTGTTTCAACTGTTGGCGTCTGACTGCAACAGAAGTCCAAAGTAGGATATTAAATACTTTTTCTTCCACAATCTTGTGGAAGTTGAATGCAGGACATTTTCTCAATCTGCCACAAAATATAACAGAGAGTGATGTACATTATGTTGCTTTGATTGTGCGATTGGATCCATTCAGAGTATCTGCCTATAGCAGCCCATTCAGAGTATCTGCCTATAGCAGCCCATTCAGAGTATCTGACTATAGCAGCCCATTCAGAGTATCTGTCTATAGCAGCCCATTCAGAGTATCTGCCTATAGCAGCCCATTCAGAGTACTGCCTATAGCAGCCCATTCCAGTGTTCCTAATGGAGGTGTAGATCACATCTGACATTCCAGTCTTTCTAATGGAGGTGTAGATCACATCTCACATTCCAGTGTTCCTAATGGAGGTGTAGATCACATCTGACATTCCGGTGTTCCTAATGGAGGTGTAGATCACATCTGACATTCCAGTGATCCTAATGGAGGTGTAGATCACATCTCACATTCCAGTGTTCCTAATGGAGGTGTAGATTGCATCTTACAGTGAAGGGTTAGAACTTGTTAAAACTTCTTGTGACTCTCAAACCCGGATCCGGGAGCGTAATCATCGCCTCAAACTAATTAGCATAACGCAGCGGACATAAATATCCCTAGAAAATTTTCCTATTCATGAAAATCACAAATTAAATATATTGAGACACAGCTTAGCCTTTTGTTAATCACACTGTCATCTCAGATTTTCAAAATATGCTTTACAGCCAACGCTAGACAAGCATTTGTGTAAGTTTATCATAGCCTAGCATAGCATTATGCCCTGCTAGCAGCAGGCAACATTTTCACGAAAATAAGAAAAGCAATCAAATTAAATAATTTACCTTTGAAGAACTTCGAATGTTTTCACTCAGGAGACTCCCAGTTAGATAGCAAATGCTCCTTTTTTCCAAAAATATTATTTTTGTAGGCGAAATAGCTCCATTTGTTCTTCACGTTTGGCTGAGAAATCGACCGGAAAATGCGGTCACTACAACGGCAAACTTTTTTCCAAATTAGCTCCATAATATCGACAGAAACATGGCAAACGTTGTTTAGAATCAATCCTCAAGGTCTTTTTCAACTATCTATTCGATAATATATCCACCGGGACAATTGGTTTCTCATTAGAAGCGATTGGAAAAATGGCTACTTCTGTACTTTACGCAAGATTTTCTGCGGGAGCCATCATGTGACCACTTGCTCAATGTGGTCCCTTACAGCTATTCTTCAACATAAATGCGTAAAAAGACGTCACAATGCTGTAGACACCTTGTGGAATACGTAGAAAGCGTAAACTCATTCGTAGCCCATTCACAGCCATATAAGGAGTCATTGGCATGCAGCGCTTTCAAAATATGGGGCACTTCCTGATTGGATTTTTATCTGGGTTTCGCCTGTAACATCAGTTCTGTTGCACTCACAGACAATATCTTTGCAGTTTTGGAAACGTCAGAGTGTTTTCTATCCAAAGCTGTCAATTATATGCATAGTCGAGCATCTTGTCGTGACAAAATATCCCTTTTAAAACAAGGAACGTTTTTTATCCAAAAATGAAAATACTGCCCCCTAGTCACAAAAGCTTTAGGTATAATGCCAGACGCCACTTGTGGATTTGATGGCTGTAATGCAGTTCCACCTCCGATACCTTCAAAGCAACTGCTATGCGGATGTCAGCTAATGCGGATCTGATTGAATAGAGCCCTGAGAGTTGGAACTATATGTGGATGTAACTGTCCATCCCCTCCTAGTCCACCTCTACATAGTCTGGTTCCCAGTTTGTGCTAACCCTCAGTCCAGTAAATTGGACCATTAACCCTCAGTCCAGGACATTGGACCATTCACCCTCAGTCCAGTAAATTGGGCCATTAACCCTCAGTCCAGTAAATTGGACCATTCACCCTCAGTCCAGGACATTGGACCATTCACCCTCAGTCCAGGACATTGGACCATTAACCCTCAGTCCAGTAAATTGGACCATTAACCCTCAGTCCAGGACATTGGACCATTCACCCTCAGTCCAGGACATTGGACCATTCACCCTCAGTCCAGTAAATTGGACAATTAACCCCCAGTCCAGTAAATTGGGCCATTAACCCTCAGTCCAGTAAATTGGACCATTCACCCTCAGTCCAGGACATTGGACCATTAACCCTCAGTCCAGGACATTGGACCATTCACCCTCAGTCCAGTAAATTGGACCATTAACCCCCAGTCCAGGACATTGGACCATTAACCCTCAGTCCAGGACATTGGACCATTCACCCTCAGTCCAGGACATTGGACCATTCACCCTCAGTCCAGGACATTGGACCATTAACCCTCAGTCCAGGACATTGGACCATTAACCCTCAGTCCAGGACATTGGACCATTCACCCTCAATCCGGGACATTGGACCATTTGCCACACTGCAAACTAGGCACCACAGACTGAATATTGCATTGAACAAATACAGCTACACTCACACACTAAACTAAATCTGTTGGGATACCTATTCATAGCATTCATTAAAGACCACTCTGTCTGTCATAACACTCTGTTACTTTCTGGCTGAAATCCAGTATGTTTGATTCATTCAAAACCTCTCAGTGCTTCATGCAATTACCTATGTCACGCACACTCTCCCGTCTGGTAGCAAATGTCTACACATACTTACATGTCTTGTTTTGATCAAGAATAATTTATTTCTCCTCCAACAGCACCAACTGTTAGTGGTGAGATCTGTGACAGGCTGTCAGTGAGTCAGAGGAGAGACCTATGGTGGCTCCTGTCCCCACAGCCGACTGCGTTGTGTTCAGCTGCTCTCCTCCACTCTTCCCCTCACACAGACCCCAGCCTCACAGAGGCATACAGGCAAACACCTCCGTCTCCTCAAATTAACATGAGCAGGTGTTTTTCTCTGATGTGTTAATTAAGAAAAGCTGCTGTCATTATGCTTAAAGTGGATGTTACAAATAGAACATGTTGTTTATTTTCTCAGAGCTGTCACGGAGGCGTGCATGTCAGCCGTTGAGATGGTGGTCTAATTACCAGGAGTTAAAAAACACAAAGTACACGTTTGAGGATTTTCATGTCTTGTCCATTTTAGAGGATTTCAGTGTGTCCAATCGCATGAATGAGGCTGGAACAAAAATGACCTGGTGCTCAAAATAAATGGAACTAAATATTGAATGTAATGATTATGTTGATATTATATATGAACGTATGAAAGTATATGAAAGGTAAGGCAATTTTGACATCATTGGTTGACTTTCAGTCTCAATGCCATTTTCAAACCTCTGGCCTACATTGGAAATCAATTGGAAAATGGAAAATATCAAAATAGATTAACAAGGAGAAGCACATGTGTATACGAATGTTTGCATCTTTTTAAAAGCTCTAGTCAAGTGTTGTGACATCTATCTTCGCAGACAGCAGAAGTGTTGTACCTTCCCTCTCAAGTCAAACTCCAAACTTCTTCCATTAACAGTTACCATAGCATCTATAGTAGTATGCACCTTACAGAGAACAATATGTTAAGAAAGCAGATGTGCTGCCTCTGCTCTCCAGTATCCTGTGGTATCTTGTGTTGAACCCGGTGCTGCGCTCTGTGCTGAGATGATGACACACTTGTAATCCTGCTGTTGGTTATTAGATGGAGCCGGCTGTTTCACCAGAAGTTTTGTTTGGTAATGCTGGATGACCAGCTGCTCAGCAGATGTTGTCCTGATGCTGCCGCCCGGGACGGTGAAAGTTGCCCGTTCTGGCCCCCTGATGAAGATTTGACCCCCATGTTGTGCCCCTCTCTACAGAGCTAGCCTAACTCCCGGGGCAGGAGGATAGGGGTGTCCCGGGTCCCCCAGTCCCAGCGGAACAACTGCCTAACCCAAACTAACCAGATGATGTTTGTGGAGGGATTTCAGCAATGAGATTGTAAACATGTTTTTGTCATTTTGATTGGCAAAACATGGCAAAGCAATATGATGAGAGTCTAAACAATATTGTTCTGGATGGGTATTGAAACAGAAATCACTTCAGGATGATACTGGTGATAGGGGTAAACTGTGTTACGGCACATTAATGCAAAAACAATAATGTCTGCACTAAAAATCACCTCAAAGAGTTAACCATTTTTTTTAACCTGTTCCATAAAACCATGAAAAAACATGTAAAAATCGATTTTAACTGCTTTATGATTGCCGAGCTGATTATTTTTGTGTCTATGGACAGGCAGGTTTCATGCACTAACGAAGAAACATTCAACCTATACAAAGGTGGTAGTGCACAATTATTTGATTGACCCAGGGGTTAATGAGTCATTACCATCCAAAGAGATCCTATTAAATTATTAGAGGGGCTACGTCATAAACCCTCATAAATCCAGAATGAGGTGAAAAATCCAAACCAGTGTAATTGGAATGAATGGCAGTAGAGGCATAATCCTGATTTAATTTATGCAGGAAAATACAAGTATCAACAGTACTCATCATTGTATTCTTCTCCCCCCTCTTTCTCTTTCTCCTTTTCTCTTTCTCCTTTTCTCTTTCTACATTAGAATATATCAAGATCTGGAGACCACTCTACTTACTGCTGAAAACGGACGACTCGTTCATAGGTTACAAAGAGAATCCACAGGACGCAGACCTACCCTATCCCCTTAATGCATTTTCTTGTTGCATGTGAGTAATCCGCTGTGCTGGCTTCTAACACATCATTTAATTTAAATCAAATCATATTTGTATTTATTTACAAGGCAAAGCAGATAATTAAGAACAAATTCTTATTTTCAATGACAGCCTTGGAAAGGTGGGTTAACTACCTTGTTCAGGGGCAGAAGGACAGATTTTTACCTTGTCAGCCCAGGGATTCAATCTTGCAACCTTTCGGTATCTAGTCCAACACTCTAACTACTAGGCTACCTGCCGCCACTAGGCTACCTGCCGCCACTAGGCTACCTGCCGCCACTAGGCTATATGCCACAGTGGCCTGGATAACTTCCCAGATTTTTTAAAAATGTAACCTTTATGTAACTAGGAAGTCCCATTGAGGTCAGAAGACCTCTTTCCCAAGGGAGACCGAGCCTTAAAGGGGCAATCTGGGATTGGTGCACATTTTTACTTTTAAATTAACGACATACCCATTGATTCTTGAAGAAGATAGCATTTATAATTTAACAGAACCCAAAATAGAACCCAAAATATAAGTTTTACTCAATTGCTTGTTCACAGTGTAATTGTAAACAACCACTGTATAGCCTCAAAACATGGTTGAATGTATCATTTTGATCATATGGAAGACTGGTCCTTGCATTCATATTTCAGTGTACCCGTACAGAAAAAACACATGGTTTGCCATGTGAAAGATCACATCATTTCATGTGAAAATGTGTTTTTGGAACACTTCACATGTTTCACGTGTATATTCATGGTATCACATGTTGCTTAACCTGTTATCATATTAACTTCACATAAGATCACGTGATCTTCATGTGGGGTTTATGTGAGGATATACATTTGAGAGTGGTTACATTTCTCCAGCCCCATCCCAACTAGCTGATAGACAAACATCTGACTCCTTGGCACATTTCCTACAATGAATGCCACAGTATTTACATGGGCATGAAATAAATACAACAATATCCTTTTGTCCCAACACGTGACTCAACTGGCAATGGCCTGAGATTTGCATTATGGTTGCCAGCGGGGTAGTTTTTCTAAGGGAAAGAAAGGACAGCTTAAAAGAGGGTGTGTCCATCCATCCATCCATCCATCAGCCTTGCTGTGTTACCACTCGGACACATGGATGGAGTTTGTTCTCTCTCTCCATCCGTCAGGAATCTAGCGTGGCCAATGGCCAGGTTTTAATCTAAAGGCTGGGGCAGAGAGTGTGGCCATACATCCGGCCCCGGCTGGCTTGCCAGCGCTACAGTATTCCCACATCTGTTCTCCAAAACGGTGAGGCCAGGTGGTGCTGTGAGGCTGGCTGCTGTAGTCAAAAGGCCAGTGAAATGGAATGGTGCAGCCCTGCCTGTCTGCCTGCACGTCTGTCCCCGGAGTGGGGAAAGATATTTACTGTCACTGACAGACAGACACTGCCTGCCTGTCTGTCTGAACAATGGGCTACCTTCTAATGTCAAATACTCACATCTCAGATAACTCACCTACAGATATAGGATCTTAATTTGCAGATTGTTGTCACAGCAAAATAATCCTGCAGCAACAGGATTTGAAAGTTTAGTCCATAAGGATGCTTGATCAGTGGTTAAACTATTAGCTGGCCAAAATCACACTGCATGAAAGGGGCAATATTGTTAATATCACT
The DNA here is from genome assembly GCF_045791955.1 of Oncorhynchus clarkii lewisi. NCBI lineage: Eukaryota > Metazoa > Chordata > Actinopteri > Salmoniformes > Salmonidae > Oncorhynchus > Oncorhynchus clarkii. Next base: position 45,004,879 of record NC_092169.1, read on the forward strand.
GTGTAATAGTACAGGTTTTCAGTAAATTTACAGTGCATTCGAAAAGTATTCAGACACCTTGACTTTTTCAATTTTTTTCCCACCACAGCCTTATTCTAAATTTGATTACATTATTTTTTTCCTCATCAATCTACACACAATACCCCATATTGACAAAGCAAAATCAGTTTTTTTTGACATTTTTGCAAATGTATTACAAATAAAAAACATAAATACCTTATTTACATAAGCATTCAGACCCTATGCTATGAGACTCGAAATAGAGCTCAGGTGCATCTTGTTTCCGTTGATCTTCCTTGAGATTATACTACAACTTGATTGGAGCCCACCTGTGGTAAATTGAATTGATTGGACATGATTTGGAAAGGTACACACCTGTCTATATAGGTTCCAACAGTTGACAGTGTATGTCAGAGCAAAAACCAAGCCATGAGGTCGATGGAATTGTCCCTAGAGATCTGAGACAGGATCGTGTCGAGGCACAGATCTGGGGAAGGGTACCAAAACATTTCTGCAGCATTGAAGGTCCCCGAGAACACGGCGACATCCATCATTCTTCAATGGAAGCAATTTGGAACCACCAAGACTCTAGATCTGGCCCCCCGGCCAAACTGAGCAATCGGGAGAGAAGAGCCTTAGTCAGGGAGGTGACCAATAACCCGATGGAGAATTCCTCTGAGGAGAGGGGAGAAGCTTCCAGAAGCACAGCCATCTCTGCAGCACTCAACATAAAAGGCCTTGATGGTAGTGTGGCTAGACGGAAGCCACTCCTCAGTAAAATACATATGACAGCCGCTTGGAGTTTGCCAAAAGGCACCTAAAGTACTCTCAGACCATGAGTAACAAGATTATCTGGTCTGATGAAATGAAGATTGTACTCTTTGGCCTGAATGCCAAGCATCACCTCTGGAGGAAACCTGGCACCATCCCTACGGTTAAGAACGGTGATGGCAGCATCATGCTGTAGGGATGTTTTTCAGCTGCAGGGACTGGGAGACTAGTCAGGAGAAAGACGGGGGGGAAAAAAAAGTTGGGGAAAGATGAAAGGAGCAAAGTACGGAGAGATCCTTGATGAAAACCTTCTCCAGAGCTCAGAACCTCAGAACCTCAGACAGGTTCAACTTCCAACAGGACAACAACCCTAAGCACACAGCCAAGACAATGCAGGAGTGGCTTCGGGACAAGTCTCTGAATGTCCTTGAGTGGCCCAGCCAGAGCCCGGACTTGAACCCAATCGAACATCTCCGGGGAGACCTGAAAACAGCTGTGCAGCGACACTCCCCATCCAACCTGACAGAGCTTGAGAGGATCTGCAGAGAAGAATGGGAGAAACTCCACAAATACAGATGTGCCAAGCTTGTAGCGTCATACCCAAAAGGCTCGAGGCTTTAATCGCTGCCAGAGATGCTTCAAAAAGTACTGAGTAAAGGGTCTGAATACTTACGTAAATTTTTTTATACATTTGCCAAACTTTCTAAAAACCTGTTTTTGCTTTGACATTATGGGGTATTGTGTGTATAATAAGGCTGTAATGTAACATGTGGAAAAACTCAAGGGGTCTGAATACTTCCCGAATGCACTATGTAAATCACGAATGTCAAGTGCATTTCCTGCGGCACAGGAACATTCTCAGCAACAAAATAGTGATCTGTAAATGACTGAGAAACAGGACTATGGTGAAGATTTCACTTCTCCAGAGCCCTATGTTTATACATACTGTTTGTTAATTATATTTTAATATAAAATACTTGAATATGTATCAGAGTTAAAATAAGGACAGTGTGTAATATAACAAGGACGCAAACTGATTAACTAATAGTGACAGTAGTGTACGATATGTGGTGACCCTATCCCATCAGGGAAATCAGAACAGGGAAATGAATCAGAATGCAGATTACAGTAACATTCAGGACAGTTGCTGCAGCACTCTCCTTTAGCTGAAGCAAAACAAACAATCCTGTCCACTCCTCTGTTGACAGTATACTCTCCTCTATCTATAGTACACTCCCTATATCTACAGTATACCCCCTCTGTCTGTAGTATACACCCGATATCTGCAGTATTCTCCCTATATCTACAGTATGCTCTATCTATAGCATACTCTCTTCTATCTACACTATATTCACCTATATCTACAGTATACCCCCTCTGTCTGTAGTATACACCCGATATCTGCAGTATTCTCCCTATATCTACAGTATACTCTCTATCTATAGCATACTCTCTTCTATCTACACTATATTCACCTATATCTACAGTATACTCCCTCTATCTACAGTATATTCTCTTATATCTGCTGTATACTCCCTATGTCCTACTACCTCTATCTACGGTATACTGTACTCACCTCTATCTGCAGTATACTTCCCTCTATCTACACTATACTCAAATTTTTGTTGTGGTTGACATATTAACTTTATTTTACTAGGCAAGTCAGTTAAGACCAAATTATTATTTTCAATGACAGCCCAGGAACAGTGGGTAATGTGCCTTGTTCAAGGTCAGAACAATATATACTCTCCTCTATCTACATTATATTGTCCTCTATATACAGTATTCTCCCTCTATCTACAGTATACTCTCCTCTATCTACAGTATAAACTCCCACATCTACAGTATACTCGCTATCTACAGTATACTCTCCTCTATCTACAATATACTCTCTAACTACAGTATACTCCTTTTATCTACATTATGTCCTCTATCTACAGTATACTCTCCTCTATCTACAGTATAATCTACTGTATCTACATTATAATGTCCTCTATATACAGTATACTCCCTATATCTACAGTATACTCTCTATCTACATTATAATGTCCTGTATATACAGTATACTCCCTCTATCTACAGTATACTCTCCTCTATCTACATTATTTATTTAGTTGTATTATTTTTTACCTTTGCTTAACTAGGCAAGTCAGTTAAGAACATATTCTTATTTTCAATGACGGCCTAGGAACAGTGGGTTAACTGCCTTGTTCAGGGGCAGAAGACAGATTTGTATCCTGTCAGCTAGGGGATTCACTCTTGCAACCTTTCGGTTACTAGTCCAACACTCTAATCACTAGGCTACCTGCCACCCCAGTATAATCTCCTCTATCTACAGTATAATCTCCTCTATCTACCGTGTACTCTCCTCTATCTACCGTGTACTCTCCTCTATCTACCGTGTACTCTCCTCTATCTACCGTGTACTCTCCTCTATCTACCGTGTACTCTCCTCTATCTACCGTGTACTCTCCTCTATCTACAGTATACTCTCCTCTAAAGTTACTTTGTTATGTCCAGAGCTAATAGCTACTGAAACTCCATCTTGACCTTGTTTTCTCTGAGCACAATGGGAGACTCCATTCTGTTAGCAAAGCAGGTAGAGGTTTAATTTATTTATTTAATTTATTCAACTTTATTTAACTAGGCAAGCCAGTTAAGAACAAATTCTTATTTACAATGATGACCTACCCCGGCCAGACCCGAAAGATGCTGTGCCAAATCCCAATCACAGCTGGTTGTGATACAGCCTGGAATCGAACCAGGGCCTGTAGTAACACCTTTAGCAATTAGAATCAGTGCCTTAGACCACTGCACCACTGTCATCATTAACCTTACCTATATTTAGGCCGCCCGCTGTTTGGTGGTGGTGATGGGACCAACTGAGGGAGGGAAGTGGTGCAGCTGAGGGAGAGAAGTCATTACCTACAGGCACATATAGGCTCAACAGTCTGTTTCAGCTGTCATCTGACTGAACATTGTCCCCAATAGCTGCTGCAGTAGCCCTGACTATGGAGCACACTGCAACATTTTTCCACAGTTGGCTTAAAGCCCCATCTGGTAGTGTGTGTTCCTGGATGGTGCGAGACAGCTGTGGCGTCAGGTTTAGGCCTTTAACATGCAAAATGTTGTGTTTGCTGTAGTATAACATAGCCGCGGGAAGTAGAGGTGCTGAGGTTGCCAACCGTGGACAAAACATTCTCAGCACCCCCTCAGTAGATTCGAAATGTAGTAAATCTGAATGTTCACAGACACCTCTCTTTCTGTCCACTCTCTGTCTCAGAATGCCAGACAGAATGACCAAAGCCCAACACATTCATCATCAGATGTCTACAGTGGACCATCATCATAGAGAGGACCTTCCATGTGGACATGCCAGAGGAAAGGTGAGCTCATCCCTTACTCTGCTAATCTATGGCCAAATGACTGCTTTTTCTATACACAGTACCCAATACGTCTTTGAAAGCAGTGCGTCTTTGAAAGCAGTGCGTCTATGAAAGCAGTGCGTCTATGAAAGCAGTGCGTCTATGAAAGCAGTGCGTCTATGAAAGCAGTGTGTCTATGAAAGCAGTGCGTCTAGGAAAGCAGTGCGTCTAGGAAAGCAGTGCGTCTAGGAAAGCAGTGCGTCTAGGAAAGCAGTGCGTCTAGGAAAGCAGTGCGTCTAGGAAAGCAGTGCGTCTAGGAAAGCAGTGCGTCTAGGAAAGCAGTGCGTCTAGGAAAGCAGTGCGTCTATGAAAGCAGTGCGTCTAGGAAAGCAGTGCGTCTAGGAAAGCAGTGCGTCTAGGAAAGCAGTGCGTCTATGAAAGCAGTGCATCTATGAAAGCAGTGCATCTATGAAAGCAGTGCATCTATGAAAACAGTGCATCTATGAAAACAGTGCATCTACGAAAGCAGTGCATCTATGAAAACAGTACATCTATGAAAGCAGTACATCTATGAAAACATTACAATTGGTACATACACAGATTATCCTCTCCACTCTTCTGTCTCTTGGGAACGGGCAACTGCAGGCAGCGACCTGTGAGAGCGAACTACGGAGCAGAGCTGGGTAGAGGAAGCAGCACTGGCAGATGTTCGGGTTTTAAACTCTACTTTCTGCTGGGGAAGGAGACGAGAATTACAGTTATAACTGCAGCTTCATTAGACAGGCCAGGGGATTGAGAGGAAGATAATTACAGTTAGAGCTGCAGCCTCAATAGACAGGCCAGGGGATTGAGGGGAAGATACTTACAGTTAGAGCTGCAGCCTCCATAGACAGGCCAGGGGATTGAGGGGAAGATACTTACAGTTAGAGCTGCAGCCTCCATAGACAGGCCAGGGGATTGAGGGGAAGATACTTACAGTTAGAGCTGCAGCCTCCATAGACAGGCCAGGGGATTGAGGGGAAGATACTTACAGTTAGAGCTGCAGCCTAAATAAGGTCAGGGGGTTGAGGGGAAGATAATCACAGTTAGAGCTGCAGCCTAAATAAGGTCAGGGGATTGAGGGGAAGATAATTACAGTTAGAGCTGCAGCCTAAATAAGGTCAGGGGATTGAGGGGAAGATAATTACAGTTAGAGCTGCAGCCTAAATAAGGTCAGGGGTTGAGGGGAAGATAATTACAGTTAGAGCTGCAGCCTAAATAAGGTCAGGGGTTGAGGGGAAGATAATTACAGTTAGAGCTGCAGCCTAAATAAGGTCAGGGGTTGAGGGGAAGATAATTACAGTTAGAGCTGCAGCCTAAATAAGGTCAGGGGTTGAGGGGAAGATAATTACAGTTAGAGCTGCAGCCTAAATAAGGTCAGGGGATTGAGGGGAAGATAATTACAGTTAGAGCTGCAGCCTAAATAAGGTCAGGGGTTGAGGGGAAGATAATTACAGTTAGAGCTGCAGCCTAAATAAGGTCAGGGGTTGAGGGGAAGATAATTACAGTTAGAGCTGCAGCCTAAATAAGGTCAGGGGATTGAAGGGAAGCTAATTCAAATTAGAGCTGCAGCCTCAATAGACAGGCCAGGGGATTGAGGGGAAGGTAATTACAGTTGGAGCTGCAGCCTCAATAAATGGCATTACAAAAAATGGTAAAAAAATTATGATAAAAAATGTTTCCTGATCTTTCTTATATCTCTCGGATATGGGAGAGGCACTTCAGAACTGTCACGGTTTTCTTCTGCTGAAGGAGAGGAGGACCAAAATGCAGCGTGGTTTGTGTTCAACATCTTTAATAATGACAATAAACGAGAACACTACAAAATACAAAACAACAAAAGTGGAAACAGAAACAGTCCTATCTGGTGCAATGACACTTCAAGTAGTCTTAAAATTCTAAATCAAATAGCTAAATAATCCTTGGTATCTGCCTGGCACGGGCCCAGCAACGGTAGGCCCATGAGTGAGGAGAGAGGTGGCACCTGCTGGCACGCCGCCCAACTGTAGTCAGGCCAATTATTTCTCGTCAGCAATTATACGCCCCCCAAAATGGATGGGGTAAGGAGAGACTTCTTGGCTCACATTCATCTGCAAGACCTTGAGAGGGTTCCTGCTGCGTTTTATGTTCAAAAGGAACACAACTTTTGTTGGCCCTTGTTGGTAGTCACATGTAGGATATATTCACAAGCCTGAGTGGTGTAAAGCTGCAAAAAGGTGTTCAGAAAAGTGTCCTGTTGTGTAGGTATGAAATTGAAGATTTTTTTTTTTTTTTTTTTGTGTAACAAACAAGAAATAAGACAAAAAAACTGAAAACTTGAGCGTGCATTACTATTCACCCCCGCCAAAGTCAATACTTTGTAGAGTCACCTTTTGCAGCAATTACAGCTGCAAGTCTCTTGGGGTATGTCTCTATAAGCTTGGCACATCTAGCCACTGAGATTTTTGCCCATTCTTCAAGCAAAACTGCTCCAGCTCCTTCAAGTTGGATGGGTTCCGCTTGTGTACAGCGATCTTTAAGTCATACCACAGATTCTCAATTGGATTGAGGTCTGGGCCTTGACTAGGCCATTCCAAGACATTTAAATGTTTCCCCGTAAAGTGCCTTAAAGTGATCCTATGGACAGATACTACAAACTCTGCTGTGGAGATTTGCAGCTCCTTCAGGGTTATCTTTGGTCTCTTTGTTGCCTCTCTAATTAATGCTCCTGATATAGACTTCATTGCAAAGGGGGTGAATACATATGCACACACCACTTTTCAGTTTTTATTTTTGTGCATTTAAAAAAAAAAGTTATTTTATTAATGTCACTTCACCAATTTGGACTATTTTGTGTATGTCCATTACATGAAATCCAAATAAAAACACATTTAAATTACAGGTTGTAATGCAACAAAATAGGGAAAATGCCAAGGGGATGAAAACTTTTGCAAGGCACTGTACTCATAATTTAATACACACATGTTCTCACAAATGTAAATGCATCACTGGTTTTATGCGACAGATGTTGTTCGGCACAACAAATGAAAACCCAATGGTGGGTAACACCCTTCACAAACACACAGTAGTTCCCCTTCACAAACACACAGTAGTTCCCATTCACAAACACACAGTAGTTCCCCTTCACAAACACACAGTAGTTCCCCTTCACATAACACACAGTAGTTCCCATTCACAAACACACAGTAGTTCCCATTCACAAACACACAGTAGTTCCCATTCACATAACACACAGTAGTTCCCATTCACATAACACACAGTAGTTCCCATTCACATAACACACAGTAGTTCCCATTCACATAACACACAGTAGTTCCCATTCACAAACACGCAGTAGTTCCCATTCACAAACACGCAGTAGTTCCCATTCACAAACACACAGTAGTTCCCATTCACAAACACACAGTAGTTCCCATTCACAAACACACAGTAGTTCCCATTCACAAACACACAGTCGTTCCCATTCACAAACACACAGTAGTTCCCATTCACAAACACACAGTAGTTCCCATTCACAAACACACAGTAGTTCCCATTCACAAACACACAGTCGTTCCCATTCACATAACCTGATTTGTGAACATTTGTTTTGTGACTGATCAACGATTACATAGATGATTGCATAGATTAGCCTTTGTTGTATGTCTAATTTTTACCCCATTGTGAAGGTGTAATGAATAAATTGCACTGTCTATAGATCATTTTTTAACTTGGCATAATGTAATTGTGTTCTCAAATGGTGTTATCCCCCACAAATCTACCTTATTTTTTGTGCTATATTGATATTGATTACTGCCTTGTTTGGTTTAGAACTTTCAAGAAAGGTATTCCACTGTACTTCTGCACGTGGCATTCAAACCTCAAACTTGATTATGCATAATGTTGTCACATTAGACATTAAACAGTAGCTACATTTCATTGTGAAATATCACCGTTACAGTGCAGAAGTTTGTTCATGTGTCTGTGTTACAGGTGCTGTATGGTATCCATACTCCAGACTATTTCCTGTGTTTGAAGCTCTAGAGGTGTACAGTGCTTTCAGAAAGTATTCATACCCATTGACTTATTCCACATTTTGTTGTGTTACAGCCTGAATTCAAAATTGATTTAAAAAAAATGTTTTCTTATAGGACACATCACTGCACTCTATACTCCTCTGTAAACGGGTCATCTCTGTATACCCGTCGCAAGACCCACTGGTTGATGCTTATTTATAAAACCCTCTTAGACCTCACTCCCCCCTATCTGAGATACCTACTGCAGCCTTCGTCCTCCACATACAACACCCGTTCTGCCAGTCACATTCTGTTAAAGGTCCCCAAAGCACGCACACACATCCCTGGGTCACTTGTCTTTTCAGTTCGCTGCAGCTAGCGACTGGAACGAGCTGCAACAAACACTCAAACTGGACAGTTTTATCTCTTTGTTCAAAGACACAATCATGGACACTCTTACTGACAGTTGTGGTTGCTTTGCGTGACATATTGTTGTCTCTACCTTCTTGCCTTGTGCTGTTGTCTGTGCCTAATATTGTTTGTACCATGTTTTGTGCTGCTTCCATGTTGTGCTGCTGCCATGTTGTGTTGCTACCATGTTGTTGTCATGTTGTGTTGCTACCATACTTTGTCATGTGTTGCTGCCTTTCTATGTTGTTGTCTTAGTTCTCTCTTTATGTAGTGTCGTGTTGTCTCTCTTGTTGTGATGTGTGTATTGTTCTATATTATTTTTAACATTTTATTATTTTGAATCCCAGCCCCCGTCCCCACAGGAGGCCTTTTGCCCTTTGGTAGGCTGTCATTGTAAATAACAAAAATATAAAAAAATAAGTGGACAGGGATAACCAGACCACTATATAGACTAGGAGTGTTAAACTCATTTTGCTCCCGGGGCCGCATTCTGGCTTCAACGAGATCCGGATGGCCGCACTGAAAATGTGTCATATTTCATCACTATCAAAATGTTCAACAAATAGACCTCTATCCATAATTTTGGGATCCATCATGTATTATTTTCTTTACCAAACCACCCATAGCTGTATTGGACCCCCTGATATAGACTGTAAAGACAATGAACCTAACTAGAGGGTTGTGTTCTGGGCCTAACTAGAGGGTTGTGTTCTGGGCCTAACTAGAGGGGTGTGTTCTGGACCTAACTAGAGGGTTGTGTTCTGGACCTAACTAGAGGGGTGTGTTCTGGACCTAACTAGAGGGTTGTGTTCTGGACCTAACTAGAGGGTTGTGTTCTGGACCTAACTAGAGGGGTGTGTTCTGGACCTAACTAGAGGGGTGTGTTCTGGACCTAACTAGAGGGGTGTGTTCTGGACCTAACTAGAGGGTTGTGTTCTGGACCTAACTAGAGGGTTGTGTTCTGGGCCTAACTAGAGGGGTGTGTTCTGGACCTAACTAGAGGGTTGTGTTCTGGACCTAACTAGAGGGGTGTGTTCTGGACCTAACTAGAGGGGTGTGTTCTGGACCTAACTAGAGGGTTGTGTTCTGGACCTAACTAGAGGGGTGTGTTCTGGACCTAACTAGAGGGTTGTGTTCTGGACCTAACTAGAGGGGTGTGTTCTGGACCTAACTAGAGGTGTGTGTTCTGGACCTAAGTAGAGGTGTCTATTCTGGACCGAATTAGAGGTGTGTGTTCTGGACCTAACTAGAGGGGTGTGTTCTGGACCTAACTAGAGGGGTGTGTTCTGGACCTAACTAGAGGGGTGTGTTCTGGGCCTAACTAGAGGGGTGTGTTCTGGACCTAACTAGGGGGGGGGGTGTTCTGGACCACACTAGAGGTGTGTTGTGGACCTAACTAGAGGGTTGTGTTCTGGGCCTAACTAGAGGGTTGTGTTCTGGACCTAACTAGAGGGTTGTGTTGTGGACCTAACTAGAGGGGTGTGTTCTGGACCTAACTAGAGGGTTGTGTTCTGGACCTAACTAGAGGGTTGTGTTCTGGACCTAACTAGAGGGTTGTGTTCTGGACCTAACTAGAGGGTTGTGTTCTGGACCTAACTAGAGGGGTGTGTTCTGGACCTAACTAGAGGGTTGTGTTCTGGACCTAACTAGAGGGGTGTGTTCTGGACCTAACTAGAGGGGTGTGTTCTGGACCTAACTAGAGGGTTGTGTTCTGGACCTAACTAGAGGGGTGTGTTCTGGACCTAACTAGAGGTGTGTGTTCTGGACCTAAGTAGAGGTGTCTATTCTGGACCGAATTAGAGGTGTGTGTTCTGGACCTAACTAGAGGTGTGTGTTCTGGACCTAACTAGAGGGGTGTGTTCTGGACCTAACTACAGGTGTGTGTTCTGGACCTAACTAGATGTGTTCTGGATTAAGGACAAAACAGTCAAGGTACTAGAGTGGCCATCACAAAGCCCTGACCTCAAATGTGTGGGCAGAACTGAAAAAGCATGTGCGAGCAAGGAGGCCTACAAACCTGACTCAGTTACACCAAAATTCACCCAACTTATTGTGGGAAGCTTGTGGAAGGCTACCTGAAACACTTGACCCAAGTTAAACAATTTAAAGGCAATGCTACCAAATACTAATTGAGGGTATGTAAACTTCTGAACCACTGGGAATGTGATGAAAGAAATAAAAGGTGAAATAAATCACTCTCTCTACTATTATTCTGACATTTCACATTCTTAAAATAAAGTGGTGATCCTAACTGACTAAAGACAGGGCATTTTTACTACGATTAAATGTCATGAATTGTGAAAAAGAGAGTTTAAATGTATTGGCTAAGGTGTTTGTAAACTTCCGACTTTAACTGTACGTACATACAAAATGAAATTACAACCCCCATCCCAATCGCACCCCACCCAAGGACCTGAGTGTCACGGATCCCTCCGGAACTTTCATTACACACACCTGGCCCCTATTCTCAGTGACTAGTAATTGTATAAGTGTGTCCTTGGTTTACTGTTGTCCTGTCGATTATTTTTACTATATCCGTTGGTCATGTGACTACCTGTGCGGTGTGTCTTGGCTTTTGTGCCATTGTGGATTGTGCAGATGATTACGAGTTATCATTGTGCGCTTGTATTATTTATTCTAGGTACTCGTCGCTCTTTTGTTTGGATTTCAACCCTGTGTTTTGTGTACGTGTTTGTTTGGATTTCAACCCTGTGTTTTGTGTACGTGTTTGTTTGGATTTCAACCCTGTGTTTTGTGTACGTGTTTGTTTGGATTTCAACCCTGTGTTTTGTTACGTGTTTGTTTGGATTTCAACCCTGTGTTTTGTGTACGTGTTTGTTTGGATTTCAACCCTGTGTTTTGTTACGTGTTTGTTTGGATCTCAACCCTGTGTTTTGTTACGTGTTTGTTTGGATTTCAACCCTGTGTTTTGTGTACGTGTTTGTTTGGATTTCAACCCTGTGTTTTGTGTACGTGTTTGTTTGGATTTCAACCCTGTGTTTTGTTACGTGTTTGTTTGGATTTCAACCCTGTGTTTTGTGTACGTGTTTGTTTGGATTTCAACCCTGTGTTTTGTTACGTGTTTGTTTGGATCTCAACCCTGTGTTTTGTTACGTGTTTGTTTGGATCTCAACCCTGTGTTTTGTGTACGTGTTTGTTTGGATCTCAACCCTGTGTTTTGTTACGTGTTTGTTTGGATCTCAACCCTGTGTTTTGTTACGTGTTTGTTTGGATCTCAACCCTGTGTTTTGTTACGTGTTTGTTTGGATTTCAACCCTGTGTTTTGTGTACGTGTTTGTTTGGATTTCAACCCTGTGTTTTGTTACGTGTTTCTTTGGATCTCAACCCTGTGTTTTGTTACGTGTTTGTTTGGATCTCAACCCTGTGTTTTGTGTACGTGTTTGTTTGGATCTCAACCCTGTGTTTTGTTACGTGTTTGTTTGGATCTCAACCCTGTGTTTTGTTACGTGTTTGTTTGGATCTCAACCCTGTGTTTTGTGTACGTGTTTGTTTGGATTTCAACCCTGTGTTTTGTGTACGTGTTTGTTTGGATCTCAACCCTGTGTTTGTTACGTGTTTGTTTGGATCTCAACCCTGTGTTTTGTTACGTGTTTGTTTGGATTTCAACCCTGTGTTTTGTGTACGTGTTTGTTTGGATTTCAACCCTGTGTTTTGTTACGTGTTTGTTTGGATCTCAACCCTGTGTTTTGTTACGTGTTTGTTTGGATTTCAAACTGTGTTTTGTGTACGTGTTTGTTTGGATTTCAACCCTGTGTTTTGTTACGTGTTTGTTTGGTCCTCGTCTCCGTGCCTTTACACGGCACGCTGTAATTTGGGCTTAATAAATAACCCTATTACGCATTCCTATGCCTGTCTCCCGACTCATTCATATCAACGTGACACTAAGGGATGAAATGAAATAAACATGGATCAGAAAAAGAACAAGTCAAAGCAACACGCTGCAAATTGTGTCAAAGGGCAAGAAGCAATTGGTTCAAAGTGTCTTCTTTAGTTCCATTAATGCAAGCAGCTGGACCACTGGCTGAAGGATGACCACACCACAGGAGACATATCCTGATTGGCTGATATAGAAACATGGATACAATCATTTTGTAAAGCTTTTTTAAAACGAAGTTTCACCTTCCCCATCAAACAATTAGAACTATTAGAACTGCACTAAACTGTTCTACCGGTTTCTTTCAGACAATGACTTTGACTACCTACGGCTACTGGGAAAAGGCACTTTTGAAAAAGTCATTCAAGTGAGAGAGAGAAGGCTAATAGGAAGTATTATGCAATGACAATTTATAGAAAGAAGTAATTATTGCAAAGGTGCGTTTCGCACCATGTTGATCGTCACACTAAAAATAACTGGTAGCAAATTGAATAAAGCTCAGTACAGAAATGACTGTTACATTCATATGCTGTGCTCTCTCTGAAGTTCCCTTCACTACGTTATCTCCCCCCACAGGATGAAGTGGCCCACACACTCACGGAGAGAAGGGTGTTATAAAACATCAGACATCCTTTCTTAACCGTGAGTACCGAACAACACTCACACACACACACACACACACACACACACACACACACACACACACACACACACACACACACACACACACACACACACAGTGAAATCCACTCAGGTAGACATCACAGTCAGTTAGCAGCACGTTGACGCTGTATGTACCTGAAGCCCCAGATGCTCATTATAATGCAGTGAATAAAGTGTTAGAAATCAACAGCCCAAGTTTAGCTCTACATCTGTCGACAAGACATCACTAAGAGGTAATTTCAGTGGCACTCCAGATGCTGTTGTTCGCTGCAACACACACACACACACACACACACACACACACACACACACACACACACACACACACACACACACACACACACACACGGCAAAACAATGAAGGTTCATATCACATTACAGTAACATTGCACCTTGGTTCAATTCTTTCACACCTTTTAGTCAGAGAGCAACAGTTCTTTGGTTTAATGTTTAACTCTCTGGATAGAAAACACACTGAGAAATAACAACAATAGACATTTGTTCTTGGTGTGAACCCCTCCTCAGGTTGTTGAGCTGATGGTTGTGTTTCTGTGCTAGATGTGAACCCCTCAGGTTATGGAGCTGATGGTTGTGTTTCTGTGCTAGGTGTGAACCCCTCAGGTTGTTGAGCTGATGGTTGTGGTTCTGTGCTAGGTGTGAACCCCTCAGGTTATGGAGCTGATGGTTGTGTTTCTGTGCTAGGTGTGAACCCCTCAGGTTGTTGAGCTGATGGTTGTGTTTCTGTGCTAGGTGTGAACCCCTCCTCAGGTTGTGGAGCTGATGGTTGTGTTTCTGTGCTAGGTGTGAACCCCTCCTCAGGTTGTTGAGTTGATGGTTGTGTTTCTGTGCTAGGTGTGAACCCCTCAGGTTGTTGAGCTGATGGTTGTGTTTCTGTGCTAGGTGTGAACCCCTCCTCAGGTTGTTGAGCTGATGGTTGTGTTTCTATGCTAGATGTGAACCCCTCCTCAGGTTGTTGAGCTGATGGTTGTGTTTCTGTGCTAGATGTGAACCCCTCAGGTTGTTGAGCTGATGGTTGTGTTTCTGTGCTAGGTGTGAACCCTTCCTCAGGTTGTTGAGTTGATGGTTGTGTTTCTGTGCTAGGTGTGAACCCTTCCTCAGGTTGTTGAGTTGATGGTTGTGTTTCTGTGCTAGGTGTGAACCCCTCCTCAGGTTATGGAGCTGATGGTTGTGTTTCTGTGCTAGGTGTGAACCCCTCCTCAGGTTGTTGAGCTGATGGTTGTGTTTCTGTGCTAGATGTGAACCCCTCAGGTTGTTGAGCTGATGGTTGTGTTTCTGTGCTAGGTGTGAACCCCTCCTCAGGTTATGGAGCTGATGGTTGTGTTTCTGTGCTAGGTGTGAACCCCTCCTCAGGTTGTTGAGTTGATGGTTGTGTTTCTGTGCTAGGTGTGAACCCCTCAGGTTATGGAGCTGATGGTTGTGTTTCTGTGCTAGATGTGAACCCCTCAGGTTGTTGAGCTGATGGTTGTGTTTCTGTGCTAGATGTGAACCCCTCAGGTTGTTGAGCTGATGGTTGTGTTTCTGTGCTAGGTGTGAACCCTTCCTCAGGTTGTTGAGTTGATGGTTGTGTTTCTGTGCTAGGTGTGAACCCCTCCTCAGGTTATGGAGCTGATGGTTGTGTTTCTGTGCTAGGTGTGAACCCCTCCTCAGGTTGTTGAGCTGATGGTTGTGTTTCTGTGCTAGGTGTGAACCCCTCAGGTTGTTGAGCTGATGGTTGTGTTTCTGTGCTAGGTGTGAACCCCTCAGGTTGTTGAGCTGATGGTTGTGTTTCTGTGCTAGATGTGAACCCCTCCTCAGGTTGTTGAGCTGATGGTTGTGTTTCTGTGCTAGATGTGAACCCCTCCTCAGGTTGTTGAGCTGATGGTTGTGTTTCTGTGCTAGGTGTGAACCCCTCCTCAGGTTGTTGAGCTGATGGTTGTGTTTCTGTGCTAGGTGTGAACCCCTCCTCAGGTTGTTGAGCTGATGGTTGTGTTTCTGTGCTAGATGTGAACCCCTCAGGTTGTTGAGTTGATGGTTGTGTTTCTGTGCTAGGTGTGAACCCCTCCTCAGGTTGTTGAGCTGATGGTTGTGTTTCTGTGCTAGATGTGAACCCCTCAGGTTGTTGAGCTGATGGTTGTGTTTCTGTGCTAGGTGTGAACCCCTCCTCAGGTTGTTGAGCTGATGGTTGTGTTTCTGTGCTAGGTGTGAACCCCTCCTCAGGTTGTTGAGCTGATGGTTGTGTTTCTGTGCTAGGTGTGAACCCCTCAGGTTGTTGAGCTGATGGTTGTGTTTCTGTGCTAGATGTGAACCCCTCAGGTTGTTGAGCTGATGGTTGTGTTTCTGTGCTAGGTGTGAACCCCTCCTCAGATTGTGGAGCTGATGGTTGTGTTTCTGTGCTAGGTGTGAACCCCTCCTCAGGTTGTTGAGCTGATGGTTGTGTTTCTGTGCTAGATGTGAACC
The DNA here is from genome assembly GCF_045791955.1 of Oncorhynchus clarkii lewisi. Taxonomy (NCBI): domain Eukaryota; kingdom Metazoa; phylum Chordata; class Actinopteri; order Salmoniformes; family Salmonidae; genus Oncorhynchus; species Oncorhynchus clarkii. The sequence continues at coordinate 45,020,475 of NC_092169.1, forward strand.
CCTCAGGTTGTGGAGCTGATGGTTGTGGTTCTGTGCTAGGTGTGAACCCCTCAGGTTGTTGAGTTGATGGTTGTGTTTTTGTGCTAGGTGTGAACCCCTCCTCAGGTTGTTGAGTTGATGGTTGTGTTTCTGTGCTAGATGTGAACCCCTCCTCAGATTGTTGAGCTGATGGTTGTGTTTCTGTGCTAGATGTGAACCCCTCCTCAGGTTGTGGAGCTGATGGTTGTGTTTCTGTGCTAGGTGTGAACCCCTCAGGTTGTTGAGTTGATGGTTGTGTTTCTGTGCTAGATGTGAACCCCTCCTCAGATTGTTGAGCTGATGGTTGTGTTTCTGTGCTAGATGTGAACCCCTCAGGTTGTGGAGCTGATGGTTGTGGTTCTGTGCTAGGTGTGAACCCCTCAGGTTGTTGAGTTGATGGTTGTGTTTCTGTGCTAGATGTGAACCCCTCCTCAGGTTGTTGAGCTGATGGTTGTGTTTCTGTGCTAGGTGTGAACCCCTCCTCAGGTTATGGAGCTGATGGTTGTGTTTCTGTGCTAGATGTGAACCCCTCCTCAGGTTGTTGAGCTGATGGTTGTGTTTCTGTGCTAGATGTGAACCCCTCCTCAGGTTGTTGAGCTGATGGTTGTGTTTCTGTGCTAGATGTGAACCCCTCAGGTTGTTGAGCTGATGGTTTTGGTTCTGTGCTAGGTGTGAACCCCTCAGGTTATGGAGCTGATGGTTGTGTTTCTGTGCTAGGTGTGAACCCCTCCTCAGGTTATGGAGCTGATGGTTGTGTTTCTGTGCTAGATGTGAACCCCTCCTCAGGTTGTTGAGCTGATGGTTGTGTTTCTGTGCTAGGTGTGAACCCTTCCTCAGGTTGTTGAGCTGATGGTTGTGTTTCTGTGCTAGGTGTGAACCCCTCAGGTTGTTGAGCTGATGGTTGTGTTTCTGTGCTAGGTGTGAACCCCTCCTCGGGTTGTTGAGCTGATGGTTGTGTTTCTGTGCTAGATGTGAACCCCTCCTCAGGTTGTTGAGCTGATGGTTGTGTTTCTGTGCTAGATGTGAACCCCTCAGGTTGTTGAGCTGATGGTTGTGTTTCTGTGCTAGATGTGAACCCCTCAGGTTGTTGAGCTGATGGTTGTGTTTCTGTGCTAGGTGTGAACCCCTCAGGTTGTTGAGCTGATGGTTGTTTCTGTGCTAGGTGTGAACCCCTCAGGTTGTTGAGTTGATGGTTGTGTTTCTGTGCTAGATGTGAACCCCTCCTCAGGTTGTGGAGCTGATGGTTGTGTTTCTGTGCTAGGTGTGAACCCCTCCTCAGGTTGTTGAGCTGATGGTTGTGTTTCTGTGCTAGATGTGAACCCCTCAGGTTGTGGAGCTGATGGTTGTGGTTCTGTGCTAGGTGTGAACCCCTCAGGTTGTTGAGTTGATGGTTGTGTTTCTGTGCTAGGTGTGAACCCCTCCTCAGGTTGTTGAGCTGATGGTTGTGTTTCTGTGCTAGGTGTGAACCCTTCCTCAGGTTGTTGAGCTGATGGTTGTGTTTCTGTGCTAGATGTGAACCCCTCCTCAGGTTGTTGAGCTGATGGTTGTGTTTCTGTGCTAGATGTGAACCCCTCAGGTTGTTGAGCTGATGGTTGTGTTTCTGTGCTAGGTGTGAACCCCTCAGGTTGTTGAGTTGATGGTTGTGTTTCTGTGCTAGGTGTGAACCCCTCCTCAGATTGTTGAGCTGATGGTTGTGTTTCTGTGCTAGATGTGAACCCCTCAGGTTATGGAGCTGATGGTTGTGTTTCTGTGCTAGGTGTGAACCCCTCCTCAGGTTGTTGAGCTGATGGTTGTGTTTCTGTGCTAGATGTGAACCCCTCAGGTTGTGGAGCTGATGGTTGTGGTTCTGTGCTAGGTGTGAACCCCTCAGGTTGTTGAGTTGATGGTTGTGTTTCTGTGCTAGGTGTGAACCCCTCCTCAGATTGTTGAGCTGATGGTTGTGTTTCTGTGCTAGATGTGAACCCCTCAGGTTATGGAGCTGATGGTTGTGTTTCTGTGCTAGATGTGAACCCCTCCTCAGGTTGTTGAGCTGATGGTTGTGTTTCTGTGCTAGATGTGAACCCCTCCTCAGGTTGTTGAGCTGATGGTTGTGTTTCTGTGCTAGATGTGAACCCCTCCTCAGGTTGTTGAGCTGATGGTTGTGTTTCTGTGCTAGGTGTGAACCCTTCCTCAGGTTGTTGAGCTGATGGTTGTGTTTCTGTGCTAGGTGTGAACCCCTCAGGTTGTTGAGCTGATGGTTGTGTTTCTGTGCTAGGTGTGAACCCCTCAGGTTGTTGAGCTGATGGTTGTGTTTCTGTGCTAGATGTGAACCCCTCCTCAGGTTGTTGAGCTGATGGTTGTGTTTCTGTGCTAGATGTGAACCCCTCAGGTTGTTGAGCTGATGGTTGTGTTTCTGTGCTAGGTGTGAACCCCTCAGGTTGTTGAGCTGATGGTTGTGTTTCTGTGCTAGGTGTGAACCCCTCAGGTTGTTGAGCTGATGGTTGTGTTTCTGTGCTAGGTGTGAACCCCTCCTCAGGTTGTTGAGCTGATGGTTGTGTTTCTGTGCTAGATGTGAACCCTTCCTCAGGTTGTTGAGCTGATGGTTGTGTTTCTGTGCTAGGTGTGAACCCCTCCTCAGGTTATGGAGCTGATGGTTGTGTTTCTGTGCTAGGTGTGAACCCCTCCTCAGGTTGTTGAGCTGATGGTTGTGTTTCTGTGCTAGATGTGAACCCCTCCTCAGGTTGTTGAGCTGATGGTTGTGTTTCTGTGCTAGATGTGAACCCCTCCTCAGGTTGTTGAGCTGATGGTTGTGTTTCTGTGCTAGGTGTGAACCCCTCCTCAGATTGTTGAGCTGATGGTTGTGTTTCTGTGCTAGATGTGAACCCCTCAGGTTATGGAGCTGATGGTTGTGTTTCTGTGCTAGGTGTGAACCCCTCCTCAGGTTGTTGAGCTGATGGTTGTGTTTCTGTGCTAGATGTGAACCCCTCAGGTTGTGGAGCTGATGGTTGTGGTTCTGTGCTAGGTGTGAACCCCTCAGGTTGTTGAGTTGATGGTTGTGTTTCTGTGCTAGGTGTGAACCCCTCCTCAGATTGTTGAGCTGATGGTTGTGTTTCTGTGCTAGATGTGAACCCCTCAGGTTATGGAGCTGATGGTTGTGTTTCTGTGCTAGATGTGAACCCCTCCTCAGGTTGTTGAGCTGATGGTTGTGTTTCTGTGCTAGATGTGAACCCCTCCTCAGGTTGTTGAGCTGATGGTTGTGTTTCTGTGCTAGATGTGAACCCCTCCTCAGGTTGTTGAGCTGATGGTTGTGTTTCTGTGCTAGGTGTGAACCCTTCCTCAGGTTGTTGAGCTGATGGTTGTGTTTCTGTGCTAGGTGTGAACCCCTCAGGTTGTTGAGCTGATGGTTGTGTTTCTGTGCTAGGTGTGAACCCCTCAGGTTGTTGAGCTGATGGTTGTGTTTCTGTGCTAGATGTGAACCCCTCCTCAGGTTGTTGAGCTGATGGTTGTGTTTCTGTGCTAGATGTGAACCCCTCAGGTTGTTGAGCTGATGGTTGTGTTTCTGTGCTAGGTGTGAACCCCTCAGGTTGTTGAGCTGATGGTTGTGTTTCTGTGCTAGGTGTGAACCCCTCCTCAGGTTGTTGAGCTGATGGTTGTGTTTCTGTGCTAGATGTGAACCCCTCAGGTTGTTGAGCTGATGGTTGTGTTTCTGTGCTAGGTGTGAACCCCTCAGGTTGTTGAGCTGATGGTTGTGTTTCTGTGCTAGGTGTGAACCCCTCAGGTTGTTGAGCTGATGGTTGTGTTTCTGTGCTAGGTGTGAACCCCTCCTCAGGTTGTTGAGCTGATGGTTGTGTTTCTGTGCTAGATGTGAACCCTTCCTCAGGTTGTTGAGCTGATGGTTGTGTTTCTGTGCTAGGTGTGAACCCCTCCTCAGGTTATGGAGCTGATGGTTGTGTTTCTGTGCTAGGTGTGAACCCCTCCTCAGGTTGTTGAGCTGATGGTTGTGTTTCTGTGCTAGATGTGAACCCCTCCTCAGGTTGTTGAGCTGATGGTTGTGTTTCTGTGCTAGATGTGAACCCCTCCTCAGGTTGTTGAGCTGATGGTTGTGTTTCTGTGCTAGGTGTGAACCCTTCCTCAGGTTGTTGAGTTGATGGTTGTGTTTCTGTGCTAGATGTGAACCCCTCAGGTTGTTGAGTTGATGGTTGTGTTTCTGTGCTAGATGTGAACCCCTCCTCAGATTGTTGAGCTGATGGTTGTGTTTCTGTGCTAGGTGTGAACCCCTCCTCAGGTTGTTGAGTTGATGGTTGTGTTTCTGTGCTAGGTGTGAACCCCTCAGGTTGTTGAGCTGATGGTTGTGTTTCTGTGCTAGATGTGAACCCCTCCTCAGGTTGTTGAGTTGATGGTTGTGTTTCTGTGCTAGATGTGAACCCCTCAGGTTGTTGAGCTGATGGTTGTGTTTCTGTGCTAGGTGTGAACCCCTCCTCAGGTTGTTGAGTTGATGGTTGTGTTTCTGTGCTAGATGTGAACCCCTCCTCAGGTTGTTGAGTTGATGGTTGTGTTTCTGTGCTAGATGTGAACCCCTCCTCAGGTTGTTGAGCTGATGGTTGTGGTTCTGTGCTAGATGTGAACCCCTCCTCATGTTGTTGAGCTGATGGTTGTGTTTCTGTGCTAGATGTGAACCCCTCCTCAGGTTGTTGAGCTGATGGTTGTGGTTCTGTGCTAGGTGTGAACCCCTCCTTAGGTTGTTGAGCTGATGGTTGTGTTTCTGTGCTAGGTGTGAACCCCTCCTCAGGTTGTTGAGCTGATGGTTGTGTTTCTGTGCTAGGTGTGAACCCCTCCTCAGGTTGTTGAGCTGATGGTTGTGTTTCTGTGCTAGATGTGAACCCCTCAGGTTGTTGAGTTGATGGTTGTGTTTCTGTGCTAGGTGTGAACCCTTCCTCAGGTTGTTGAGTTGATGGTTGTGTTTCTGTGCTAGGTGTGAACCCCTCCTCAGGTTGTTGAGCTGATGGTTGTGTTTCTGTGCTAGGTGTGAACCCCTCAGGTTGTTGAGCTGATGGTTGTGGTTCTGTGCTAGGTGTGAACCCCTCAGGTTATGGAGCTGATGGTTGTGTTTCTGTGCTAGGTGTGAACCCCTCCTCAGGTTGTTGAGCTGATGGTTGTGTTTCTGTGCTAGGTGTGAACCCCTCAGGTTGTTGAGCTGATGGTTGTGTTTCTGTGCTAGGTGTGAACCCCTCCTCAGGTTGTTGAGCTGATGGTTGTGTTTCTGTGCTAGGTGTGAACCCCTCCTCAGGTTGTTGAGCTGATGGTTGTGTTTCTGTGCTAGATGTGAACCCTTCCTCAGGTTGTTGAGTTGATGGTTGTGTTTCTGTGCTAGATGTGAACCCCTCCTCAGGTTGTTGAGCTGATGGTTGTGTTTCTGTGCTAGATGTGAACCCCCCCTCAGGTTGTTGAGTTGATGGTTGTGTTTCTGTGCTAGATGTGAACCCCTCCTCAGGTTGTTGAGCTGATGGTTGTGTTTCTGTGCTAGGTGTGAACTCCTCAGGTTGTTGAGCTGATGGTTGTGTTTCTGTGCTAGATGTGAACCCCTCAGGTTGTTGAGCTGATGGTTGTGTTTCTGTGCTAGATGTGAACCCCTCCTCAGGTTGTGGAGCTGATGGTTGTGGTTCTGTGCTAGGTGTGAACCCCTCAGGTTGTTGAGCTGATGGTTGTGTTTCTGTGCTAGGTGTGAACCCCTCCTCAGGTTGTTGAGCTGATGGTTGTGTTTCTGTGCTAGATGTGAACCCCTCCTCAGGTTGTTGAGCTGATGGTTGTGTTTCTGTGCTAGGTGTGAACCCCTCAGGTTGTTGAGCTGATGGTTGTGTTTCTGTGCTAGATGTGAACCCCTCCTCAGGTTGTGGAGCTGATGGTTGTGTTTCTGTGCTAGATGTGAACCCCTCCTCAGGTTGTGGAGCTGATGGTTGTGTTTTTGTGCAGTTTACTCTGTTAAGTGGTCAGGCCAATGTGGTCAGGCCAATGTGTACTCGCCGTTTAGGGCCAAATAGCATTCCAGTTTACTCTGTTTTTTTGTTAATTCTTTCCAATGTGTCAAGTAACAATATTTTAGTTGTCTCATGATTTGGTTGAGTCTAATTGTGTTGATGTCCTGGGGCTCTGTGGGGTCTGTTCGTGTTTGTGAGCAGAGCCCCAGTACCAGAGGGGAGTTTTCTCCAGGTTCATCTCTCTGTATGTGATGGCTTTCTTATGGAAGGTTTGAGAATGTCTTCCTTTTAGGTGGTTGTAGGATTGAATTGCTCTTTTCTGGATTTTGATAATTACCTGGAATTGTCCTAATTCTGCTCTGCATGCATTATTTGGTGTATTACCTTGTACAAACAGGATGTTTTTGCAGTCTCAATTTGGTGTTTGTCCTTTTTGTGAATTTTTGGTTGGTGAGCGGAACACAGATCTCACAACCAAAAGGGGCAATGGGTTCTATAACTGATTCAAGTACTTTTAGCCAGATCCTACTTGGGATGTTGAATTTTATGTTCCTTTTGATTGCATAGAATGCCCTTCTTGCCTTGTCTCTCAGATCGTTCACAGCTTTGTGGAAGCGTCCTGCTGTGCTGATGTTTAGACAGAGGTAGGTATACTTCTTGGTGTGCTCTAGGGCAACATTGTCTAGATCGAATTTGTATTTGTGGTCCTGGCAACTGGACCTTTTTGGAACACCATTATTTTTGTCTTACTGAGAAATACTATCAAGGCCCAGGTCTGACAGAATCTGTACAGAAGATCTAGGTGCTGCTGAAGGCCATCTCTGATTGGGGACAGAGGCACCAGATCATCAGCAAACAGTAGACATTTGACTTCAGATTCTAGTAGGGTGAGGCCGGGTGCTGCAGACTGTTCTAGAGCCCTCGCCAATTTGTTGATATACATGTTGAAGAGGGTGGGGCTCAAGATGCCCTATGGAAAGAAATCGGTGTGCTATTTTGCCAATTTGAACCCACACTTGTTTGTGTACATGGATTTTATAATGTCGTATGTTTTCTCCCCGAACACTGCTTTCTGTCAATATATACAGTAGGCTCTCATGCCAAACTGAGTCATTAGCTATTTTGAAATCAACAAAGCATGACTTTGCTATCGTTTTGGTTTGTTTGTTTGTCAATTAGGGTGTGCAGGATGAATACATTGTCTGTCATACAGTAATTTGCTCAATACATTGTTTTTACTGAGGAAATGTATGAGTCTGCTGTTAATGATAATGCAGAGGATTTTCCAAGGTTGCTGTTGACGCATATCCCACAGCAGTTATTGGGGTTGAATTTGTCTCCACTTTTGTGGTTTGGGGTAATCAGTCCTTGGTTCAAATATTGGGGAAGATGCCAGCATTGAGGATGATGTTAAAGAGTTTAAGTATACCCAATTGGAATTTGTGGTCTGTATATTTTATCATTTAATTTAGGATACCATCAACACCACAAGCTTTTTGGGTGGGTTGGAGGGTTTGTAATGGAGTATCCAGTGGGTTCTGGTAGTCTTTAATAGCTGATTTTAAGATAGTTTATTGCTCATGTATATGTTTTTGTTGTTTGTTCTTTGTTATAGGGCCCAACATATTGGAGAAGTGGTTTGTCCATACATTTCCGTGTTGGATAGATAACTCTTTGTGTTGTTGTTTGTTAGTGTGTTCCAATTTTTCCAGAAGTGTTAGATTCTATGGATTTTCCAACTACATTGACCTGAGTTCTGACGTGCTGTTCCTTCTTAGTGTATTTCTGTACTGTTTTAGAGTAGGGTAAGGTTTTCTGGGTATCTACACTGAATAAAAATATAAATGCAACATGTAAAGTGTTGGTCCCATGTTTCATGAGCTGAAATAAAAGATCCCAGAATGCACGGCCCCATGTCGCAAGGATCTGTACATTATTCCTAGTAGCTGAAAATGTCCCAGTTTTTCCATGGCCTGCATACTCACCAGACATGTCACCTATTGAGCATGTTTGGGATGCTCTGGATCGATGTGTACGACAGTGTGTTCTAGTTCCAGCCAATATCCAGTAACTTCACACAGCCATTGAAGAGGAGTGGGACAACATTCCACAGGCCATAATCAACAGCCTAATCAACTCTATTCAAAGCAGATGTGTCGCTATCTGTGACCAAAGATGCATATCTGTACTCCCAGTCATATGAAATCCATAGATTACAGCCTAAAGAATTTATATAAATGAACTGATTTCCTTATATGAACTGTAACTCAGTAAAATCTGTGAAATAGCATGTTGCGTTATATTTTTGTTCCGAGTATGTTTTTGGTCAGGTAGGTTACTCAATTTCTTGAGCAACCTATCCAGAATTGTACATTCTTCATCAAACCATTTATTATTGTTGTTATTTGTCTTAGGTAGTCTGGTTGAAATATTTAGATTTGATTGGGAAGCTGAGAGGTCAAATATAGTGTTTAGGTTTTCTACTGCCAAGTTTACACCTTCACTATTACAGTGAAACGTTTTATCCAGGAAGTTGTCTAAAAGGGATTGAATTTGTTGTTGCCTCATTGTTTTCTGGTAGGTTTCTACACTACTTTCTTTCATTCTATACCATTGTTTAATAGTATGCATCATGTTCGGCTTTGTTGCCTCATGATTGAGTATTGCTCTGTTCAAGTAGACTGTGATTTTGCTGTGAGGGATGTCAGGAACGCTCTGAGAGACACTGGGTTGAGGTTGGTGATAAAGTAATCTACAGTACTACTGCAAAGGGATGAGCTGTAGGTGTACCTATCGTAGGAGTCTCCTCGAAGCCTACATTTGACTATGTACATACCCAGCATGCGACAGAGCTGCAGAAGTTGTGACCCGTTTTTGTTGGTTGTTTTGTCGTAGTTGTGCCTAGGGGGATATATATAGGGGAGGGAATTCTGTCACCTCCAGTTAGGTGTTTGTCCCCCTGGGTGCTGAGAATGTTGGGTTCTTGTCCAGTTTTGGAATTTAGGTCACCACAGACTAGTACATGTCCCTGGGCCTGAAAATTGTTGATATCCCCCTATAGGATGGAGAAAATGTCAATGTTATAGTATATTCTATTTGGGGTATATAGGTAGCACACAGATGGACATTTTTCTCTGTTGAGATTATATCCTTTTTTTCTGATTAATTTAATAGTGGGTTAGGTCTGCTCTATACCAAAGATGACCACTCTTGAGTTAGGGAATGAGGAAGAAGCTTTTTCAATCACTCCCTGGAGTGCTATGGCCACCCTTTCCTGCTGGGCCCTCAGATCGTTTGTGCCTGTGTGAATTATGATGTGGCAGGGCGACCCTAGTCGGTCCTCTGACATCAGCTCCAGGGCATGCCTAGTGTCTGGACACCACAGTTTAACCACTTTGTGTTTTGGAAAAAGTTTATTCTCAATTATGTATTTCCAATTTGAGTCAATGAGAAGCACCATTTTTGGCTTTTGTGTGTCCCCAGTGGGTGTAGGGGTGTTGTCAGGAGAGCTATCTGGTGGGCTGACAGGAAGGGTGCCAGTCTGCTTGCTTGGTGGAACCTGTCTTGTGTGTCCCACTATGGTGTTAAGGATGTGGTCGGGGTCTGAAGTGGGCTGTTCTGTTGGCTTCTCTGGGTGGATGGCCAGCACTATCATGAGTGGTTCATTGTCACACCTTAGCATTCTCACCTCCTACTGCATTGCTGTTAGCTGGGCTGTGTGTTCCTCTCTCCTCCTTGTGTTCTCTCACCTCAGTCCTGAGAGTAGCCAGCTCTCTCAGACAGCCGTCTATCTCCACCCTTCAGCCCCTGTTGTGGGCGTGTTGTTCTGCTGGTCTGTTTTATGGGTCTGTTCTATCTGGAGTGTGTGGACTAGCTCTCTGAGCTCCATCATCTCTCTCAACAATGGAGGAGCAGTGCCATTGTGGGACCTGGGTGTGTTCAGTGCTAGGAGGGGGATTCTCCTCCTTTACAGAGCAGTTTGAAGAGGAGGTCTGATCAGACTAGCTTAGGAGGGGGAGTCATCACAAAGAGAGAGCTTCTACTGCCGTGCTCTCTCTTTGGTTCTGTGGAAGCCCTGTTGGATGTGTTTGAAGTTGCCCTGCACCACCACTGTTCCATTCTTGTACAGGTTGACAGAGGGTGTCTCAGTCTCAGGATCCCCGTTTTCCAGTATTCAGAATTTCCACCCTCCGCCAATACCTTCTCTCTTGAAAGAGGGGTAGTTGCTCTTATAAAACTGTGCCATGCCCAGTGTTGGTCTGTTTGGAAGATTAAGTTGCTAACGTTTCCATGTTTGTAGCAGTCCGAAAAAAAGTGTCTCTAGAATGTCCATGAGGAGCTTCTCTTTGTACTCTATCCGTGCCTTGTCATTTTTTAGATCCAAGGGGTACTGTACTGTGGTGACCTCTGCACAGGGGGAAGCCATGGAGCAGGGGGCCAAAGAGGCCTCTGCATTTAGGTCGTAGAGGAACTCTGCTCTCATTCTTGTGCTCAATGGCTTTCCCACCTCTCACTTCACACATCAGTGCCAATTGAAGTTGCAGCCGGGTTTGTTCTTTGCTAGCAAGCTTGGTAGCCTTTTAAGTTAGCATTCAGTCTTTATAAAGTAAAATATCTAGAGATTATTGTAATGTTCTTTCCCTTCTAGACTTTAGAAGTAACTTCAGACTGAACATTACTTAATCAGTTTTGCGGCTTGTTGGTTTGTCAGAAAGTTTGCTGGATAGTCCTTGTCAGTAAGGATCCTTGGCAGTGAGGATTCTTGGCAGTAAGGATCCCTGGCAGTAAGAATCCTTGTCAGTAAAATCCTTGGCAGTAAGAATCCTTGGCAGTAAGAATTGTTGGCAGTAAGAATCCTTGGCAATAAGAATCCTTGGCAGTAAGAATCATTGGCAGTAAGAATCTTTGGCAGTAAGAATCCTTGCCAGTAAGAATTGTTGGTTTGTCAGAAAGTTTGCTGGATAGTCCTTGGTAGTAAGAATCCTTGGTAGTAAGAATCCTTAGCAGTACAAATCCTTGGCAGTAAGAATCCCTGGCAGTGAGAATCATTGGCAGTAAGAATCTTTGGCAGTAAGAATCCTTGCCAGTAAGAATTGTTGGTTTGTCAGAAAGTTTGCTGGATAGTCCTTGGTAGTAAGAATCCTTGGTAGTAAGAATCCTTAGCAGTACAAATCCTTGGCAGTAAGAATCCCTGGCAGTGAGAATCATTGGCAGTAAGAATTCTTGGCAGTAAGAATTGTTGGTTTGTCAGACATTTTGCTGGATAGTCCTTGGTAGTAAGAATCCTTGGCAATAAAAATCATTGGCAGTAAGAATCCTTGTCAGCAAGAATCCTTACAGGTAATTGTGTCAAAAATCAGGTTGTAGGTTTGGAGTTTTGATTTGAAGTGAACGTAATGTTGTGGATGGTAGTATCCTGTTTATGTCCAAATCTAGGTCTATTTTTTTGTAGAAAAATGTTGATCTGCTCATGACCCTATCTCGCTCTCTATCTTTCAATTCAATTCAAAGGACAGTACCAAAGCAACTGAAATAGATAATAAACAAAGGTGAAATAAACAATCAGAAATGAACAGAAACATTATACTCACAAAAGATTCAAAGGAAAATACATGTCAAATGTCATATTATGGCTATATACAGTGTTGTAACGATGTGCAAGAAGTCAAAGTACAAAAGGGAAAATAAATAAACAAAAATATGGGTTGTATTTACAATGGTGTTTGTTCTTCCCTGGTTGCCCTTTTCTTGTGGTAACAGGTCACAAATCTTACTGCTGTGATGGCACACTGTGGTATTTCACCTAATTTATATGGGAATTATTTTGTTGGTCTGTGTAATCTGAGGGAAATATGTGTCTCTAATATGGTCATACATTTGGCTGGAGGTTAGGAAGTGCACCTCAGTTTCCACCTCATTTTGAGCGCAGTGTGCACATAGCCTGTCTTCTCTCGAGAGCCAGGTTTGCCTATGGCGGCCTTTCTCAATAGCAAGGCTATGCTAACTGAGTCTGTACATAGTCAAAGCTTTCCTTAAGTTTGAATCAGTCACAGTGGTCAGGTATCTGTTTCTGTGTCTCTGTCTGTCTGTCTCTCTGTCTCTCTGTCTCTGGTGTGTGCTTACTCAGCCCCACAAGCATGGGGTGCACAGCACAGTTACACCACTCTAATGGAAAGTTACCCACACACTCGCACACAGAGGTGTACAGCACACTATGTCATGAATAATGCAAAGACTTGATCAGTTATAGAGTGAGTGTACATCATCAACATTATGTTGATACCTGTGTAGGTCCTGTCTGTGAAATGTCAGATTTATGTTTTACTTTCGAGTATGCAGGATTATTCTTTATTATTCTAATCAGACTGACCAATGAGCATTCTATGTACAGTATGTATGTATGTATGTATCCTAGTCTAATACAGTGCTTCTATAGCTCCCACAGTATTTTTCTCAGGTAAAGTAGCTTATTTCCACTGCCAGAACACTGGTCTCCACCTGTCACCATTCCAAGCCTTTTCCCAGTTTATGTCCATTTGAACACACCTATGGGTATATTACCGAAATGACATTCTGAGATGAGTTTGGATTCACAAAAATGTCAATTTCCAGCATTTTTAATCGGGACGCTTTGCAATCTTGTGTTCATTCCCTCAGTTCAAACATCACCTGCTCCCTCTGTCAGTCCAGCCAGCTTCAACCCAGAACCATCTCACCTCAGTGGGCTGATCTGTCTGTCTGCCCCCCTCACTCCTCTTTACAAACCTCCTTGCCGCATTCACAGCTGCCAATGTTCTGATGCCCACCTGTCCTCATCCATAGTCCGCCTGTACCCCCCCACCTCCCCTCCCCTCTCCTCTCCACCGCTCCTCCTACCCTCTAACTCCCCACCTCTCCACCTCCCCATCTCCCCTTCCCACCTCTCCTCCACCCCCCCCCCCCAACTTCCCCTCCCATCAGGCATTCCGTTAGCTGTTAGCGGTCCCCAGCAGCCATATGCAAACCTCCCTCAGAAATGAATGGAAAATGTCCCGCCCCGTGTCCTCCTGGGTAATTTGTACAAGAGGAGCTGGGCAGGGAGACAGGAGGGAGAGGGGGACGGCAGATAAATGACAGAGAGCCTTGACCTTTGAGAGAGAGAGAGGGAGAGAGGGAGAGAGGAATACTCACTCTTTAAAAAATGAAAAGATCCCGAAAATGTCCGCCTGGCCCCGTCCTCTTAAAAGGGATGTTAACGCATGAACAGCACCGACTGCCTTTAACAAGATTGGTGCATTGATTAAAAGGCTGATTTAACAGGCCATGCCGGCTACCCGATGGAGAGCCGGGGATGATGCGCCAGCTGCTGTCTAGGTTCGCCGGGCGTCCTCCAAGGGCCTCACCATCTATTATCTCAATATGGCGATGGGAGGCAGTTTGTGTTGTGTTAATTTCCTTCAATAAATCAGTAATTATTGCAATCCTGTCCCTGCTGTTTGTTCTGCAGCTGTTTTTCCATTTGTCGAGAGAGCAGGTGTTCTCTGAGGCCCGCATGAGTTTCTACAGTGCTGAAATAGTCTGGACTACCTGAGATTGTGTAATGGGATCTCAAGGTAAACAAAAGAATGGGGGAAGCAATCAGATATTTGGGAGGTTGTTGTTTCCCCCATAACGTGGCCCTTTATCCTATGCGAGTGGGATTTGGGGAATATACTATAAGTAATTAAAAGCTCCAGAGTTTTCAGTTTGGGAAGTGAGGGGCTTTTTAGAAAACATCAAAACTCTCTCAGCTGTGAAAGATGACATGAAAAATTAAGCATTTGCCATTACAATTAAAAGGTTAACTGGTTGACGAGCTTGAGGTTTCTTTCCCTTCATCTGCTAGGAACTGTGGACAAGAAGGAGACTTGTTCGCTTTTCTCCTTTTAAATAAATGTTGCTCTGGTCTGAATATTCAACTTCCCTCACAATGTAGAGTGAAGTGTCTCCACAGCACATTGATTCTCCTGTGTTCTTGAAATGATAAAAAAAACTTGAGGGACATAGAGCGGAATCACAGACTGCCTTCTCTTGTGCAGCTCAGCGTTCCGGATTGTGTCAGAGGCGGTGAGTTTACAGTACATCCTTTTAGAAGCCTGTTTTTCTAACTGTGTTGCACTGCAGGGCTTGTCTGACCTTGTTTCATTGTTCTGTCCCACCTCAGGCTTTGCATTCAGTGCTTTCATTGTGATTTTTGCTGAGTGCAGCAAGGTAAAAAAGTAGTTCTCTCTCCCTTCCTCCTGCAGCTGGAGAACCTAACGCTAGACAAAAATGTCAAGATTGCAGACTTTGGGCCCTGCAAGGAATCACAGATGCTGCTACTATGAAGACTTTCTGTGGTGCTCCAGAGGTACAGTACTGACCCTCTAAACACACATTACCTGTCCGGTATATTCACCCCTTCAAGCCCCTGACACAGTACAAAAATCACCCAAGCACGGTCTACATCGTTATCCAGCTCACTTAGATGTAGAACTGAACATCATACACCGACTACAACAACCAGAGTCTGTAGACATACAGGAGCCTATTTATGGCCATTGTTTTGAGATTCATCTGTCACATAATGCATGCAGCTATGGCAGCAGATTTACGTCATCCTCATGGCAGAGTCCTATAGCTAATGATGCCATTGGGACTCACTGCCGCTCAGTGAGGATAGTGTAAACCCCACACATGCTCTATCGGAGACTCTCTCTGGAACCAGGCTGACAAACAAGTAGATGTGTGAAGTTTTAGGTTGAAATCGAGGAATGTAGTTATCTCAAACACCGTTTCCAGGCCCATCCCTCAGCTTTTCACCAAAATAGAGGATTCTAGCTCTGCGGATTCTAGCTTTATGTAGTCCCTGTAATGTTCAGTAATGAGCTGCTATATTCTGGTGATTAACAGTAAAGTGGATGTCCACTACAAAACAAGTATTTTTCTGTCTTTTTTTAATGTAAAAAAAACCTGTAGAAGATACATTAAAAAAAAATAATCTAACCAATGCTTTCACATGACCAATGTTATATTCTCAGGTCTTACTGTCTCCATCCAACAGTTAGAAACAGTTGTCCTTTACAGGGCAGTGGCTACAATACATTTGTATTTATTATGAATCCCCATTAGCTGCTGCAAAGGCAGCAGCTAGTCTCCCTGGGGTCCAGCAAAGTTAAGGCAGTTATACATTTGAAAAACATTACAATACATTCATATTTATGGTGTGCGTAGGAGTGAGGACTGTGGGTGGGGTGGGGGGGTGAAAGACAGGGGATAGAGGGTTGGGGGCGGAGAGGGGGGCATAGATCCCACTTGAAAAAGTATGGAGGACAATTTGGCGGTAAATGTTGTTTTGCTAAGGCCATCCTCTGTGCCAGGGGATTATTTGAGTGTTGGTTATTTTTCAGAGTGTGTGATTGCAAAAAAAGTATGTGCTAAATAGAGGCAGATGGTGGCAGATGGGGGAGGTTGGAAGAAGGTGGCTGGGAAACCTGGAAATCTATATCGCCGCACTGGTGTAAAAATAACAGAACACACTACCAGTCAGTTCCAGAGATGCAAAGTAGCTGGGATTAAAGAGGGAAGAGAATAGCAGAAAACAATTTGAAATAAACACTTAGATAGTTTTTTTGTGTAAAATATGTTTTATTTGCCATCTTTGTATGAAAGGATTTTTGGTAATAATTTTGTTTTGCCAAATTCTCTCCTTCAGGTTTAGCTTACCTTTTAATTATTTAATGTATAACTCAGTGACATCTTTTCAAAGTTTTAAATGCATGTTTTTCTTAGAAGGTTTAAAAATTAGAAGGTTAAAAGATTGGGAATATATAACCAAATAATTTAATAACAAAAATGAATACTGGTAGTAAAAATATGAAATTGTTTGGTTTCCTCATATTCAGTGCATTCTGAAAGTTTTCAGGCCACATGACTTGTTCCACATTTTGTTATGTTACAGCCTTATTCTAAAATGGATTAAAAAAAATGTTCCCTCACAAATCTACACACAATACCCCATAATGACAAAGCAAAAACAGCTATTTAGAAATCTTTGCAAAAAAAAAAAAACTGAAATATCACATTTACATAAGTATTCAGACCCTTTACTCTGTACTTTGTTGAAGCACATGTTTGGGTATGACGCTACAAGCTTGGCACACCTTTATTTGGAGAGTGTATCCTTTACTTCTTTACACATTCTCTCAAGCTCTGCCAGGTTGGATGGGGAGCGTTGCTGCACAGCTATTTTCAGGTCTTCCCAGAGATGTTCGATCGGGTTCATGTCCGAGCTCTGGCTGGGTCACTCAAGGACATTCAGAGACTTGTCCCGAAGCCACTCCTGCATTGTATTGGCTGTGGGTTTAGGGTCGTTGTTCTTTTGGAAGGTGAACCTTCGCCCCCATTCTGAGTTACTGATCACTCTGGAACAGATTTTCATCAAGTATCTCTCTGTACTTTGCTCTGTTCATCTTTGCCTCAATCCTGACTAGTCTCCCAGTCCATGCCGCTGAAAAACATCCCCACAGCAGGATGCTGCCACCACCATGCTTCACCAGAGGGATTGTGCCAGGTTTCCTCCAGACGTGACACTTGGCATTCAGGGCAAATAGTTCAATCTTGGTTTCATCAGACCAGAGAATTTTGTTTCTCAAGGTCTGAGAGTCTTTAGGGGCCTTTAGGCAAACTCTGCATAACTGTTTTGGTACCCTTCCCCAGATCTGTGCCTCGACACAATCATGTCTCGGAGCTCTACAGAAAATTCCTTCGAGCTCATGGCTTGTTTTTTTCTATGACATGCACTGTCAACTGTGGGACCTTATATAGACAGGTGTGTGCCTTTACAAATCACATCCAATCAATTGAATTTACCACAGGTGGACTCCAATCTAGTTGTAGAAACATATCAATGATAATCAATGGAAACAGTATGCACCTTAGCTCAATATTGAGTCTCATAGCAAAGGGTCTGAATACTTATGTTAATAAGGTACTGTTTTTTTAAATGTTTTATAAATGTGCAAACATTTCTAAAAGCCTGTTTTTGCTTTGTCAATATGGGGTATTGTGTGTAGATTGCTGAGGATTAAAAAAAATCTATTTAGAATAAGGCTGTAACGTAACAAAATGTGGAAAAAGTCAAGGGTTCTGAATACATTCTGAATGCACTGTGTAAATGTGTGTGTATATATAAACATTTTAGCCTATTATGTTTATTTGTCTGTTTATGTGTATGTATTTGTTTGTAGAGCAGGATAGAGCAGGCTGGAGAAGTCTGTAGCAGGCTAGAGCAGGCTAGATAGAGCAGGATGGGGCAGGCTGGAGCAGACTAGAGCAGGCTAGAGCAGGATGGGGCAGGCTGGAGCAGACTAGAGCAGGCTAGAGCAGGATGGGGCAGGCTGGAGCAGACTAGAGCAGGCTAGAGCAGGATGGGGCAGGCTGGAGCAGACTAGAGCAGGCTAGAGCAGTTGGAAAAGGATAGAGCAGGCTGGAGAAGTATAGAGCATGGCTGGAGCAGGCTGGGAAAGGATAGAGCAGGCTGGAGAAGGCTGGGAAAGTATAGAGCATGGCTGGAGCAGGCTGGGAAAGGATAGAGCAGGCTGGGAAAGGATAGAGCATGGCTGGAGCAGGCTGGGAAAGGATAGAGCAGGCTGGGCTGGTGGAGCTGTGTGTTTGTTCCCTGTGCCCTGCTCGGTAACTGGGCTGGTGGAGCCACAGGCTCACTCTCACTGTCCCTGCCCAGGCAAGCCTGCCAAGGACACCAGTCAGTCCTGGGAGCAGCAGCCTCACCACATGGCTGTCCGAACGAGGTCTGTTCCTCCCCTCCAGGCCTGCCTATCTGCCTGTGGCTCTGAAACAGGGGGGGACCCCAACTGGCTCTGTGTGGATTAATCTCATCCCCGCCTGCACCCGAGCTGCTTTGCTACAGTCCCAGCCCCTCCCTACACACACACACACACACACACACACACACACACACACACACACACACACACGCACACACACACGCGCGCACACTACGGCTCGTACCCTGAATGGTCTCTTTTGAGCTGATATGAATCTCAATAGCCTTATGGTGTTCAGACAGCTCCAACATAACAGTTTCTTCTGGCCTTAGGTGATGAAACTGCATTAAACTAGTTTCTCTCTTTTGGTTTAATGAGGGGATGAATATTCCATCTGGTGTGCATGGTAACGTTCCTTCCCAGGTTTTTCCTTGGTAATCCTTGGTTATCCCTCCAGCATTATGTTCAAAACCATCTATAATTCTTCTGTGGATGTACCACTGTTTCTCTGTGCTGCTGATCTCCATCCAGCCGGTTGTACATCTTGATAAGCTCAATAAGCGTGATTGCCAGGAGTTTGCTTCCTTTGTTATTTAGTTTAATAATTCTCAGATTTCTGGGATTACATGTAGTGTACAAACTCCCAGTAACTTGGTTCAGTCTTTTAGTCTTTTAAAGTTCAGTCTTAGTGAGTTCTTAGTGATTAGGGCCTGTATTCATAAAATGTATCAGAGTAGGACTGCTGATCTAGGATCAGGTCCTCCCTGTCGTGACATTGTATTAGTTAATGTGACGACTGTTGTTCATCGAATGATTAAAGTTTCTAATTGCGCGATTGACTGAATCAAGCAATTATTAACTCATTAACCTGTTAACTCATCAACCTGTTAAGTCATTAACCTGGGGCACCATGGGAAAACTAGTTTTTATTGAGTTTCTATTTCCCAAATTAACTCAAAGAATATCAGAATATCGATTTTACAACAGCCGCTAATTAATCAGTTACCTCTACCAATCTCGTTCTGAACGTCGTATAGTCCGAGAATCTGCACGGACCCGGGTCTCACCAATGAGTTCGTACCACACCAATCTTAGTTGAATATTTATTTACTAAAAAGCTAAAATGATGATAAAAGATACACATAGACAAAACACATTATAGGCTATTGATTAGAACTTAGTATAATGGGCCAACACACTATGGCGCGTGTTACCCAAAATGGGGATTTCAATAGAGAGAAAAAAAAAAGAAAGTACACAAGAGAAATATACATTTTGGGTGAATTTGTCAGCTATGCTATCCTAACCCTAGCCTTGCCCCAAACTGCCGCTCTTATGGGTCAGAATATAATGATGTAATTACGTGGGGATGATCTGAGGATTCTCTGCGTAGGCCTTCAGCTGCTAGATGACGCACTACTCCGGCGCACCTCTCTGAGAGTCCTCCCGATGTCAGTGTCCTTTTTGGCTTAGGAGTCTGTTCCCTCACCCTTTTTTTTGGTCTTATTTCTTATTTATTTCACATTCAAAATATTTTGTTCAAAGTGGTAGGCATGTTGTGTAAATCGAATGATACAACCCCACCTAAAAGTCTATTTTAATTCAAGGTTGTGGTCGGCAACAAAATAGAACAAATGCCAAGGAGCGGTGAACACTTTCACAAGCCACTGTACATATTATTTGTCTTAACAGTTCATTGTTCATGACTGGCCACTGTACATATTATTTGTCTTAACAGTTCATTGTTCATGACTGGCCACTGTACATATTATTTGTCTTAACAGTTCATTGTTCATGACTGGCCACTGTACATATTATTTGTCTTAACAGTTCATTGTTCATGACTGGCCACTGTACATATTATTTGTCTTAACAGTTCATTGTTCATGACTGGCTGTTGGCCTATTGCTTTATTGATATGGCTAATAATATAGAACAGAATAATGTGGAGAGAAACTGCAAACTGAACAACTGTGATCACTAACCCCTAACCTCTGGTCTGAGAAAGTTTTGGTTCAGATCTTTGTCTTTCAGTCTGCTTGGTTCAGTTATCTTTGTCTTTCAGTATGCTTGGTTCAGTTTTTATTTTCTTCTGTTTTTCTGCTTGGTTCAGTTTTCTCTTGGTCTTTCAGTCTGTTTGGATAGGTTCTGTATGTATTTCAGTCTGTTTGGTTCAGTTCTCTCTTTGTCTTTCAATCTGCTTGGTTCAGTTTTCTATTTGTCTTTCAGTCTGCTTGGTTCAGTTATCTTTGTCTTTCAGTATGCTTGGTTCAGTTTTTATTTTCTTCTGTTTTTCTGCTTGGTTCAGTTTTCTCTTGGTCTTTCAGTCTGTTTGGATAGGTTCTGTATGTATTTCAGTCTGTTTGGTTCAGTTCTCTCTTTGTCTTTCAATCTGCTTGGTTCAGTTTTCTATTTGTCTTTCAGTCTGCTTGGTTCAGTTGTTCTTTTCTTCTGTTTTTCTGTTTGGTTCAGTTATCTCTTTGTCTTTCAATCTGTTTGGTTCAGTATTATATTTGTCTTTCAAGATGCATAACTTTTTTGTTTTTGCTTGTCTGTGTGTTATGACTGAAGAAAAAAACACCATATATGAAAACCTTGATTAATATAGGCTTTTATGGCTTACAATGTGATTTTAAATGTAATATGGTTGAGTTTGTTTATTATCATTTTTTGGGCTGTCATGATGTTGTGATTGTGAACAATGGGGAGGCAGGGGGAGTTACAGCATGGCCTCTCTCTCCTTTTCGGCTTTACTATTATGTTTTCTCTGCACATTTCTTTCCTCCATTATTTGTCAAAGTCACACAAAGAACTAAAATATTGCATAATTGTTTCAGATGCTTGATTAGGTTCTGGGGGAGATGTAAGAGAAAAGATACTAATGGGGCTAGCTAAGGGCTGGATTCAATCTGCATTGTAGAAGTATCGCGGAAGATCCATGTTAGAGCTTGATTGAAATTTAAACACAATGTACCTGTGTTCGCTGAAATGACATTCATAGTAAATGCTGCATATGTCATCTCAATCGCTCTTCCCCGATACTTCTACAATGCAGATTAAATCCAGATCTGTCTCCACCCCCCTAAACGGACACTGTCAGGCAAGCATGGGCTAAATGTCCTCTATCCTTTCAAAATTATAAATATGCGAGCATCCAAATCATCCAAATTATCATTGATGAAAATATCTCCACAGTCTGTTGACATACGGTACGATACCATCCTATGTTACGTGCATCTGTCCACGAGAGATTACTGTTGCACTGCTTCAGACAAAGAAGACTTCACATTTCGCTTGACCGGACTGTGTGACATACAGTACTTACTTCCATTTTATCCATATGATATTACTTATATGAATATGCGCTTGTAAAAAAGGAGCAGTCTGTTTTAATAAGGACATGTTAGAGAAGAGCGAAGAGGATTTCAAAGGGGAAGCTATTTGGCATTACAGAGGTCCTTTTTGACATTACAGTGCACTCTACCCAAGGGCAATTGGCCATTGGCAGTACCGGCCAAAACGATCATATGCTTTTTTGATTCCATCCAAACATCTGCTTTGAACCCATGGCATCACATTCATGCACCTTTTTAGATGATAAGAGAACTGAAAATTTCTCCTGCTTAAAAAAAACAATGTAAGGAAGATAATTACTTGAAAGCACAGCCCCCTCATGCAGTCCATGCTTAATTTTGTTTTATAAAATTGTAATAATTAAGTGTCACTGTGTGACAATGACAAGGCCAGGAGAGGCTGCAAGGAGAGGCTGCCAGGAGATGCTGCCAGGAGACACAACCTCAGCTGAATGACTGATGAGGTCTTACCTGCTACTGGAGCACTCAGAGAGCTCAGTTCAACAGGAAGGTTTGACCTCAGCAGTGGCACTCGGTCGCAACACTTAGGCCTAGATTAAATTCTTAGTGCTGAAGATCGACGCAGTAGCGCGATTAAAATGTCAAGGTCATTTCCGATTGAGCTGACATACGCAGCATTTACCGTGAATGCAGTCCCTGCAAATGCGGGAACATTGCCATTAAATTTAAATCGCTTTACAGCTCGGATTTTCAGCTCTACAGATTGAATATAGCCCTTAGAATGATTAAATGTAGAACTAGCAGATGGAAAAATGTAGCTATGTGTGTGAAGGATATGTATAAACTCTACCTAGGAAACCAAGATGTTTAGTTCCACTAGATTAAGCATTTTAGTGCCGTTGGCAATGTTCAGGGTCAAAGGTCAGGAGAAGTGTGCTACAGCCCACCATGCGGTGAGTTGTGTGATATCCTCGACTCTGTGAGTCCTATCCTTACTAACTGCAGGGTCTACACATAATCTATTTACACCTTTGCTGGTACTGTTTGTATTGAATACAACTTATTTTATCTTGCTCCGGGTAGTGTATTATGAACAAGTATGAATTGTAAAGTGCTTTTTTTTTAACTTAAAAAAAAGACAAATCGCTGTTAGATGAAAATCTCTCATCTCCAAAACAGAAAGTTTTCAGGAAATGGAAAAACCGGCCTATTTTTGCCATTAACGATCATACAATTATGAAACTTCAGAAGTTATTTTGAATACATTTTCTTGATCCTAGAGTAATGCAATATTTAGAGTACATTGAGGGGTTACTGCTTTCAATACATTTAATTAAAATGCAAATAAATGAAAATGAGATTTTCATCTGTAACATGTAACAATAACTTTAAATGAATGTCCATTGGGGCTAGGGATTGCCAGGGACCTCACAATATGATATTAGCACAATATTTTGGTGCCAATATGATATGTATTGCAATTCTCACAAATCTATATGTATTGCGATTCGATACTGTGATTTTTTGTTGTTGAGATTTGATATTCCAAACATATTGGTCACTATAGGTCTGCTGCAGAGGGACAGGAGAGAGTTTTGATTAGTCATGGAAATTAAAGTTGTGAAAACAAATTGGCTCCATATTTAAAAAGACGATGGAGAACAAGCTATGAAGGAAAAAAACTGGGGTTTTGGTGCAGTTTTTGCGATATTGCCCAAACGATCCGATATAATGTAAAAAATAATATCCTTAAATGTAACTGTATCAATTTCCCCCCCATCTTTAATGTCCATGTAGCCCCAGTTTGTGACATTTTCTAGACTTGCTAGCTCTGTCATTACATCCATGCTTAGATGGTTAAGGATTTTAAGGCCGAAGTACAGAAAACAAAAAAGTTGTAGTACTGTATGTCATGTTTAAAGAATACAAGAAAAGCTGTGAATAGGATGTGAAATTATATGGTCTGCAAGATACTGTTTTTAGACACTGTACATCTGTTACGGATACCATTATCCTGTGTGTGTGTGTGTATCCTGTGTGTGTTTCTTTTCTCTCCGTCGCCCCTCACAGGTGAAAATCATCACTCCCCAATCAGTCAACAATCAACCCATCAATCAGAAGACACACCTCCTCCTGTTTCCTACCCTATCACAGTTCCTTCCCCATGGTTTAAAAACCCCATCATTTGTTTGCCCTGGAGCTCAATCTCTTTGTAATGCCATGTTGGTAGATCTCTATTCTTTATAGATTTCAGTAGCTCAATCTCTTTGTAAATGCCATGTTTGTAGATCTCTGTTCTTCGCTCGCTCTCTGTGTATTAATTAACCTCTCTTTTGTTTGAGCACCTCCAAATCACTTTGTCATCTCCTGTGAGTATTGTTTTTTTTCTTATGGTGTTTGCTGGTGGGAAAAGGGGAAACCAAGACAGGTCGCCCATGGGCATACACTACCCGTAGGTAAACTTTGTTAAACACACTAGTTAGAACTGGGCGGACCACCCACTGTATTTTTGGTTAGTTAGTTAGTTGTTGTTGAAATAGGCTAGTCTAGCTTAGGGGTGTTTTGAATACTTATTGTTTCTTTCCTTGGGTCCAGCTCAGCCCCTTTTCCTGCTCCCCCCATTACCGTGTGTTTATAAATAAACCCTGAGTTTGACGGTATTATTTCAGTTGTCGTGGTTATTTCGTTCACTTTTACTTTGTCACTATTATAATTTACATGAGTTATGTTACGGCTCTCATTACCATCCCCCCTAGACTGTCGGGCCAAAAGGGATTCGTAACAACATCCTTAGTATTTTTAGAGGCAAATGTATATGATAGGGATGCTTCTTATTTTCCTTCTTACAGAGCTTAAATAAAGCACCTTGTCTTTGTCACTTCTGACTTCCTCTGTTCTGACTACTCATCATACTGAATTTCTCAATAAAAAAAAATATATAGTTTCATCAATCAACTCAATAGCTCATTTCAAATCGAGCAATATTTAAAACATTGCATGTAAATATTTATTGAAATTGAAGTGATGTTTATAAAATACTGAAATTAAATTTTACAACATTTTTTATATCAAAACCTCTATATAAAAACATTACAAACACTACATAATGTATGAACAATACAAAAATAAGTGTCAAATCAGTAGTCAAATGCTACATTTCTCTATAGAAATATATAAACCCTCATTAACCTAAACACACACAATACATTAGACGCATCAGTCTCTTCTAGTCAAGTCACTGAAGATGGAATTATCCTAACTGAATGAGTCATATACCCTATTTCTACAGTAGGAGCAACATCATTTATAAGGAATGTGCTTCAGTCAAGATGAGGAGGAAATCTGATAAGGACAAGGTGTCAGGTCTCCTAGCAACACCAGGTAACTGGGGGAAAGAAACAGAGGAAATTAAAGAAAAAAAACACACCTGGACCCATGGCTTGAGTCTCTACACAATACTAGAGCTAAACACATGTCTAGAGTTTCTACACAATACGAGTCTCTACACAATACTAGAGTCTCTAAACATGACTAGAGACTCTACACAATGCTAGTCTCTACGCCAGTGGTCACCAACCGTTGAGTCAAGATCACTTTCTGAGTCAAAATGCACTCCGAGGTCTACCCCTCTGATTTTCTATTAACATGACTTAAAAAATATAAGCCTACACAACATTAACCAATTAAAAACAGTACTATAGCAATGAGGTTTGTGCAGTAAGCTATAGACCCAATACATTATTACCACATACTGGCTTTGCTTGAATTTACCTGCCAATGATTGCATTGTTGTACGGGAATTAAAAAATATATATATTTCAAAATGATGACACCGGTAATAGACCCTTTGTTGTATTACTTGTGAGGCACATCTGAGTGAGCATACATTGAACATATCTGCTGTTTATTTTACTGGGCTGATGGTGCCTGCATCTGATGGTCAGTCTCAGCGGAGGGAGAGAGCAGCAGACTGAGGGTCCGTCTCTCAACATCCCTCCACTCTCCCTTCCCTCCACTGACACTGACCAAAAAGGGACACCTTCTTCCAGATGATGGTGAAACTCTAGTCGCACCACATTATTTCTGCCTCATGCACAAATTCATGTTGTTACGCCTATGAACAGAGAAAGTGAAATATTCCTCAATATAAATAAAGACCCACGCCACTAATAACAACGCAAGCCTATCAATACACTTTCCTCCTCATTCATTACTGCTGCACTGCTTGTTGTAGCGCTGAGTGGAAATGGGAAGAACACACATTTTATGGCTTATAAAAGTGTTGAATACAAAGTGTTGACAGAGCTGAGAAAGAACTTAAACATGAACTCAGTCATAAAAACAGCAGCTCTTTGCTGTATTTGTTGACAGTCTTTAGTCATAGCTTTAAGCGTTTTGAAATATCAGTATCAATTTTGTCATGGATTTCTTTTATGTCTGCTGCGTTACTGCAGACTCAGTCATCTGAGCATTCTGATTGGCCAGCGGAAGCATATTGCACATGATTTCCTCTCCAGGCCCACCGGGAAGGCAGAGTTTGTAGTTTCAGACACATGACATGGCAACAGTTGCCTGCCTGGTGCACAGGGCAGCTGAATTGGCTGCACCTAACCTAACAAAAAAAGGGCTCGCGATGACCGAAGTCGATCGCGATGACCACTGCTCTACACAATGATAGAGTCTCTTGACATGACTAGAGTTTCTACACATGACTAGAGTCTCGCCACATTACTAGTCTCTACACATGACTTGAGTCTCTAAACATGACGAGTCTCTCCACATTACCAGAGTCTCTCCACATTACCAGTCTCTCCACATTACCAGAGTGACACATGACTAGTCTACAAATGACTAGTCTCTCCACATTACTATAGTCTTTCCACAATACTACAGTCTATCCGCAATACAGGTTTACGTATTTTTTTTATTTTTTATTTCACCTTTATTTAACCAGGTAGGCTAGTTGAGAACAAGCTCTCATTTACAACTGTGACATGGCCAAAGCAAAGCAGTGCTGTCACGTTCTGACCATAGTTCTTTTGTGTTTTCCTCGCTTTAGTGTTGGTCAGGACGTGAGCTGGGTGGGCATTCTATGTTGTGTGTCTAGATTGTCCGTTTCTATGTATGGCCTGATATGGTTCTCAATCAGAGGCAGGTGTTAGTCATTGTCTCTGATTGGGAACCACATTTAGGTAGCTTGTTTTGTGTTGGGGTTTGTGAGTGGTTGTTTCCTGTCTTTGTGTTCTCTGCACCAGATAGGACTGTTTCGGGTTTTGCCACGTTTGTTGTTTTGTAATTGTGTTCATGTTTAGTTTCTCTTATTAAAAACCATGAACTTTAACCACGCTGCATTTTGGTCCTTCGCTCCTTCGACGGAAGAAAGTCGTTACAGAACCACCCACCACAACAGGACCAAGCAGCGTGGTGACAGGCAGCGGCAGCAGGAGCAGCACAAGGAGGAATGGACATGGGAGGACGAGTTGAATGGTAAAGGACCCTGGGCACAGCCAGGAGAATATCGCCGCCCCAAAGAAGAGTTGGAGGCAGCGAAGGCGGAGAGGCGCTGGTATGAGGAGGCAGCACGGCAGGCGCAGATGGAAGCCCAAGAGTCAGACCCAAAAATGTATTGGGGGGTTGCACACAGGTAGGGTACCTGCGCCAACTTCCTGTGCTTAACGGAGGGCGAGAGAGACCGGGCAGGCACCGTGTTATGCTGTGGAGCGCACGGTGTCCCCAGTGCAGGTGCGTAGCCCGGTGCGGTACATACCATATCCTCGTATCGGCCGAGCTAGAGTGGGCATCGAGCCAGGTGCCATGAAGCCGGCTCTACGCATCTGGTCTCCAGTGCATCTCCTTGGGCCGGCGTACATGGCACCAGCCTTACGCATGGTGTCCCCGGTTCGCCAGCACAGCCCAGTGCGGGCAATTCCACCTCGCTGCACTGGCAGGGCGACCGGGAGCATTCAACCAGGTAAGGTTGCGCAGGCTCGGTGCTCAAGAGCTCCAGTGCGCCTGCACGGTCCGGTCTATCCAGTACCACCTCCACGCACCAGTCCTCCGGTGGCAGCCCCCCGCACCAGGCTGTCTCTCCGTCTCAGACCTACAGGTGCTCCCGCCTGTCCAGCGCTGCCAGATTCTCCCGCCTGTCCAGAGCTGCTAGAGTCTCCCGCCTGTCCAGAGCTGTGCGAGTCTCCCGCCTGTCCAGAGCCGCTAGATTCTCCCGCCTGTCCAGAGCTGCTAGAGTCTCCCGCCTGTCCAGAGCTGCGAGAGTCTCCCGCCTGTCCAGAGCTGCGAGAGTCTCCCGCCTGTCCAGAGCCGCGAGAGTCTCCCGCCTGTCCAGAGCCGGCTAGAGTCTCCCGCCTGTCCAGAACCGCTAGAGACTCCCGCCTGTCCAGAGCCGCTAGAGTCTCCCGCCTGTCCAGAGCCGCTAGAGCCGCCAGTCTGCAAGGAGCCGCCAGAGCCGCCAGTCTGCAAGGAGCCGCCAGTCTGCAAGGAGCCGCCAGAGCCGGCAGTCTGCAAGGAGCCGCCAGAGCCAGCAGTCTGCCAGGAGCCGCCAGAGCCGCCAGTCTGCAAGGAGCCGCCAGAGCCGCCAGTCAGCCAGGATCGTCCAGAGCCGCCAGTCAGCCAGGATCCTCCAGAGCTGCCAGTCAGCCAGGATCCTCCAGAGCCGCCAGTCAGCCAGGATCTTCCAGAGCCGCCAGTCAGCCAGGATCTTCCAGAGCCGCCAGTCAGCCAGGATCTTCCAGAGCCGCCATTCAGCCAGGATCTGCCAGAGCCGCCATTCAGCCAGGATCTGCCAGAGCCGCCATTCAGCCAGGATCTGCCAGAGCCGCCAGTCAGCCAGGAGCTGCCAGAGCCATCAACCAGCCTGAGCTACCCCTCGGTCCTGAGCTACCTCTCGGTCCTGAGCAACCCCTCGGTCATGAGCTACCCCTCGGTCATGAGCTACCCCTCGGTCATGAGCTACCCCTCGGTCATGAGCTACCCCTCGGTCATGAGCTACCCCTCGGTCATGAGCTACCCCTCAGTCCTGAGCTACCCCTCAGTCCTGAGCTACCCCTCAGTCCTGAGCTACCCCTCAGTCCTGAGCTACCTCTCAGTCCTAAGCTACCCCTCAGTCCTAAGCTACCTCTCAGTCCTAAGCTACCCCTCGGTCATGAGCAACCCCTCGGTCCTGTGCTAGCCCTCACTCCTGAGCTACCCCTCAGTCCTGAGCTACCTCTCAGTCCTAAGCTACCCCTCAGTCCTAAGCTACCCCTCGGTCATGAGCTACCCCTCGGCCATGAGCTACCCCTCGGTCATGAGCTACCCCACGGTCATGAGCTACCCCTCGGTCATGAGCTCCCCCTCGGTCATGAGCTCCCCCTCGTTCATGAGCTCCCTCTCAGTCATGAGCTTCCTCAGTCATGAGGCACCCCTCAGTCCAGAGGCGCTCCTCAGTCCAGTGGGGCCCTTTGTTAGGGTTCCTAGGCCAAGGTCAGCGGCGAGGGTCGCCACTCAAAGGACGCTAAGGAAGTGAACAAAGACAATGGTGGAGTGGGGTCCATGTCCAGCGCCAGAGCCACCACCGCGGACAGGTGCTCACCCTGACCCTCCCCTATAGGTTTAGGTTGTGCGGTTGGAGTCCGCACCTCTGATTGGGAACCATATTTAGGTAGCTTGTTTTGTGTTGGGGTTTGTGAGTGGTTGTTTCCTGTCTTTGTGTTCTCTGCACCAGATAGGACTGTTTCGGGTTTTGCCACGTTTGTTGTTTTGTAATTGTGTTCATGTTTAGTTTCTCTTATTAAAAACCATGAACTGCATTTTGGTCCTCCTCTCCTTCGAACGGAAGAAAGCCGTTTGAAGTGCGACAAAAACAACAACACAGAGTTACACATGAAATAAACAGGTAGATTGGATGGGGTATTTATAGATGAGCTATGTACAGGTACAGTGATATGTGAGCTGCTCTGACAGCTGGTGATTACAGCTAGTGAGGGAGGTAAGAGTCTCCAGCTTCAGAGATTTTTGCAGTTTGTTCCAGTCACTGGCAGCAGATAACTGGAAGGAGAGTCAGCCAAAGTAAGAATTGGCTTTGGGGGTGACCAGCGAGATATACTTGCTGGAGCGCATGCTACGGGTGGGTACCGTTATGGTGACCAGTGAGCTGAGATAAGGCAGGGCTTTACTGAGCAGAGACTTGTAGATGACCTGGAGCCAGTGGGTTTGGCGACGAGTATAAAGCGAGGGCCAGCCAACGAGAGCATACAGGTCGTAGTGGTGGGTAGTATATGGGGCTTTGGTGACAAAACGGATGCCACTGTGATAGACTGCATCCAATTTGTTGAGTAGAGTCTTGGAAGCTATTTTGTAAATTACATCGTCGAGGATCGGTAGGATGGTCAGTTTTACTAGAGTATGTTTGGCAGCATGAGTGAAGGATGCTTTGTTGCGAAATAGGAAGCCGATTCTAGATACATTTTTGGATGGAAGGAGAGTTTACAGTCTAACCAGACACCTAGGTATTTGTAGTTGTCCACATATTCTAAATCAGAACCGTCCAGAGTAATGATGCTGGACGGGCGGACAGGTGCGGGCAGTGAACGGTTGAAGAGTATGCATTTAGTTTTACTTGTATTTAAGAGCAGTTGGAGGCCACGGAAAGAGAGTTGTATGGCATTGAAGCTCATCTGGAGGTTAGTTAACACAGTGTCAAAAGAAGGGCCAGAGGTATACAGAATGGTGTCGTCTGCGTCGAGGTAGATCAGAGAATCACCCGCAACGAAAGCGACATCGTTGATGTATACAGAGAAGAGAGTCAGCCCGAGAATTGAACCATGTGGCACCCCCATAGAAATTTCCAGAGGTCCGGAAAACAGGCCCTCCGATTTTACACACTGAACTCTATCGGAGAAGTAGTTGGTGAACCATGCGAGGCAATCATTTGCGAAACCATGGCTGTTGAGTCTGCCAATAAGAATGTTGTGATTGACAGAGTCGGAAGCCTTAGCCAGGTCGATGAATACGGCTGCAGGGTAATGCCTCTATCGATGGCGGTTATGATATCGTTTAGGACCTTGAGTGTAGCTGAGGTGCACCCATGACCATATTGCTAGAATCCACACATTACTTGTCTTCACATTACCAGAGTCTCTACGCATTACTAGAGTCTCCACATTGCTAGAGTCTGCACATTACTAGTCTTCACATCACCAGAGTCTCTAGACATTACTAGAGTCTACACATTACTAGAGTCTACACATTATTAGAGTCTCTACACATTACTAGAGTCTACACATTATTAGAGTCTCTACACATTACTAGAGTCTACACACTACTAAAGTCTATGCAGTACTAGAGTCTCTACACATTATTAGAGTATCTACACATTACTGGAGTCTCTACACATTACATATCTACACACTACTAGAGTTCTGACACATTACTAAAGTCAACACAGTATTAGAGTCTCTACACGCTACCAGTCTCTACACATTACTAAAGTCTACGCAGTACTAGAGTCTCTACGCATTACTAGTCACTACACACTATTAGTCTCTACACATTACTGAAGTCTACGCAGTACGAGTTTCTACACATTATTAGTCTCTACACATGACTAAAGTCTACACAGTACTAGAGTTTCTACACATTACTAGTCTCTACACACTATTAGTCTCTACACATTACTAGAGTCTACGCAGAACTAGAGTCTCTCACATTATTAGAGTCTCTACACATTACTAGAGTCTCTACACATTACATACTGTATCTACCCAATACTAGAGTTTCCACATACTAAAGTCTACATATTAGTCTCTACACATTACTAATCAACACATTACTAGTCTCTACATATTACCAGTCTACACATTACTAGAGTCCCTGCACATTACTGGATTCTCTACACATTACTGGAATCTCTACACATTACTGGAATCTCTACACATGATCAGAGACTACACATTACTATAGTTTCTACACATTACTAGTATCTACATAGGTAGCCTACTGGTTACGAGTGTTGGGTGAATAACCAAAAGGTCACTGGTGTGAATCCTGAAACTTCTAGGTGAAACATCTGTCGATGTGACCTTAAGCGAGGTACTTAACCCTATGTTGCTCTGGATAAATCTACACATTACTCGAGTTTCCACACATTACTAGAGTCTCTACACATTGCTAGTCTTTACACATGACTGGAGCCTCTGCCTGTGTTGATTCAGGTTTTCGCCCTCAGCTAAGATTGACTTGAATCGAGCTATCCTGGATTCCAATGGCCAGCTAGTCTGGGTTCTGGAATGAATGTGCAGTTCTGTTCAGCAACAAATTGGTGGTTCTTAGAGTAATGCTCAGAGGGAAATCCAGAAGTGCCAACGCTTATAAAAACAACAGCCTGGCAGCATTAAAGGAGCTGAGAGCAGAGGCACTCGACAGGGCTCTCCTCTATCTCCGTAAGCTCTTAAGACTGTCAGCCTCTGTGTCTCTCCCTCTCTGTCACGCCTTTAGCAGCAATCTGGAAGAGCATCTGTGGAGCGCCTAGCTTAGTGTGATGTGCTACCCTGTCAACCAGCTGTTCTCTCTCAGGGGTTAAGCAAAGGGCCTACTACCTGTGACTGAGCCTGTTATATACTGTAGTATAGATGACAACCATGGTTCTGACTGTACCTGTATGCGTAGGTTCTGCATCTCCTCAGTGAGATGAAGTTCCTGCATCAACAGCGTCTGTCTGGCAAGCAGCTCCGCAAACTTCTGGTCACTGGACTGACTGTGCTGGTCCAACTGCTGGGCACTGGACTGACTGTGCTGGTCCAACTGCTGGTCACTGGACTGACTGTGCTGGTCCAACTGCTGGTCACTGGACTGACTGTACTAGTCCAGCTGCTGGGCACCGAACTGACTGTGCTGGTCCACCTGCTGGGCATTGGACTGACTGTACTGGTCCAACTGCTGGGCATTGGACTGACGGTGCTGGTCCAACTGCTGTAGTCTACAGGCTACACACACACACGCACACACGCACACACACACGCACAGTGAACACACATTTACACACAGTGAACACACACATTTACACACACAGTGAACACACAAACCACAAAACTCAATGCATCGTATTATAAAATATGATTGACCGAGTAGATTGATTACATCATAGAGTTGTGAACTATTAGTGTTACAATCTACAGCACGTGTGAAATGCATTCACTGAGGGCCGTGTGTCTGCGCATTTTCGCACCTACCTTGTTCTTGATTGATGAATTAAGATCACTGGTTAGTAAGAAACTCCCCTCACCTGGTTGTCTAGGGCTTAGTAAGGAACTCCCCTCACCTGGTTGTCTAGGGCTTAGTAAGAAACTCCCCTCACCTGGTTGTCTAGGGCTTAGTGAGGGACTTCCCTCACCTGGTTGTCTAAGGCTTAATTGAAGGAGAAACCAAAATACCAGCAGACATTAGGCCCTCCATGGAATGAGTTTGACACTTCTGGTCTACAATGTATGAGCAACATATGCCATTGTAGGAAGAATCTCTTAAAATATCCTGGAACATGTAGTATTCATATTAGTTTCTATTGTCACCCACAAAAAGGATTGCAAATATATTTGATGATATTCATCATCATCAGGTTTCTGGTTAATCATAAAACTATGCCAATTACTCCTCACCAACTCAGGGCCTCCCTCTTCCCAGTGTGTCCCAATACAAATATTTAATTCAGCTGAGGCGGCCCTCAAAGTCTAACACTAATTTTATTTATTTAACTAGGCAAGTCATTTAAGAACAAATTCTTATTTACAATGACGGCCTACCAGGGAACAGTGGGTTAACTGCTTTGTTCAGGGGCAGAACGAAAGATTTTTACCTTGTCAGCTCTAGGATTTGAGCCAGGCAGCAGTAACCTTTCTGTTACTGGCCCAATGCCCTAACCACTAGGCCACCTGCGTCCCATCAGATCATCAGATCAGGCCAACTAAACACAGCCCCATAACACAGAGCTTACTCACATGTGAGGAATGACTTAAATTAGCACACTGCTATACACAGTACAGGCAATCTGTATAGCAGTGGGAATGGAATGTATGTAGCTTATTCTTTGACTGTCCATGGGGCTATAGCTATTAGTAATGGGCTTTAGTCATCCACCCTGGGTCCTTGAATCAGAGGACATCCAGGCCAGGTCCCAGTGTCCTAGCTCCCACAGGAGGGCACGTCGCCAGAGCCAATGATGGAAATGAGGAGGGGCCTAGGAGCCAGGGAGGGGATGTACACTTTGAGCACAGTAGGCGCCATGTGAGGGGAGCTGTTGCTGAAGGGGGAGACAGATGCACGTTTCATGCTGGCTGGGGCAGTGGAAATGAAGGCAGAGCAGGTGCCCCCGCTTCCTCCCTGTGAGAGCTGGAGCATTCCAACCCTCCCCTGTCCCTGGCTGCATTGGCCAGTTTGTCCCGGGCTCGAGCCCTGCTGCACTGGACCTCTGGAACTGCTGCCTCGCCCTCACCTGGCCTCCAGAGTCTGGCAATGAGCTGTCAGAGCTGGGGAAACAGCCAGCGTCAGCCAGTCCCCGCCCCCACACGGACACACAGCAGGGAGGACACCACTATGTTATAGACCCAGCTCCGGAGCTCGGTAGAGCCAGGATGAAAACACTCCACATGACCAACATGGGAGAAGTCTGACTTTCAAAGATTCCTAGATACCCTTCCAGACTCCCTCCATTTAACCAAAAAAGTCAGAGTACAACAATCCGTTAACCACCTAACAGAGGAACTTCATTTATGTAACGGCTGTTTGAAGACGAGGACCAAGGTTGCAACGTGGTATGTGTTCATGATTTTTAATAAAACTGAAAACTATAACAAAAAATAACAAAGCTGCACAAACGAAACAGTTCTGTATGGTGCAGACACAAAACAGAAAATAGAAAACATAGAACACAAAACATAGAATGCCCACCCCAACTCACACCCTGACCAAACCAAAATAGAGACATAAAAATGGTCTCTAAGGTCAGGGTGTGACAATTTAACCTTGCATAATACCCTAGATGCAGTAGCACTCCTAAAAACAAAAAACATTTGTCATAAGAAACTAGCTCCCTGGTATACAGAAAATATCAGAGCCCTGAAGCAAGCTTCCAGAAAATTGGGACGGAAATGGTGCTACGCCAAACTGGAAATCTTCAGATTAGCTTGGAAATTCAGTACTGTGCAGTATCGAAGAGTCCTCACTACTGCTCGATCATTCTATTTTCCAACTTCATTAATTAAGGAGAATAAGAACAATCCTAAATAATTTTTGATACTGTAGCAAAGCTAACTAAAAAGTAGCATTCCCCAAGAGAGGATGACTTTCACTTCAGCAGTGATAAATTCATGAACTTCTTTGATGAAAATATCATGATCTTTAGAAAGAAAATTATAGACTCCTCTTTAAATCTGCGTATTTCTCCAAAGCTCAGTTGTCCTGAGTCTGCACAACACTTCCAGGACCTAGGATCAAGGGAGACACTCAAGTTTTTTAATACTAAATCTCTTGACACATTGATGAAAATAGTCATGGCCTCTAAAACTTCAAGCTGCATACTGGACCCTATTCCAACTAAACTACTGAAAGAGCTGCTTCCTGTGCTTGGCCCTCCTATGTTGAACATAATAAATGTCTCCCTATCCACCGGATGTGTACCAAACTCACTAAAAGTAGCAGTAATAAAGCCTCTCTTGAAAAAGCCCAACCTTGACCCAGAATATATAAAAAAATATCGGCCTATATCAAATCTCCCATTCCTCACAAACATTTTTGAAAAAACTGTTGCGCAGCAACTCACTGCCTTCCTGAAGACTAACAATGTATACGAAACGCTTCAGTCTGATTTTAGACTCTACCATAGCACTGAGACTGCTCTCGTGAAGGTGGCAAATTACCTTTTAATGACGCAGACCAAGGCTCTGCATCTATCCTCGTGCTCCTAGACCTTATCAATCAATCAAATGTATTTATAGAGCCCTTCTTACATCAGCTGATGTCAAAAAGTACTGTACAGAAACCCAGCCTAAACCCCAAAAAGCAAGCAATGCAGAAGCCTTAGTGCTGCTTTTGATACCATCGATCACCAAATTCTTTTGGAGAGATTGGAAACCCAAATTGGTCTACATGGACAACTTCTGGCCTGGTTTAGATGTTATCTGTCGTTAAGATATCAGTTTGTCTCTGTGGATGGTTTGGCCTCTGACAAATCAACTGTACATTTCGGTGTTCCTCAAGATTCCGTTTTAGGACCTCTATTGTTTTCACTATATATTTTGGTGATGTCATTCAGAAACATAATGTTAACTTTCACTGCTATGCGGACGATAGACAGCTGTAAATTTCGATGAGACATGGTGAAGCCACAAAATTGCCCTCCCTGGAAACCTGTGTTTTAGACATAAGAAAGTGGATGGCGGCAAATGTTTAACTTTTAAACTCGGACAAAACAGAGATGCTAGTTCTAGGTCCCAAAAAACAAAGAGATCTTCCATTGGATCTGACAATTAATGTTAATGGTTGTACAGTCATCTCAAATAAAACTGTAAAGTACAGTGCCTTGCGAAAGTATTCGGCCCCCTTGAACTTTGCGACCTTTTGCCACATTTCAGGCTTCAAACAAAGATATAAAACTGTATTTTTTTGTGAAGAATCAACAACAAGTGGGACACAATCATGAAGTGGAACGACATTTATTTGATATTTCAAACTTTTTTAACAAATCAAAAACTGAAAAATTGGGCGTGCAAAATTATTCAGCCCCTTTACTTTCAGTGCAGCAAACTCTCTCCAGAAGTTCAGTGAGGATCTCTGAATGATCCAATGTTGACCTAAATGACTAATGATGATAAATACAATCCACCTGTGTGTAATCAAGTCTCCGTATAAATGCACCTGCACTGTGATAGTCTCAGAGGTCCGTAAAAAAAGCGCAGAGAGCAACATGAAGAACAAGGAACACACCAGGCAGGTCCGTGATACTGTTGTGAAGAAGTTTAAATCCGGATTTGGATACAAAAAGATTTCCCAAGCTTTAAACATCCCAAGGAGCACTGTGCAAGCGATAATATTGAAATGGAAGGAGTATCAGACCACTGCAAATCTACCAAGACCTGGCCGTCCCTCTAAACTTTCAGATCATACAAGGAGAAGACTGATCAGAGATGCAGCCAAGAGGCCCATGATCACTCTGGATGAACTGCAGAGATCTACAGCTGAGGTGGGAGACTCTGTCCATAGGACAACAATCAGTCGTATATTGCACAAATCTGGCCTTTATGGAAGAGTGGCAAGAAGAAAGCCATTTCTTAAAGATATCCATAAAAAGTGTCATTTAAAGTTTGCCACAAGCCACATGGGAAACACACCAAACATGTGGAAGAAGGTGCTCTGGTCAGATGAAACCAAAATTGAACTTTTTGGCAGCAATGCAAAACGTTATGTTTGGCGTAAAAGCAACACAGCTCATCACCCTGAACACACCATCCCCACTGTCAAACATGGTGGTGGCAGCATCATGGTTTGGGCCTGCTTTTCTTCAGCAGGGACAGGGAAGATGGTTAAAATTGATGGGAAGATGGATGGAGCCAAATACAGGACCATTCTGGAAGAAAACCTGATGGAGTCTGCAAAAGACCTGAGACTGGGACGGAGATTTGTCTTCCAACAAGACAATGATCCAAAACATAAAGCAAAATCTACAATGGAATGGTTCAAAAATAAACATATCCAGGTGTTAGAATGGCCAAGTCAAAGTCCAGACCTGAATCCAATCGAGAATCTGTGGAAAGAACTGAAAACTGCTGTTCACAAATGCTCTCCATCCAACCTCACTGAGCTCGAGCTGTTTTGCAAGGAGGAATGGGAAAAAATGTCAGTCTCTCGATGTGCAAAACTGATAGAGACATACCCCAAGCGACTTACAGCTGTAATCGCAGCAAAAGGTGGCGCTACAAAGTATTAACTTAAGGGGGCTTAATAATTTTGCACGCCCAATTTTTCAGTTTTTGAATTGTTAAAAAAGTTTGAAATATCCAAT
Source organism: Oncorhynchus clarkii lewisi (assembly GCF_045791955.1). Lineage (NCBI taxonomy): Eukaryota > Metazoa > Chordata > Actinopteri > Salmoniformes > Salmonidae > Oncorhynchus > Oncorhynchus clarkii. Next base: position 45,057,586 of record NC_092169.1, read on the forward strand.
AAATGTCGTTCCACTTCATGATTGTGTCCCACTTGTTGTTAATTCTTCACAAAAAAATACAGTTTTATATCTTTATGTTTGAAGCCTGAAATGTGGCAAAAGGTCGCAAAGTTCAAGGGGGCCGAATACTTTCGCAAGGCACTGTATGTGCAAGAGTCAGGAGCAGGAGAGCACTGAGGTCCGAATAGTATAATATTTATTTGGAAGTCCAAAACACAACAAAACTGGTCAGGAAACAAACCCCACGAAGGCACCCAACAAAACAGAAATTCGAAGTGACAACAGGAGGAAAAAAAACAATCCACTCCTAAATAAATCACAACGGCTTAAACGACCGTGAGAATAGCACACGCACCAAACAAACACAGAAATAATCCTGCACAAAATAACAGCAGGCAACGAGGTTAATAAACCCACAGAAATGAACTCAATAGAACACAGGTGTAGGAAACAGACACAAACGAAAAATAAAAATTGATCGGTGGAGGCTAGTAGGCCGGCGACGACCGCCGAGCACCTCCCGAACACGGAGAGGAGCCACCTTCGGTGGAAGTCATGACAATTTCCTTTATTAGTCTAATCTCTTTTGACATAATCTGCTTTTGTTTTAATGGCCTCTAAAAGTACATTTGAAAGTGTCCCATACAATAAGGGATCTGCTGTACCTATGTTGTAAAATAAAGTAAATTATTAATTATTTTGTTTTAGTTAAAACAAATTGTCATTGAATAGGCTTTGATTAAATTTCCAATATCCCCGTTCATATGGAAATTCTGAAAGCGTTACATGGAGGCCAATTAGATGGTGGTCTGATCGCATTCGTTCTCCTATTAATGCTTGTTTTACTTTTGATGCCAGCAAGAACAAGACTCGGAAGTAATGAAGACAGCTAGCTTGACTAAGCCTCCTCTATGTATATCTCACTAGGTTAGGGTTTTTCAACCTCCATATATCCACTAGTTATTTCCTTCACTATCCATTGAGGCACTTAAAACCGTATTATAATCTTTCACCATAATAAAAGATTATTGCGTTGCTTGTGAGCTCAATAGAATGTTATATATATTTCCGAAAAAGTGTGGATCATCATTATTTGGCCCATATAGATTAATTAGCCAGATCTGTTTTTGGTCTAATAGCATATTTAAATAATATATTTTCCTTACAGATCTGTTTGCAGTTTGCACAATCGGATCAAAATTTGTATTAATTAGTATAATGACCACTTTTGAGTTTCTTTGACCATGACAAAAATATATTTCTCCCTCCCAGTCCTTTTTCCACCCAACCTCATCTATATTTGTTTAATGTATAGACCTAACCCTGAAATGCTTACTTACAAGCCCTTAACCAACAGTTAACTCTTCTTGAACTGCACTAAAGGAATAAAAAAAAGTAAGGTAAAAAAATGATAAAAACTAACACAATAACATAACAATAACGAGGCTATATACAGGGGGTACTGGTACAGAGTCAGTGTGCGAGGGTACAGGTTAGAGATCATTTGTACATGTCGGTAGGGGTGAAGTGACTATGCATGGATAATAAACAGCGAGTAGCAGCAGTGTACAAAACAAATAGGGGGGAGGGGTCAATGTAATAGATCGGTGGCCATTTGACTAATTGTTCAGCAGTCGTATGGCTTGGGGGTAGAAGCTGTTGAGGAGCCTTTTGGTCCAAGACTTGGTGCCCCGGTACTGCTTGCCGTGCAGTAGCAGAGAAAACAGTCTATAACTTGGGTGACTGGAGTCTCTGGCAATTTTATGTGCTTTCCTCTGACACCACCTGGATTGCAGGAAACTTGGCCCCAGTGATGTACTGGGCCATACGCACAACCGTCTGAAGCACCTTACAGTCAGATGCCGAGCAGTTGCTCGGCAGTGCTCTCGATGGTGCAGCTGTAGAACTTTATGAGGATCTGGGGACCCATGCCAAATCTTTTCAGTCTCGTGAAGGGGAAAAGGTTTTGTCGTGCCCGCTTCACAACTGTCTTGGTGTGTTTGGTCTCAACCCCAACACAGCTGACTCAACCCAAGCCCAGACATCTCAACCCCAGCCCAGATGCTTCAAAAAGAGCCCAGACGCCATAACCCCAGCCCAGATGCTTCAACCCCAACGCCTCAATCCTAGCCCACATATTTCAAACCCAGCAGTCTCAACACCAAACACAGCTGCCTCAAGCCCAAACCCAACTGCCTCAACCCAAGCCCAGATGCCTCAACCCCAGCCCAGGTCCTTCAAAAAGACCCCAGACACCTCAAACCCAACCAAGCTGTCTCAACCCGAGCCCAGATGCTTCAAATTCAACCCCAACCCCAGCCCAGATGCTTCAAACATAGCAGTCTCAACCCGAAACACAGCTGCCTCAACCCCAAACCCAGCTGCCTCAACCCCAAACCCAGCTGCCTCAACCCCAAACCCAGCTGCCTCAACCAAAAACCCAGCTGCCTCAACCCCAACCCAGCTGCCTCAACCCCAGCCCAGATGCTTCAACCCCAGCCCAGATGCTTCAACCCCAGCCCAGATGCTTCAACCCCAGCCCAGATGCTTCAACCCCAGCCCAGATGCTTCAACCCCAGCTCAGGGCACTAAGGAGGAGTGAGGACATAAGGTGAAAAAGGGAGGGCGAACTCCTCTGAAGAAGCAATCACAATGGGGTTCTGATTAAATTAGGGGCCTGTCCAGCAGATAAAGCAGCAAATCCAAAAACTGTCCTACATTTACTGGCACACAACTTAATTAAGTTTTTAATACAGCTTAGCGCTGGGCTCTCCCCCTGCCCAAGCTGGTTGGCTGGATGACTGGCCGGCCAGTGCATACTGCTGTCTTTGCTCTGCCCGCTGCTGGGTGGGTGTACGGGAGGTAGATAGATGGCAGAGATGGCCGAACTCAGGCCTCCCCGCTGACCTGGTGAAAGGACACCATCTGCTGGCTCCCAGACTAACTGAAGACAGGACGGATTCACTGAGACAATGAGACACACACTGAGGCACACCCACACTAAGAAACAAACACTTATACACACACACACACTGAGAAACAAACACTGATACACACACACTGAGACACACACACAGAGAGACACACAGAGAGACACACAGAGAGAAACACTGAGAGAGACAGACACACACACACACACACACACCGAGACAGACCCACACTGAGATAGACACACTGAGACACTCACATTGACACACACACACACACACACACACACACACACACACACACACACACACACACACACACACACACACACACACACTAAAACAGACACACACACTAAAACAGACACACACACACTGAGACAGACACACACACACTGAGAAAGACACACAAAACTCCAGTGTTTAATTGGTCTATTGTAATTACTTTGCCAGTATGCCCTATTTAATGCCTTACCTCCTTTATCTTACCTCATTTAAACACACTATATATAGACTTTTTCTACTGTATTATTGACTGTATGTTTGTTAATTCTACGTGTAACTCTGTGTTGTTGTATGTGTAGAACTGCTTTGTAAATGAGAACTTGTTCTCAACTAGCCTACCTGGTTAAATAAAGGTGAAATAAATATATTAAATAAAACACTGAGACAGACACAGACAGACACACACACACACACACACACACACACACACACACCCACACACACACACTGAGACAGACGCACACACACACACACACACACACTGAGACAGACACACACACTGAGACAGACACACACACACTGAGACAGACACACACACACACACTGAGACAGACACACACACACACACTGAGACAGACACACACACACACACTGAGACAGACACACACACACACACACTGAGACAGACACACACACACACACACTGAGACAGACACACACACACAGAGACAGACACACACACACACACACACACACACACACACACACACACACACACACACACACACTGAGAGAGACACACACACACACTGAGACAGACACACACACACACACATTGAGACAGACACACACACACACACACACACACTGAGACAGACACACACACTGAGACAGACACACACACTGAGACAGACACACACACACACACACACACACACCCTGAGACAGACACACACACACACATACACACACACACACACACTGAGACACACACACACACACACACACACACAGACACTGAGACAGACACAGAAACTGAGACAGACACACACACTGAGACAGACACACACACTGACACAGACACACACACACTGACACCGACACACACACTGACACCGACACACACACTGACACCGACACACACACTGAGTGGAATTTAGAAACAGGTTTAATACAAAATCTGACACCGACACACACACTGAGACATAGACCCACTGAGACATAGACCCACTGAGACAGACACTGAGACAGACACTGAGACAGACACAGACACTGAGACAGACACAGACACTGAGACAGACAAAGACACTGAGAAAGACAAAGACAGTGAGACAGACAAAGACACAGATGTTTTATATTTCCTTATGAAAACAAACTTTTTGAAAATAATTCAAAAGTTATTTAGGTATTCCAAATGAGACTTGATTCACAAGCACTTTCAAACATTTACACTTCCAGCCATGATGGAGGAAGTAGGTTGGAGGCTAGCAGTGTGGCAGGGAAGCTTCTCCAGGTTTGTAGGATGGAGGCTAGCAGTGTGACAGGGAAGCTTCTCCAGGTTTGAAGGATGGAGGCTAGCAGTGTGACAGGGAAGCTTCTCCAGGTTTGTAGGATGGAGGCTACCAGTGTGACAGGGAAGCTTCTCCAGGTTTGTAGGATGGAGGCTACCAGTGTGACAGGGAAGCTTCTCCAGGTTTGTAGAATGGAGGCTACCAGTGTGAGAGGGAAGCTTCTCCAGGTATGTAGGATGGAGGCTAGCAGTGTGACAGGGAAGCTTCTCCAGGTTTGTAGGATGGAGGCTAGCAGTGTGACAGGGAAGCTTCTCCAGGTTTGTAGGATGGAGGCTAGCAGTGTGACAGGGAAGCTTCTCCAGGTTTGTAGGATGGAGGCTACCAGTGGGACAGGGGAGCATCTCCAGGTTTGTATAGGAAAGTGTGTAGCAGCACTGCTGTGTGTGGCCTAAAGCAATGTTTCAGGGGGGGGGACCCAGTGTCTGTGTCTCTGTTTGTATTGGGGAACCTGCTGACGGCACACAGGCCCAGCCCGGGGAGCATATGGTAAGCCCGGTCTCCCAGGCCGCGCCTGGCCCTGCTGTGGGCTGGGGATGTGTGGCTGGCTCTAGTTACACTGGGAGCTTCTAGTCTTCCTCCTGCTTGGCACAACCCAATGTCACTTGAGAAGGATGTGTTTTCAGCTGTGTGTCCAACAGTTTGGAAAGCACAAATAGGTCCAGGAATTTAGAAACAGGTTTAATACAAAGTAAAAAAGCGAGGGATTTGCATAAGGCCTGTTTGGACAGTCTTAATAAGATCATCACTCTTTTCCATATGAGAAGAGTATCCTGGAAATAAATGATATCCTGGAAACCTCTTTGGAACTGAATGCTAGTACAGGAGCTGCATACTACAGTATAACATTAGGACACTCCGACCAACTCAATTTAATCCAATAGATTAGAATAGTAAAGAACTTCGCGAGGAGGGAAATCTGAATTTGGCATCACCTTGCAGTAACATAAGGGTCATTATACTGTCACAGGAAAAAACATATCCCATATTCAATCTGCCATGATGCAATATTCATCCGAATGGAAGTAGATGAGCCACCACTAACAACTCCATGGGGGCTGGAGGGCAGAGGAGAGGGAGTGAAGAATGCAGGCAGACTGCCCTGGCTTGCCTCGTTAAAAACATACTGCCAGGGGCAGCACGGCTACAGCTGCTCAGCACCCCACCACACCCTCTTTAAATATAAAAGGACCCACCCTAGCTCAACTCAGCCCGACCCACCCTGCCTAGGCCTAAACCTGGCATGGTATGTCATGCCTGGAGGCCATGATGGATTGCTTAACCCCAACCTGTTAGGAATAGACTGGCCTGTTATTAGTTACATTTCTTTAATCCATGTAATTATAATCATGATTCATAGTTTCCGGAGGCAAAAGAAACAAAGGTGGACCCAGAAAAATGTATTTGCTAAAACAGTCCTGTTCTCCAAGTGTTTCCCTATATTCATTAAGCAGCGGTGGCCCATTACCACTACTAAAAAAATATATTTAAAAAAAAAACAATTCTGCCGAGACATGCTTTTAATGGATAGTGCATGGATACCATTTTTATGTCTTTGCATGCAGTTTGCAGGAAGTTTCTAACTAGTGTCAGCTCAGTGACTAGAAGTCTATGGGAACTGCTACCTTTGCAACTACTACTGAAAAGAATCCTAGGGGAAACACTGTCTCCAATATAACGTTTTCAGATACTCCCAATCAAAACATACTGTGTCTGCTGGTAAAAATGAACCCAATTTACCACAAGAATGTAATAACAAACTTTGTTACTCAAAACAAACTCAACCTATGAAAAACAAAAAGTCGAATTGAAAAATATCTAATGTTGCCGTTTAGTGGACGGTGTGATGCTGTGAGGTCTGTTGATGTAATGCTCTGGTTAGTAACACAACACTCCAGCTTGCATGCCTCTGGGAAGTGACCCGGCGTGCATCATCGGAGCTGTAAAGCCAACATTTGACAATGCTCTTTCAGCCGGCTGCCCAGCCACAGCCCCCAGCAACGCAGGCCAGCTGTGTGAGACAGAGGCAGAGCGAGGGATGGAAGATAATGACAAAAAAAAAAATATTTCACCTTTATTTAACCAGGTAGGCTAGTTGAGAACAAGTTCTCATTTACAACTGCGACCTGGCCAAGATAAAGCAAAGCAGCGCGATTGTCATGCCCTGACATTAGAGATCCTTTTTATTCTCTATGTTTGGTTAGGTCAGGGTGTGACTCGGGTGGGAAAGTCTGTTTGCTATTTCTTTGTTTTTGTGTGTGTGTGTGGTTCCCAATCAGAGGCAGCTGTCTGTAGTTGTCTCTGATTGGGGATCACATATTAAAGTTGTCATTTTCCTTTTGGGTTTTGTGGGATCTTGTTTTCTGTTTAGTATTTCTGCCTGACAGAACTGTGCACTTTCGTTCCCATTATTTTGTTTGTGTTTTTGAAATAAAAGAATCATGAACACTTTCCACGCTGCACTTTGGTCCACTCTTCCTTTCGACGAGAGCCGTTACAGCGATAAAAAAACAACAAGACAGAGTAACACGTGGGATAAACAAAAGTACAGTCAATAACACAATAGAAAAATCTATATACAGTGTGTGCAAATGGAGTAAGGAGGTACTAGGTACTATTTATTATAGGCCATAGTAGCGAAGTAATTACAGTTCAGCAAATTACGTCACAATGCTGTAGACACCTTGGGGAACATGTAGAAAAAGGAATCTGGTTGATAGCCCATTCATTGCTCAATAGGGACGCATTGGAATGCAGAGCTTTCAAAACATGAGTCACTTCCGGATTGGATTTTTCTCAGGCTTTCGCCTGCAATATCAGTTCTGTTATACTCACAGACAATATTTTTACAATTTTGGAAACTTGTGTTTTCTATCCTAAACTGTAAATTATATGCATATTCTAGCATCTTGTCCTGACAAAATATCCTGTTTACTTTGGGAATGTTATTTTTCCAAAAATGAAAATACTGCCCCCTAGTCACAACAGGTTTTAACCAAGTATAATAACCACCAAATAGAGGTCAGATTAAGCAAGTATAATAACCGCCAAATGGAGGTCAGTTTAAGCAGGTATAATAACCACCAAATGGAGGCCAGATTAACCAAGTATAATAACCAGCAAGTGGATGTTAGTTTAACAAAGTATAATAAGCAGCAAGTGGATGTTAGATTTAAACAAATTATAATAACCACCAAATGAAGGTCAGAATAACCAAGTATAATAACAACCAAATGGAGGTCAGATTAACCAAGTATAATAACCACCAAATGGAGGTCAGATTAACCAAGTATAATAACAACCAAATGGAGGTCAGACTAACCAAGTATAATAACAACCAAATGGAGGCCAGATTAACCAAGTATAATAACCACCAAATGGAGGTCAGACTAACCAAGTATAATAACAACCAAATGGAGGTCAGAATAACCAAGTATAATAACAACCAAATGGAGGTCAGATTAACCAAGTATAATAACCGGCAGATGGAGGTCAGACTAACCAAGTATAATAACCACCAAATGGAGGTCAGATTAACCAAGTATAATAACAACCAAATGGAGGTCAGATTAACCAAGTATAATAACCGGCAGATGGAGGTCAGATTAACCAAGTATAATAACCAGCAGGTGGATGTTAGATTAACCATGTATAATAACCAGCAGGTGGATGTTAGATTAACCAAGTATAATAACCACCAAATGGAGGTCAGATTAACCAAGTATAATAACCGGCAGATGGAGGTCAGATTAACCAAGTATAATAACCACCAAGTATAATAACCAGCAGGTGGATGTGAGATTAACAAAGTATAATAACCACCAAGTATAATAACCAGCAGGTGGATGTTAGATTAACCAAGTATAATAACCAGCAGGTGGATGTTAGATTAACCAAGTATAATAACAACCAAATGGAGGTCAGACTAACCAAGTATAATAACAACCAAATGGAGGTCAGATTAACCAAGTATAATAACAACCAAATGGAGGGCAGATTAACCAAGTATAATAACCACCAAATGGAGGTCAGATTAACCAAGTATAATAACCACCAAATGGAGGTCAGATTAACCAAGTATAATAACCACCAAATGGAGGTCAGATTAACCAAGTTTAATAAACAGCAAATGGAGGTCAGATTAACCGTTCCGGGCATTATTAAGAGCAGTCCTCCCCTCAGCAGCCCTCTGTGGATGAGGAGAAGGAAAGGAGGAGGGGTGACAGGGTTGGTGGCAGAGGACCAGATGAAGCAGTCCTCACCGAGGGCCCTCGGTCTCCCCCGGCAGCGGCAAGGCTGTTTCATTATCCAATCTCCTGGAGCCTTTTCCACAACACAGCTCCAACATCTGTTGGACCCTACCAGACATGACCCTCTGTCCCTCTCTCCATCTCTCTCTCCTCTTCTCCAGACACTCACACCATCAGTCTTCATGGGGCCATATGTCTTACAAAAGCCTTGAGATTTAGCAGCACATCTGCGTATACATTACTGCTCTCTTTAAAGGTCCGTGATGCAAGACGCCAGTGTGTGTGTGGAGTATGTGTGTGAGAGTTGGTGATAATTGCTGAAAGAGCATGCTGGCAGCTGCAGGAGGTAAAGGGACAGTGTTGTTCTTGTGCAGACAGGCAGACGTACAGGTGAAACAAGTGAAGCAGTAGTGGATTACGATCTCTATGGGTGTACAGCCTAAACAACTGTTCACTTCACTTATGGAGATCGGTTTCTTGAAGGGAATTTCTATACCAATGTAATGGTACAACTGGTTAGAGTTTGACCTATTATAGAATGAGTTTCAATGTTATTGCGCACAGCATAGTTAAACTGTTACAGTGGAATTGAAGTGTGTTTGATTAAGTTAAAGTCTTACTTCTGTACTTAATTCCTGCTACGGAAGGAAACATTGACCTGTTGATGAATCTCTATCATCCAACAAACTATTGCTTTCTATAGTATAATCATATTAAATTATACTAACTAAATCAAAATTAGTCTGTGAATAGATAACACTGTTAACCCTTTATGACAACAGTGTTGTTTTGTTTAGGATTTTTCTATTCTCGATAGATCACTCATTGATTTTATATAATGTTCACTATAATTAAAAACATTGCCTCAAATAAGGACCTAAGTATAAAATGCCTCTTGTAATAACATTACAGATCAAATATCGAACCACAATGCATGTTTGTTCCTGATACATTCTCTGAGCAAAATGTTGTTATAGCCAGATAACTAGGCCATTTCAAATCATCGAATTGTGTTCCTTTCTACAACATTAATAATACCACTGGCTTTGTTTCTCGGCGATTTCTCCCCAATATCCGGGCAAAAAAACACTGAAATACTGTAATAAATAAATAAATGTAGCTGCAAAAACATTGTGATAAAACCTTGTGTAGCTTGGCATTCTCTCCCCAAACGTACAAATAAATCTAGCAAAGTTTCCAAATCAAATCAATTTTATTGGTCACATACAGATATTTAGCAGATGTTATTGCGGGTGTAGCGAAACGCTTGTGTTCCTAGCTCCAACAGTGCAGTAGTATCTAACAATAATACACACAAATCTAAAAGTAAAATAATGGAATTAAGAAATATATAAATATTAGGACGAGCAATGTCGGAGTGGCATTGACTAAAATACAGTAGAATAGAATACAGTATGTACATATGAGATGAGTAAAGCAGCAAACATTATTAAAATGACTAGTGTTCCATTATTAAAGTGACCAGTGATCCCAAGTATATAGGGCAGCAGCCTCTAAGGTGCAGGGTTGACTAACCGGGTGGTAGACGGCTAGTGATGGCTATTTAATTGTCTGATGGCCTTGAGATAGAAGCTGTTTTTCAGTCTCTCTGTCCCAGCTTTGATGCACCTGTACTGACCTCACCTCACGAGGTAAACAGGCAGTGGTGGTTGATGGTTGATGTCCTTGATGATCTTTTTGGCCTCCCTGTGACATTGGGTGCTGTAGGTGTCCTGGAGGGCAGGCAGTGTACCCCCGGTGATGCGATGGTCAGCCGCACCACCCTCTGGAGAGCCCTGCGGTTGTGGAAGGTGCAGTTGCCGAACCAGGCGGTGATACAGCCTGACAGGATGCTCTCAATTGTGCATCAGTAAAGGTTTGTGAGGGTCTTAGTGGCCAAGCCAAATTTCTTCAGCCTCCTGAGGTTTTGCGCCTTCTTCACCACACTGTGTGGATGGACCATTTCAGATTGTTAGTGATGTGTACGCCGAGGAACTTGAAGCTTTCCACCTTCTCATCTGCGGTCCCGTCAATGTGGATAGGGGCGTGCTCCTGAAACAGTATAGCTTCCGCCCCTCTCCTCACCCCAACCTGGGCTGCAGAGCAAGGGGAACAACTACTTCAAGGTCTCAGAGCAAGTGACGTCACCGATTGAAACGCTACTAGCGTGCACCACCGCTAACTAGCTAGCCATTTCACATCGGTTACACTCACCCTCCTTTTAACCTCCTCCTTTTCCGCAGCAACCAGTGATCCGGGTCAACAGCATCAATGCAACAGTATAGCTTCCGTCCCTCTCCTCGCCTCGAACCAGGGACCCTCTGCACACATCAACAACTGACACCCACGAAGCATCGTTACCCAGCGCGCCACAAAAGGAACAACAAGGTCTCAGAGCAAGTGACGTCACCGATTGAAAAACTATTAGCGCGCACCACCGCTAACTTGCTAGCCATTTCACATCGGTTACACTCCCTCTGCTCCCTCTGCTGTTTCCTGAAGTCCACGATCAGCAACTTTATTTTTTTTGATATTGAGAGAAAGGTTATTTTCCTGGCACCACTCCGCCAGGGCCCTCACCTCCTCCCTGTAGGATGTCTCACCATTGTTGGTAATCAAGCCTACTATGGTTGTGTCATCTGCAAAGTTGATGATTGAGTCGGAGACATGTGTGGCCACGCAGTCATGGGCGAATAGGGAGTACAGGAGGGGGCTGAGCACACATGTTGAGGATCAGCGAATAGAGGTGTTGTTTCCTACCTTCACCACCTAGGGGCGGCCCGTCAAGGGGGGGGGGGTTCAGATCCAGGGCCCCCAAGCTTGATAATGAGCTTGGAGGGTACTATGGTTTTGGAGGCTGAGCTATAGTCAATGAACAGCATTCTTACATACACTACCTTTAAAAAGTTTGGGGTCACTTAGAAATGTCCTTGTTTTTGAAAGAAAAGCAAAAAAAATTGTGCATTAAAATAACATCAAATTGATCAGAAGTACAGTGTAGACATTGTTAATGTTGTAAATGACTATAGTAGCTGGAAAAACAAGGACATTTCTAAGTGACCTCAAACTTTTGAACGGTAGTGTAGGTATTCCTCTTGTCCAGATGGGATAGGGCAGTGTGCAGTGCGATGGCAATTGCATCATCTGTGGGTCTATTGGGGCGGTATGCAGATTGCAGTGGGTCTAGGGTGTTGGGTAAGGTGGAGGTGATATGATCCTTAACTAGTCTCTTAAAGCACTTCATGATGACAGAAGTGAGTGCTACGGGACGATAGTCATTTAGTTCAGTTACTTTTGCTTTCTTGGGTACAGTAACAATGGTGGACATCTTGAAGTAAGTGGGGACAGCAGACTGGGATAGGGAGAGATTGAATACGTCTGTAAACACTCCAGCCAGCTGGTCTGAGCATGCTCTGAGGATGCGGCTAGGGATGCTGTCTGGGCCGGAAGCATTGCGAGGGTAAACACTTAAATGTCTTACTCACGTCTGCCACGGAGAACGAGAGCTCACAGCAAGACGTCGGTGTCCACGATGTGGCTGGTTTTCCCTTTGTTATCCGTGATTGTCTGTAGACCCTGCCACACACACGTCTCGTGTCTGAGCCATTGAATTGCGACTCCACTTTGTCTCTGTACTGACGTTTTGCCTGTTAGGTGTGAATAACTACACTGTTTGTAGGCGACCATATTCCCAGTCACCTTGCCATGGTTAAATGCAATGGTTCGAGCTTTCAGTTTAGTGTGAATGTTGCCATCTATCCACGGTTTCTGGTTTGGGTAGGTTTAATTGTCACAGTGGGAAATGTTTAATACACGCTGTGCTGTTGCAGCTATTCACAGCACAGATTGCGCACAATGATGAATATGGGAGGAGGGCTATTTGCATGTGGGGTGAACCCATTTGCACCCGCTTGTTAACACATACACCTTAACACCCCATGTGCCAGGGCAGCATGCCCGCTGTGCCCCCTTTACCCAGAGCACTGAACACAGGGGAATCTCCCTTAGCAGGGGGGAATCACCACCCTGCTGGGATTAGTGAGGAAAGTAACTTGGAAAAACACCATTCACCTTCAGTTGGAACAGAATAGTTTGGCTCAGTGAGTCGTTCATTTATCTTAGTTTTTCTTGGTTCTTAGTTGTGGGGGAACATTTGTAATTAGAATATATAATAATATATAATATACAGAGCATTCCAAAAGTATACAGACCCCTCAACTTTTTCCACATTTTGTTATGTTACAGCCTTATTAAAAAATGTATTAAATTGTCCCCCCCCCACATCAATCTACACAAAATACCCCATGATGAAAAAGCAAAAACAGGTTTTTAGAAATGTTTGCAAATTTAAGAAAGAAAAAAAAACTGCACTATTACATTTACACACAGAAAGTATTCAGACCATTTACTCAGTACTTTGTTGAAGCACATTTGGCAGTGATTACAGCGACACTTCTTGGATATGGCGCTACAAGCTTGGCACACCTGTAATTAGGGAGTGTATCCCATTCTTTTCTGCAGATCCTCTTAATCTCTGTCAGGTTGGATGGGGAGCGTTGCTACACAGATGTTTTCAGGTCTCTCCAGATATGTTCGATCGGGTTCAAGTCCTGGCTCTGGCTGAGCCACTCAAGGACATTCAGAAACTTGTCCCGAAAACCCCCCTGAGTTGATTTGGCTGTGTGTTAATGGTCGTTGTCCTGTTGGAAGGTGAGCCTTCGATCAGGTCTGAGTTCCTGAGTGCTCTGGAGCAGGTTTTCATCAAGGATCTCACTGTACTTTGCTCCGTTCATCTTTCTCTCAATCCTTACTAATCTCCCAGTCCCTGCCATGAAAAACATCCCCACAGCATGATGCTGCCACCACCATGCTTCGCTGTAGGGATGGTGCCAGGCTACCTCCAGACGTGATGCTTGGCATTCAGGCCAAAGTGTTCAATCTCAGTTTCATCAAACCAGAGAATCTTGTTTCTCATGGTCAGAGTCCTTTAGGTGCCTTTTGACCAACTCTAAGCGGGCTGTGCTGTGCCTTTTATTGAGAAGTGACTTCCGTCTGGCTACTCTACCATAAAGGCCTGATTGGTGGAGTGCTGCAGAGTTGTTGGTCCTCCACAGAGGAACTCTAGAGCTCTGTCAGGGTGAACATCAGGTTCTTGGTCACCTCCCTGTCCAATAACCTTCTCCGCTGATTTATCAGTTTGGCCAGCTATAGGAAGTGTCTTGGTGGTTCCAAACCTCTTCCATTTAAGAATGGTGGAGGCCACTGTGTTCTTGGGGACCTTCAATTCTGCAGAAATGTTTTGGTACCCTTCCCCAGATCTGAGCCTCGACACAATCCTGTCTCAGAGGTATATGGACAATTCCTTCGTCCTCATGCCTTGGTTTTTGCACTGACATACACTGTCAAGTGTAGACACGTGTGTACCTTGCCAAATCATGTCCAATCAATTGAATTTACAACAGGTGGACACCAATCTAGTTGTAGAATCATCTCAAGGATGATCAATGGTAACAGGATGCACCTGAGCTCAAAGTCGAGTCTCATAGCGAAGGGTGTAAATACTTTTTTGCTTTGTCATTATGGGGTATTGTGTGTAGATTGATGAGGAAAACAATGTATTTAATCAATTTAACCAAAGCCACTTACAGTCATGCTTGCATACATTTTAAATATAGGTGGTCCCGGGAATCAAACCCACTATCCTGGCGTTGCAAGCACCATGCTCTACCAAATGAGCTGCAGAGGTTCATTCTGTACCAGCTGAGTTACAGAGGACCATGTTCTACTAACTGAGTTACAGAAGACCATGTTTTACTAACTGAGCTACAGAGGACCATGTTCTACTGACTGAGTTACAGAGGACCATGTTCTACTGACTGAGTTACAGAGGACCATGTTCGACTAACTGAGTTACAGAGGACCATGTTCTACTAACTGAGTTACAGAGGTACCTGTTCTACTAACTGAGTTAGAGGACCATGTTCTACTAACTGAGTTACAGAGGACCATGTCCTACTAACTGATTAACGGAGGACCATGTTCTACTAACTGAGTTACAGAGGACCATGTTCTACTAACTGAGTTACAGAGGACCATGTCCTACTAACTGATTAACGGAGGACCATGTTCTACTAACTGAGTTACAGAGGACCATGTTCTACTAACTGAGTTACAGAGGACCATGTTCTACTAACTGAGTTACAGAGGACCATGTTCTACTAACTAAGTTACAGAGGACCATGTTCTACTAACTGAGTTACAGAGGACCATGTTCTACTAACTGATTTACAGAGGACCATGTTCTACTAACTGAGTTACAGAGGACCATGTTCTACTAACTGAGTTACAGAGGACCATGTTCTACTAACTGATTTACAGAGGTCCATGTTCTACTAACTGAGTTACAGAGGACCATGTTCTACTAACTGAGTTAGAGGACCATGTTCTACTAACTGAGTTACAGAGGACCATGTCCTACTAACTGATTAACGGAGGACCATGTTCTACTAACTGAGTTACAGAGGACCATGTTCTACTAACTGAGTTACAGAGGACCATGTTCGACTAACTGAGTTACAGAGGACCATGTTCTACTAACTGAGTTACAGAGGACCATGTTCTACTAACTGAGTTACAGAGGACCATGTTCGACTAACTGAGTTACAGAGGACCATGTCCTACTAACTGATTAACGGAGGACCATGTTCTACTAACTGAGTTACAGAGGACCATGTTCTACTAACTGAGTTACAGAGGACCATGTCCTACTAACTGATTAATGGAGGACCATGTTCTACTAACTGAGTTACAGAGGACCATGTTCTACTAACTGAGTTACAGAGGACCATGTTCTACTAACTAAGTTACAGAGGACCATGTTCTACTAACTGAGTTACAGAGGACCATGTTCTACTAACTGATTTACAGAGGTCCATGTTCTACTAACTGAGTTACAGAGGACTATGTTCTACTAACTGAGTTACAGAGGACCATGTTCTACTAACTGAGTTACAGAGGACCATGTTCTACTAACTGAGTTACAGAGGACCATGTTCTACTAACTGAGTTACAGAGGACCATGTTCTACTAACTGATTTACAGAGGACCATGTTCTACTAACTGAGTTACAGAGGACCATGTTCTACTAACTGATTTACAGAGGTCCATGTTCTACTAACTGATTTACAGAGGTCCATGTTCTACTAACTGAGTAACAGAGGACCATGTTCTACTAACTGAGTTAAAGAGGTCCATGTTCTACTAACTGAGTTACAGAGGTCCATGTTCTACTAACTGATTTACAGAGGACCATGTTCTACTAACTGATTTACAGAGGTCCATGTTCTACTAACTGATTTACAGACTTCCATTTTCTACTAACTGATTTACAGAGGTCCATGTTCTACTAACTGAGTTACAGAGGACCATGTTCTACTAACTGATTTACAGAGGACCATGTTCTACTAACTGAGTTACAGAGGACCATGTTCTACTAACTGATTTACAGAGGTCCATGTTCTACTAACTGATTTACAGAGGTCCATGTTCTACTAACTGAGTTACAGAGGACTATGTTCTACTAACTGAGTTACAGAGGACCATGTTCTACTAACTAAGTTACAGAGGACCATGTTCTACTAACTGATTTACAGAGGACCATGTTCTACTAACTGAGTTACAGAGGACCATGTTCTACTAACTGAGTTACAGAGGTCCATGTTCTACTAACTGATTTACAGAGGTCCATGTTCTACTAACTGAGTTACAGAGGACTATGTTCTACTAACTGAGTTACAGAGGACCATGTTCTACTAACTAAGTTACAGAGGACCATGTTCTACTAACTGAGTTACAGAGGTACCTGTTCTACTAACTGAGTTAGAGGACCATGTTCTACTAACTGAGTTACAGAGGACCATGTCCTACTAACTGATTAACGGAGGACCATGTTCTACTAACTGAGTTACAGAGGACCATGTTCTACTAACTGAGTTACAGAGGACCATGTCCTACTAACTGATTAACGGAGGACCATGTTCTACTAACTGAGTTACAGAGGACCATGTTCTACTAACTGAGTTACAGAGGACCATGTTCTACTAACTGAGTTACAGAGGACCATGTTCTACTAACTAAGTTACAGAGGACCATGTTCTACTAACTGAGTTACAGAGGACCATGTTCTACTAACTGATTTACAGAGGACCATGTTCTACTAACTGAGTTACAGAGGACCATGTTCTACTAACTGAGTTACAGAGGACCATGTTCTACTAACTGATTTACAGAGGTCCATGTTCTACTAACTGAGTTACAGAGGACCATGTTCTACTAACTCATTTACAGAGGTCCATGTTCTACTAACTGAGTTACAGAGGTCCATGTTCTACTAACTGAGTTACAGAGGTACCTGTTCTACTAACTGAGTTAGAGGACCATGTTCTACTAACTGAGTTACAGAGGACCATGTCCTACTAACTGATTAACGGAGGACCATGTTCTACTAACTGAGTTACAGAGGACCATGTTCTACTAACTGAGTTACAGAGGACCATGTTCGACTAACTGAGTTACAGAGGACCATGTTCTACTAACTGAGTTACAGAGGACCATGTTCTACTAACTGAGTTACAGAGGACCATGTTCGACTAACTGAGTTACAGAGGACCATGTCCTACTAACTGATTAACGGAGGACCATGTTCTACTAACTGAGTTACAGAGGACCATGTTCTACTAACTGAGTTACAGAGGACCATGTCCTACTAACTGATTAACGGAGGACCATGTTCTACTAACTGAGTTACAGAGGACCATGTTCTACTAACTGAGTTACAGAGGACCATGTTTTACTAACTGAGCTACAGAGGACCATGTTCTACTGACTGAGTTACAGAGGACCATGTTCTACTAACTGAGTTACAGAGGACCATGTTCGATTAACTGAGTTACAGAGGACCATGTTCTACTAACTGAGTTACAGAGGTACCTGTTCTACTAACTGAGTTAGAGGACCATGTTCTACTAACTGATTTACAGAGGACCATGTTCTACTAACTGATTTACAGAGGTCCATGTTCTACTAACTGATTTACAGAGGTCCATGTTCTACTAACTGATTTACAGAGGTCCATGTTCTACTAATTGAGTTACAGAGGACCATGTTCTACTAACTGATTTACAGAGGTCCATGTTCTACTAACTGATTTACAGAGGTCCATGTTCTACTAACTGAGTTACAGAGGACTATGTTCTACTAACTGATTTACAGAGGACCATGTTCTACTAACTAAGTTACAGAGGACCATGTTCTACTAACTAAGTTACAGAGGACCATGTTCTACTAACTGAGTTACAGAGGTACCTGTTCTACTAACTGAGTTACAGAGGACCATGTTCTACTAACTGATTTACAGAGGTCCATGTTCTACTAACTGAGTTACAGAGGACCATGTTCTACTAACTGAGTTACAGAGGACCATGTTCTACTAACTGAGTTACAGAGGTCCATGTTCTACTAACTGATTTACAGAGGACCATGTTCTACTAACTGATTTACAGAGGTCCATGTTCTACTAACTGATTTACAGAGGTCCATGTTCTACTAACTGATTTACAGAGGTCCATGTTCTACTAACTGAGTTACAGAGGACTATGTTCTACTAACTGATTTACAGAGGACCATGTTCTACTAACTAAGTTACAGAGGACCATGTTCTACTAACTGAGTTACAGAGGACCATGTTCTACTAACTGAGTTACAGAGGTCCATGTTCTACTAACTGATTTACAGAGGTCCATGTTCTACTAACTGAGTTACAGAGGACTATGTTCTACTAACTGAGTTACAGAGGACCATGTTCTACTAACTAAGTTACAGAGGACCATGTTCTACTAACTGAGTTACAGAGGTACCTGTTCTACTAACTGAGTTAGAGGACCATGTTCTACTAACTGAGTTACAGAGGACCATGTCCTACTAACTGATTAACGGAGGACCATGTTCTACTAACTGAGTTACAGAGGACCATGTTCTACTAACTGAGTTACAGAGGACCATGTCCTACTAACTGATTAACGGAGGACCATGTTCTACTAACTGAGTTACAGAGGACCATGTTCTACTAACTGAGTTACAGAGGACCATGTTCTACTAACTGAGTTACAGAGGACCATGTTCTACTAACTAAGTTACAGAGGACCATGTTCTACTAACTGAGTTACAGAGGACCATGTTCTACTAACTGATTTACAGAGGACCATGTTCTACTAACTGAGTTACAGAGGACCATGTTCTACTAACTGAGTTACAGAGGACCATGTTCTACTAACTGATTTACAGAGGTCCATGTTCTACTAACTGAGTTACAGAGGACCATGTTCTACTAACTCATTTACAGAGGTCCATGTTCTACTAACTGAGTTACAGAGGTCCATGTTCTACTAACTGAGTTACAGAGGTACCTGTTCTACTAACTGAGTTAGAGGACCATGTTCTACTAACTGAGTTACAGAGGACCATGTCCTACTAACTGATTAACGGAGGACCATGTTCTACTAACTGAGTTACAGAGGACCATGTTCTACTAACTGAGTTACAGAGGACCATGTTCGACTAACTGAGTTACAGAGGACCATGTTCTACTAACTGAGTTACAGAGGACCATGTTCTACTAACTGAGTTACAGAGGACCATGTTCGACTAACTGAGTTACAGAGGACCATGTCCTACTAACTGATTAACGGAGGACCATGTTCTACTAACTGAGTTACAGAGGACCATGTTCTACTAACTGAGTTACAGAGGACCATGTCCTACTAACTGATTAACGGAGGACCATGTTCTACTAACTGAGTTACAGAGGACCATGTTCTACTAACTGAGTTACAGAGGACCATGTTTTACTAACTGAGCTACAGAGGACCATGTTCTACTGACTGAGTTACAGAGGACCATGTTCTACTAACTGAGTTACAGAGGACCATGTTCGATTAACTGAGTTACAGAGGACCATGTTCTACTAACTGAGTTACAGAGGTACCTGTTCTACTAACTGAGTTAGAGGACCATGTTCTACTAACTGATTTACAGAGGACCATGTTCTACTAACTGATTTACAGAGGTCCATGTTCTACTAACTGATTTACAGAGGTCCATGTTCTACTAACTGATTTACAGAGGTCCATGTTCTACTAACTGAGTTACAGAGGACTATGTTCTACTAACTGATTTACAGAGGACCATGTTCTACTAACTAAGTTACAGAGGACCATGTTCTACTAACTAAGTTACAGAGGACCATGTTCTACTAACTGAGTTACAGAGGTACCTGTTCTACTAACTGAGTTACAGAGGACCATGTTCTACTAACTGAGTTACAGAGGACCATGTTCTACTAACTGATTTACAGAGGTCCATGTTCTACTAACTGATTTACAGAGGACCATGTTCTACTAACTGATTTACAGAGGTCCATGTTCTACTAACTGAGTTACAGAGGACTATGTTCTACTAACTGATTTACAGAGGACCATGTTCTACTAACTAAGTTACAGAGGACCATGTTCTACTAACTAAGTTACAGAGGACCATGTTCTACTAACTGAGTTACAGAGGTACCTGTTCTACTAACTGAGTTACAGAGGACCATGTTCTACTAACTGAGTTACAGAGGACCATGTTCTACTAACTGATTTACAGAGGACCATGTTCTACTAACTGAGTTACAGAGGACCATGTTCTACTAACTGATTTACAGAGGTCCATGTTCTACTAACTGATTTACAGAGGTCCATGTTCTACTAACTGAGTTACAGAGGACCATGTTCTACTAACTGAGTTACAGAGGTCCATGTTCTACTAACTGATTTACAGAGGACCATGTTCTACTAACTGATTTACAGAGGTCCATGTTCTACTAACTGATTTACAGAGGTCCATGTTCTACTAACTGATTTACAGAGGTCCATGTTCTACTAACTGATTTACAGAGGTCCATGTTCTACTAACTGAGTTACAGAGGACCATGTTCTACTAACTGAGTTACAGAGGACCATGTTCTACTAACTAAGTTACAGAGGACCATGTTCTACTAACTGAGTTACAGAGGACCATGTTCTACTAACTGAGTTACAGAGGTCCATGTTCTACTAACTGATTTACAGAGGTCCATGTTCTACTAACTGAGTTACAGAGGACTATGTTCTACTAACTGAGTTACAGAGGACCATGTTCTACTAACTAAGTTACAGAGGACCATGTTCAACTAACTGATTTACAGAGGTCCATGTTCTACTAACTGATTTACAGAGGACCATGTTCTACTAACTGATTTACAGAGGACCATGTTCTACTAACTGATTTACAGAGGACCATGTTCTACTAACTAAGTTACAGAGGACCATGTTCTACTAACTGATTTACAGAGGTCCATGTTCTACTAACTGAGTTACAGAGGACTATGTTCTACTAACTGAGTTACAGAGGACCATGTTCTACTAACTGATTTACAGAGGACCATGTTCTACTGACTGAGTTACAGAGGACCATGTTCTACTAACTGATTTACAGAGGTCCATGTTTTACTAACTGATTTACAGAGGTCCATGTTCTACTAACTGAGTTACAGAGGACCATGTTCTACTAACTGAGTTACAGAGGACCATGTTCTACTAACTAAGTTACAGAGGACCATGTTCTACTAACTGATTTACAGAGGTCCATGTTCTACTAACTGATTTACAGAGGTCCATGTTCTACTAACTGAGTTACAGAGGACTATGTTCTACTAACTGATTTACAGAGGACCATGTTCTACTAACTAAGTTACAGAGGACCATGTTCTACTAACTAAGTTACAGAGGACCATGTTCTACTAACTGAGTTACAGAGGACCATGTTCTACTAACTGAGTTAAAGAGGACCATGTTCTACTAACTGATTTACAGAGGTCCATGTTCTACTAACTGAGTTACAGAGGACTATGTTCTACTAACTGATTTACAGAGGACCATGTTCTACTAACTAAGTTACAGAGGACCATGTTCTACTAACTGATTTACAGAGGACCATGTTCTACTAACTGAGTTACAGAGGACCATGTTCTACTAACTGAGTTACAGAGGTCCATGTTCTACTAACTGATTTACAGAGGTCCATGTTCTACTAACTGAGTTACAGAGGACTATGTTCTACTAACTGAGTTACAGAGGATCATGTTCTACTAACTAAGTTACAGAGGACCATGTTCAACTAACTGATTTACAGAGGTCCATGTTCTACTAACTGATTTACAGAGGACCATGTTCTACTAACTGATTTACAGAGGACCATGTTCTACTAACTGATTTACAGAGGACCATGTTCTACTAACTGAGTTACAGAGGACCATGTTCTACTAACTGAGTTACAGAGGTCCATGTTCTACTAACTGATTTACAGAGGACCATGTTCTACTAACTGATTTACAGAGGTCCATGTTCTACTAACTGATTTACAGAGGTCCATGTTCTACTAACTGATTTACAGAGGTCCATGTTCTACTAACTGATTTACAGAGGTCCATGTTCTACTAACTGAGTTACAGAGGACCATGTTCTACTAACTGAGTTACAGAGGACCATGTTCTACTAACTAAGTTACAGAGGACCATGTTCTACTAACTGAGTTACAGAGGACCATGTTCTACTAACTGAGTTACAGAGGTCCATGTTCTACTAACTGATTTACAGAGGTCCATGTTCTACTAACTGAGTTACAGAGGACTATGTTCTACTAACTGAGTTACAGAGGACCATGTTCTACTAACTAAGTTACAGAGGACCATGTTCAACTAACTGATTTACAGAGGTCCATGTTCTACTAACTGATTTACAGAGGACCATGTTCTACTAACTGATTTACAGAGGACCATGTTCTACTAACTGATTTACAGAGGACCATGTTCTACTAACTAAGTTACAGAGGACCATGTTCTACTAACTGATTTACAGAGGTCCATGTTCTACTAACTGAGTTACAGAGGACTATGTTCTACTAACTGAGTTACAGAGGACCATGTTCTACTAACTGAGTTACAGAGGACCATGTTCTACTAACTGAGTTACAGAGGTCCATGTTCTACTAACTGATTTACAGAGGTCCATGTTCTACTAACTGAGTTACAGAGGACTATGTTCTACTAACTGAGTTACAGAGGATCATGTTCTACTAACTAAGTTACAGAGGACCATGTTCAACTAACTGATTTACAGAGGTCCATGTTCTACTAACTGATTTACAGAGGACCATGTTCTACTAACTGATTTACAGAGGACCATGTTCTACTAACTGATTTACAGAGGACCATGTTCTACTAACTGAGTTACAGAGGACCATGTTCTACTAACTGATTTACAGAGGTCCATGTTCTACTAACTGAGTTACAGAGGACCATGTTCTACTAACTGAGTTACAGAGGACCATGTTCTACTAACTAAGTTACAGAGGACCATGTTCTACTAACTGATTTACAGAGGTCCATGTTCTACTAACTGAGTTACAGAGGACTATGTTCTACTAACTGAGTTACAGAGGACCATGTTCTACTAACTGATTTACAGAGGACCATGTTCTACTGACTGAGTTACAGAGGACCATGTTCTACTAACTGATTTACAGAGGTCCATGTTCTACTAACTGATTTACAGAGGTCCATGTTCTACTAACTGAGTTACAGAGGACCATGTTCTACTAACTGAGTTACAGAGGACCATGTTCTACTAACTAAGTTACAGAGGACCATGTTCTACTAACTGATTTACAGAGGTCCATGTTCTACTAACTGATTTACAGAGGTCCATGTTCTACTAACTGATTTACAGAGGACCATGTTCTACTAACTAAGTTACAGAGGACCATGTTCTACTAACTAAGTTACAGAGGACCATGTTCTACTAACTGAGTTACAGAGGACCATGTTCTACTAACTGAGTTACAGAGGACCATGTTCTACTAACTTAGTTACAGAGGACCATGTTCTACTAACTGAGTTACAGAGGACCATGTTCTACTAACTGAGTTACAGAGGACCATGTTCTACTAACTGAGTTACAGAGGACCATGTTCTACTAACTGATTTACAGAGGACCATGTTCTACTAACTGATTTACAGAGGACCATGTTCTACTAACTGATTTACAGAGGACCATGTTCTACTAACTGATTTACAGAGGACCATGTTCTACTAACTGATTTACAGAGGACCATGTTCTACTAACTGATTTACAGAGGACCATGTTCTACTAACTGATTTACAGAGGACCATGTTCTACTAACTGATTTACAGAGGTCCATGTTCTACTAACTGATTTACAGAGGACCATGTTCTACTAACTGAGTTACAGAGGACCATGTTCTACTAACTGAGTTACAGAGGACCATGTTCTACTAACTGAGTTACAGAGGTCCATGTTCTACTAACTGATTTACAGAGGTCCATGTTCTACTAACTGATTTACAGAGGACCATGTTCTACTAACTGATTTACAGACGTCCATGTTCTACTAACTAAGTTACAGAGGACCATGTTCTACTAACTGAGTTACAGAGGACCATGTTCTACTAACTGATTTACAGAGGACCATGTTCTACTAACTGAGTTACAGAGGACCATGTTCTACTAACTGAGTTACAGAGGATCATGTTCTACTAACTAATTTACAGAGGTCCATGTTCTACTAACTGATTTACAGAGGACCATGTTCTACTAACTGATTTACAGAGGTCCATGTTCTACTAACTAAGTTACAGAGGACCATGTTCTACTAACTGAGTTACAGAGGACCATGTTCTACTAACTGATTTACAGAGGACCATGTTCTACTAACTGAGTTACAGAGGACCATGTTCTACTAACTGATTTACAGAGGTCCATGTTCTACTAACTGATTTACAGAGGACCATGTTCTACTAACTGATTTACAGAGGACCATGTTCTACTAACTAAGTTACAGAGGTCCATGTTCTACTAACTGAGTTACAGAGGACCATGTTCTACTAACTGAGTTACAGAGGACCATGTTCTACTAACTGATTTACAGAGGTCCATGTTCTACTAACTGAGTTACAGAGGACCATGTTCTACTAACTGAGTTACAGAGGACCATGTTCTACTAACTGATTTACAGTGGACCATGTTCTACTAACTGAGTTACAGAGGACCATGTTCTACTAACTGATTTACAGAGGTCCATGTTCTACTAACTGAGTTACAGAGGACCATGCTCTACTAACTGAGTTACAGAGGACCATGTTCGACTAACTGAGTTACAGAGGACAATGTTCTACTAACTGAGTTACAGAGGACCATGTTCTACTAACTGAGTTACAGAGGACCATGTTCTACTAACTGAGTTACAGAGGACCATGTCCTACTAACTGATTAACGGAGGACCATGTTCTACTAACTGAGTTACAGAGGACCATGTTCTACTAACTGAGTTACAGAGGACCATGTTCTACTAACTGAGTTACAGAGGACCATGTTCTACTAACTAAGTTACAGAGGACCATGTTCTACTAACTGAGTTACAGAAGACCATGTTCTACTAACTGATTTACAGAGGACCATGTTCTACTAACTGAGTTACAGAGGACCATGTTCTACTAACTGAGTTACAGAGGACCATGTTCTACTAACTGAGTTACAGAGGTCCATGTTCTACTAACTGATTTACAGAGGTCCATGTTCTACTAACTGAGTTACAGAGGACTATGTTCTACTAACTGAGTTACAGAGGACCATGTTCTACTAACTAAGTTACAGAGGACCATGTTCAACTAACTGATTTACAGAGGTCCATGTTCTACTAACTGATTTACAGAGGACCATGTTCTACTAACTGATTTACAGAGGACCATGTTCTACTAACTGATTTACAGAGGACCATGTTCTACTAACTGAGTTACAGAGGACCATGTTCTACTAACTGATTTACAGAGGTCCATGTTCTACTAACTGATTTACAGAGGTCCATGTTCTACTAACTGAGTTACAGAGGACCATGTTCTACTAACTGAGTTACAGAGGACCATGTTCTACTAACTAAGTTACAGAGGACCATGTTCTACTAACTGATTTACAGAGGTCCATGTTCTACTAACTGAGTTACAGAGGTCCATGTTCTACTAACTGAGTTACAGAGGACCATGTTCTACTAACTGATTTACAGAGGACCATGTTCTACTGACTGAGTTACAGAGGACCATGTTCTACTAACTGATTTACAGAGGTCCATGTTCTACTAACTGATTTACAGAGGTCCATGTTCTACTAACTGAGTTACAGAGGACCATGTTCTACTAACTGAGTTACAGAGGACCATGTTCTACTAACTAAGTTACAGAGGACCATGTTCTACTAACTGATTTACAGAGGTCCATGTTCTACTAACTGATTTACAGAGGTCCATGTTCTACTAACTGAGTTACAGAGGACTATGTTCTACTAACTGATTTACAGAGGACCATGTTCTACTAACTAAGTTACAGAGGACCATGTTCTACTAACTAAGTTACAGAGGACCATGTTCTACTAACTGAGTTACAGAGGACCATGTTCTACTAACTGAGTTAAAGAGGACCATGTTCTACTAACTGATTTACAGAGGTCCATGTTCTACTAACTGAGTTACAGAGGACTATGTTCTACTAACTGATTTACAGAGGACCATGTTCTACTAACTAAGTTACAGAGGACCATGTTCTACTAACTGATTTACAGAGGACCATGTTCTACTAACTGAGTTACAGAGGACCATGTTCTACTAACTGAGTTACAGAGGTCCATGTTCTACTAACTGATTTACAGAGGTCCATGTTCTACTAACTGAGTTACAGAGGACTATGTTCTACTAACTGAGTTACAGAGGATCATGTTCTACTAACTAAGTTACAGAGGACCATGTTCAACTAACTGATTTACAGAGGTCCATGTTCTACTAACTGATTTACAGAGGACCATGTTCTACTAACTGATTTACAGAGGACCATGTTCTACTAACTGATTTACAGAGGACCATGTTCTACTAACTGAGTTACAGAGGACCATGTTCTACTAACTGATTTACAGAGGTCCATGTTCTACTAACTGAGTTACAGAGGACCATGTTCTACTAACTGAGTTACAGAGGACCATGTTCTACTAACTAAGTTACAGAGGACCATGTTCTACTAACTGATTTACAGAGGTCCATGTTCTACTAACTGAGTTACAGAGGACTATGTTCTACTAACTGAGTTACAGAGGACCATGTTCTACTAACTGATTTACAGAGGACCATGTTCTACTGACTGAGTTACAGAGGACCATGTTCTACTAACTGATTTACAGAGGTCCATGTTCTACTAACTGATTTACAGAGGTCCATGTTCTACTAACTGAGTTACAGAGGACCATGTTCTACTAACTGAGTTACAGAGGACCATGTTCTACTAACTAAGTTACAGAGGACCATGTTCTACTAACTGATTTACAGAGGTCCATGTTCTACTAACTGATTTACAGAGGTCCATGTTCTACTAACTGATTTACAGAGGACCATGTTCTACTAACTAAGTTACAGAGGACCATGTTCTACTAACTAAGTTACAGAGGACCATGTTCTACTAACTGAGTTACAGAGGACCATGTTCTACTAACTGAGTTACAGAGGACCATGTTCTACTAACTTAGTTACAGAGGACCATGTTCTACTAACTGAGTTACAGAGGACCATGTTCTACTAACTGAGTTACAGAGGACCATGTTCTACTAACTGAGTTACAGAGGACCATGTTCTACTAACTGATTTACAGAGGACCATGTTCTACTAACTGATTTACAGAGGACCATGTTCTACTAACTGATTTACAGAGGACCATGTTCTACTAACTGATTTACAGAGGACCATGTTCTACTAACTGATTTACAGAGGACCATGTTCTACTAACTGATTTACAGAGGACCATGTTCTACTAACTGATTTACAGAGGACCATGTTCTACTAACTGATTTACAGAGGTCCATGTTCTACTAACTGATTTACAGAGGACCATGTTCTACTAACTGAGTTACAGAGGACCATGTTCTACTAACTGAGTTACAGAGGACCATGTTCTACTAACTGAGTTACAGAGGTCCATGTTCTACTAACTGATTTACAGAGGTCCATGTTCTACTAACTGATTTACAGAGGACCATGTTCTACTAACTGATTTACAGACGTCCATGTTCTACTAACTAAGTTACAGAGGACCATGTTCTACTAACTGAGTTACAGAGGACCATGTTCTACTAACTGATTTACAGAGGACCATGTTCTACTAACTGAGTTACAGAGGACCATGTTCTACTAACTGAGTTACAGAGGACCATGTTCTACTAACTGATTTACAGAGGTCCATGTTCTACTAACTGATTTACAGAGGACCATGTTCTACTAACTGATTTACAGAGGTCCATGTTCTACTAACTAAGTTACAGAGGACCATGTTCTACTAACTGAGTTACAGAGGACCATGTTCTACTAACTGATTTACAGAGGACCATGTTCTACTAACTGAGTTACAGAGGACCATGTTCTACTAACTGATTTACAGAGGTCCATGTTCTACTAACTGATTTACAGAGGACCATGTTCTACTAACTGATTTACAGAGGACCATGTTCTACTAACTAAGTTACAGAGGTCCATGTTCTACTAACTGAGTTACAGAGGACCATGTTCTACTAACTGAGTTACAGAGGACCATGTTCTACTAACTGATTTACAGAGGTCCATGTTCTACTAACTGAGTTACAGAGGACCATGTTCTACTAACTGAGTTACAGAGGACCATGTTCTACTAACTGATTTACAGTGGACCATGTTCTACTAACTGAGTTACAGAGGACCATGTTCTACTAACTGATTTACAGAGGTCCATGTTCTACTAACTGAGTTACAGAGGACCATGCTCTACTAACTGAGTTACAGAGGACCATGTTCGACTAACTGAGTTACAGAGGACAATGTTCTACTAACTGAGTTACAGAGGACCATGTTCTACTAACTGAGTTACAGAGGACCATGTTCTACTAACTGAGTTACAGAGGACCATGTCCTACTAACTGATTAACGGAGGACCATGTTCTACTAACTGAGTTACAGAGGACCATGTTCTACTAACTGAGTTACAGAGGACCATGTTCTACTAACTGAGTTACAGAGGACCATGTTCTACTAACTAAGTTACAGAGGACCATGTTCTACTAACTGAGTTACAGAAGACCATGTTCTACTAACTGATTTACAGAGGACCATGTTCTACTAACTGAGTTACAGAGGACCATGTTCTACTAACTGAGTTACAGAGGACCATGTTCTACTAACTGATTTACAGAGGTCCATGTTCTACTAACTAAGTTACAGAGGACCATGTTCTACTAACTGAGTTACAGAGGACCATGTTCGACTAACTGAGTTACAGAGGACAATGTTCTACTAACTGAGTTACAGAGGTACCTGTTCTACTAACTGAGTTACAGAGGACCATGTCCTACTAACTGATTAACGGAGGACCATGTTCTACTAACTGAGTTACAGAGGACCATGTTCTACTAACTGAGTTACAGAGGACCATGTCCTACTAACTGATTAACGGAGGACCATGTTCTACTAACTGAGTTACAGAGGACCATGTTCTACTAACTGATTTACAGAGGTCCATGTTCTACTAACTGATTTACAGAGGTCCATGTTCTACTAACTGATTTACAGAGGACCATGTTCTACTAACTGATTTACAGAGGTCCATGTTCTACTAACTGAGTTACAGAGGACCATGTTCTACTAACTGAGTTACAGAGGACCATGTTCTACTAACTGATTTACAGAGGACCATGTTCTACTAACTGAGTTACAGAGGACCATGTTCTACTAACTGATTTACAGAGGTCCATGTTCTACTAACTGATGTACAGAGGACCATGTTCTACTAACTGATTTACAGAGGACCATGTTCTACTAACTAAGTTACAGAGGTCCATGTTCTACTAACTGAGTTACAGAAGACCATGTTCTACTAACTGAGTTACAGAGGACCATGTTCTACTAACTAATTTACAGAGGTCCATGTTCTACTAACTGAGTTACAGAGGACCATGTTCTACTAACTGAGTTACAGAGGACCATGTTCTACTAACGATTTACAGAGGACCATGTTCTACTAACTGAGTTACAGAGGACCATGTTCTACTAACTGATTTACAGAGGTCCATGTTCTACTAACTGAGTTACAGAGGACCATGCTCTACTAACTGAGTTACAGAGGACCATGTTCGACTAACTGAGTTACAGAGGACAATGTTCTACTAACTGAGTTACAGAGGTACCTGTTCTACTAACTGAGTTACAGAGGACCATGTTCTACTAACTGAGTTACAGAGGACCATGTCCTACTAACTGATTAACGGAGGACCATGTTCTACTAACTGAGTTACAGAGGACCATGTTCTACTAACTGAGTTACAGAGGACCATGTCCTACTAACTGATTAACGGAGGACCATGTTCTACTAACTGAGTTACAGAGGACCATGTTCTACTAACTGATTTACAGAGGTCCATGTTCTACTAACTGAGTTACAGAGGACCATGTTCTACTAACTGAGTTACAGAGGACCATGTTCTACTAACTAAGTTACAGAGGACCATGTTCTACTAACTGATTTACAGAGGTCCATGTTCTACTAACTGAGTTACAGAGGACTATGTTCTACTAACTGAGTTACAGAGGACCATGTTCTACTAACAGATTTACAGAGGACCATGTTCTACTGACTGAGTTACAGAGGACCATGTTCTACTAACTGATTTACAGAGGTCCATGTTCTACTAACTGATTTACAGAGGTCCATGTTCTACTAACTGAGTTACAGAGGACCATGTTCTACTAACTGAGTTACAGAGGACCATGTTCTACTAACTAAGTTACAGAGGACCATGTTCTACTAACTGATTTACAGAGGTCCATGTTCTACTAACTGATTTACAGAGGACCATGTTCTACTAACTAAGTTACAGAGGACCATGTTCTACTAACTAAGTTACAGAGGACCATGTTCTACTAACTGAGTTACAGAGGACCATGTTCTACTAACTGAGTTACAGAGGACCATGTTCTACTAACTTAGTTACAGAGGACCATGTTCTACTAACTGAGTTACAGAGGACCATGTTCTACTAACTGAGTTACAGAGGACCATGTTCTACTAACTGAGTTACAGAGGACCATGTTCTACTAACTGATTTACAGAGGACCATGTTCTACTAACTGATTTACAGAGGACCATGTTCTACTAACTGATTTACAGAGGACCATGTTCTACTAACTGATTTACAGAGGACCATGTTCTACTAACTGATTTACAGAGGACCATGTTCTACTAACTGATTTACAGAGGACCATGTTCTACTAACTGATTTACAGAGGACCATGTTCTACTAACTGATTTACAGAGGTCCATGTTCTACTAACTGATTTACAGAGGACCATGTTCTACTAACTGAGTTACAGAGGACCATGTTCTACTAACTGAGTTACAGAGGACCATGTTCTACTAACTGAGTTACAGAGGTCCATGTTCTACTAACTGATTTACAGAGGTCCATGTTCTACTAACTGATTTACAGAGGACCATGTTCTACTAACTGATTTACAGACGTCCATGTTCTACTAACTAAGTTACAGAGGACCATGTTCTACTAACTGAGTTACAGAGGACCATGTTCTACTAACTGATTTACAGAGGACCATGTTCTACTAACTGAGTTACAGAGGACCATGTTCTACTAACTGAGTTACAGAGGACCATGTTCTACTAACTAATTTACAGAGGTCCATGTTCTACTAACTGATTTACAGAGGACCATGTTCTACTAACTGATTTACAGAGGTCCATGTTCTACTAACTAAGTTACAGAGGACCATGTTCTACTAACTGAGTTACAGAGGACCATGTTCTACTAACTGATTTACAGAGGACCATGTTCTACTAACTGAGTTACAGAGGACCATGTTCTACTAACTGATTTACAGAGGTCCATGTTCTACTAACTGATTTACAGAGGACCATGTTCTACTAACTGATTTACAGAGGACCATGTTCTACTAACTAAGTTACAGAGGTCCATGTTCTACTAACTGAGTTACAGAGGACCATGTTCTACTAACTGAGTTACAGAGGACCATGTTCTACTAACTGATTTACAGAGGTCCATGTTCTACTAACTGAGTTACAGAGGACCATGTTCTACTAACTGAGTTACAGAGGACCATGTTCTACTAACTGATTTACAGTGGACCATGTTCTACTAACTGAGTTACAGAGGACCATGTTCTACTAACTGATTTACAGAGGTCCATGTTCTACTAACTGAGTTACAGAGGACCATGCTCTACTAACTGAGTTACAGAGGACCATGTTCGACTAACTGAGTTACAGAGGACAATGTTCTACTAACTGAGTTACAGAGGACCATGTTCTACTAACTGAGTTACAGAGGACCATGTTCTACTAACTGAGTTACAGAGGACCATGTCCTACTAACTGATTAACGGAGGACCATGTTCTACTAACTGAGTTACAGAGGACCATGTTCTACTAACTGAGTTACAGAGGACCATGTTCTACTAACTGAGTTACAGAGGACCATGTTCTACTAACTAAGTTACAGAGGACCATGTTCTACTAACTGAGTTACAGAAGACCATGTTCTACTAACTGATTTACAGAGGACCATGTTCTACTAACTGAGTTACAGAGGACCATGTTCTACTAACTGAGTTACAGAGGACCATGTTCTACTAACTGAGTTACAGAGGTCCATGTTCTACTAACTGATTTACAGAGGTCCATGTTCTACTAACTGAGTTACAGAGGACTATGTTCTACTAACTGAGTTACAGAGGACCATGTTCTACTAACTAAGTTACAGAGGACCATGTTCAACTAACTGATTTACAGAGGTCCATGTTCTACTAACTGATTTACAGAGGACCATGTTCTACTAACTGATTTACAGAGGACCATGTTCTACTAACTGATTTACAGAGGACCATGTTCTACTAACTGAGTTACAGAGGACCATGTTCTACTAACTGATTTACAGAGGTCCATGTTCTACTAACTGATTTACAGAGGTCCATGTTCTACTAACTGAGTTACAGAGGACCATGTTCTACTAACTGAGTTACAGAGGACCATGTTCTACTAACTAAGTTACAGAGGACCATGTTCTACTAACTGATTTACAGAGGTCCATGTTCTACTAACTGAGTTACAGAGGTCCATGTTCTACTAACTGAGTTACAGAGGACCATGTTCTACTAACTGATTTACAGAGGACCATGTTCTACTGACTGAGTTACAGAGGACCATGTTCTACTAACTGATTTACAGAGGTCCATGTTCTACTAACTGATTTACAGAGGTCCATGTTCTACTAACTGAGTTACAGAGGACCATGTTCTACTAACTGAGTTACAGAGGACCATGTTCTACTAACTAAGTTACAGAGGACCATGTTCTACTAACTGATTTACAGAGGTCCATGTTCTACTAACTGATTTACAGAGGTCCATGTTCTACTAACTGAGTTACAGAGGACTATGTTCTACTAACTGATTTACAGAGGACCATGTTCTACTAACTAAGTTACAGAGGACCATGTTCTACTAACTAAGTTACAGAGGACCATGTTCTACTAACTGAGTTACAGAGGACCATGTTCTACTAACTGAGTTAAAGAGGACCATGTTCTACTAACTGATTTACAGAG
Source organism: Oncorhynchus clarkii lewisi (assembly GCF_045791955.1). Taxonomy (NCBI): domain Eukaryota; kingdom Metazoa; phylum Chordata; class Actinopteri; order Salmoniformes; family Salmonidae; genus Oncorhynchus; species Oncorhynchus clarkii. Next base: position 45,091,394 of record NC_092169.1, read on the forward strand.
GTCCATGTTCTACTAACTGAGTTACAGAGGACTATGTTCTACTAACTGATTTACAGAGGACCATGTTCTACTAACTAAGTTACAGAGGACCATGTTCTACTAACTGATTTACAGAGGACCATGTTCTACTAACTGAGTTACAGAGGACCATGTTCTACTAACTGAGTTACAGAGGTCCATGTTCTACTAACTGATTTACAGAGGTCCATGTTCTACTAACTGAGTTACAGAGGACTATGTTCTACTAACTGAGTTACAGAGGATCATGTTCTACTAACTAAGTTACAGAGGACCATGTTCAACTAACTGATTTACAGAGGTCCATGTTCTACTAACTGATTTACAGAGGACCATGTTCTACTAACTGATTTACAGAGGACCATGTTCTACTAACTGATTTACAGAGGACCATGTTCTACTAACTGAGTTACAGAGGACCATGTTCTACTAACTGATTTACAGAGGTCCATGTTCTACTAACTGAGTTACAGAGGACCATGTTCTACTAACTGAGTTACAGAGGACCATGTTCTACTAACTAAGTTACAGAGGACCATGTTCTACTAACTGATTTACAGAGGTCCATGTTCTACTAACTGAGTTACAGAGGACTATGTTCTACTAACTGAGTTACAGAGGACCATGTTCTACTAACTGATTTACAGAGGACCATGTTCTACTGACTGAGTTACAGAGGACCATGTTCTACTAACTGATTTACAGAGGTCCATGTTCTACTAACTGATTTACAGAGGTCCATGTTCTACTAACTGAGTTACAGAGGACCATGTTCTACTAACTGAGTTACAGAGGACCATGTTCTACTAACTAAGTTACAGAGGACCATGTTCTACTAACTGATTTACAGAGGTCCATGTTCTACTAACTGATTTACAGAGGTCCATGTTCTACTAACTGATTTACAGAGGACCATGTTCTACTAACTAAGTTACAGAGGACCATGTTCTACTAACTAAGTTACAGAGGACCATGTTCTACTAACTGAGTTACAGAGGACCATGTTCTACTAACTGAGTTACAGAGGACCATGTTCTACTAACTTAGTTACAGAGGACCATGTTCTACTAACTGAGTTACAGAGGACCATGTTCTACTAACTGAGTTACAGAGGACCATGTTCTACTAACTGAGTTACAGAGGACCATGTTCTACTAACTGATTTACAGAGGACCATGTTCTACTAACTGATTTACAGAGGACCATGTTCTACTAACTGATTTACAGAGGACCATGTTCTACTAACTGATTTACAGAGGACCATGTTCTACTAACTGATTTACAGAGGACCATGTTCTACTAACTGATTTACAGAGGACCATGTTCTACTAACTGATTTACAGAGGACCATGTTCTACTAACTGATTTACAGAGGTCCATGTTCTACTAACTGATTTACAGAGGACCATGTTCTACTAACTGAGTTACAGAGGACCATGTTCTACTAACTGAGTTACAGAGGACCATGTTCTACTAACTGAGTTACAGAGGTCCATGTTCTACTAACTGATTTACAGAGGTCCATGTTCTACTAACTGATTTACAGAGGACCATGTTCTACTAACTGATTTACAGACGTCCATGTTCTACTAACTAAGTTACAGAGGACCATGTTCTACTAACTGAGTTACAGAGGACCATGTTCTACTAACTGATTTACAGAGGACCATGTTCTACTAACTGAGTTACAGAGGACCATGTTCTACTAACTGAGTTACAGAGGACCATGTTCTACTAACTGATTTACAGAGGTCCATGTTCTACTAACTGATTTACAGAGGACCATGTTCTACTAACTGATTTACAGAGGTCCATGTTCTACTAACTAAGTTACAGAGGACCATGTTCTACTAACTGAGTTACAGAGGACCATGTTCTACTAACTGATTTACAGAGGACCATGTTCTACTAACTGAGTTACAGAGGACCATGTTCTACTAACTGATTTACAGAGGTCCATGTTCTACTAACTGATTTACAGAGGACCATGTTCTACTAACTGATTTACAGAGGACCATGTTCTACTAACTAAGTTACAGAGGTCCATGTTCTACTAACTGAGTTACAGAGGACCATGTTCTACTAACTGAGTTACAGAGGACCATGTTCTACTAACTGATTTACAGAGGTCCATGTTCTACTAACTGAGTTACAGAGGACCATGCTCTACTAACTGAGTTACAGAGGACCATGTTCTACTAACTGATTTACAGTGGACCATGTTCTACTAACTGAGTTACAGAGGACCATGTTCTACTAACTGATTTACAGAGGTCCATGTTCTACTAACTGAGTTACAGAGGACCATGCTCTACTAACTGAGTTACAGAGGACCATGTTCGACTAACTGAGTTACAGAGGACAATGTTCTACTAACTGAGTTACAGAGGACCATGTTCTACTAACTGAGTTACAGAGGACCATGTTCTACTAACTGAGTTACAGAGGTCCATGTTCTACTAACTGATTTACAGAGGTCCATGTTCTACTAACTGAGTTACAGAGGACCATGTTCTACTAACTGAGTTACAGAGGACCATGTTCTACTAATTGAGTTACAGAGGTCCATGTTCTACTAACTGATTTACAGAGGACCATGTTCTACTAACTGATTTACAGAGGTCCATGTTCTACTAACTGATTTACAGAGGTCCATGTTCTACTAACTGATTTACAGAGGTCCATGTTCTACTAACTGAGTTACAGAGGACTATGTTCTACTAACTGATTTACAGAGGACCATGTTCTACTAACTAAGTTACAGAGGACCATGTTCTACTAACTAAGTTACAGAGGACCATGTTCTACTAACTGAGTTACAGAGGACCATGTTCTACTAACTGAGTTACAGAGGACCATGTTCTACTAACTGAGTTACAGAGGACCATGTTCTACTAACTGATTTACAGAGGACCATGTTCTACTAACTGAGTTACAGAGGACCATGTTCTACTAACTGATTTACAGAGGACCATGTTCTACTAACTGATTTACAGAGGTCCATGTTCTACTAACTGATTTACAGAGGTCCATGTTCTACTAACTGATTTACAGAGGTCCATGTTCTACTAACTGAGTTACAGAGGACCATGTTCTACTAACTGATTTACAGAGGTCCATGTTCTACTAACTGATTTACAGAGGTCCATGTTCTACTAACTGAGTTACAGAGGACCATGTTCTACTAACTGAGTTACAGAGGACCATGTTCTACTAACTAAGTTACAGAGGACCATGTTCTACTAACTGATTTACAGAGGTCCATGTTCTACTAACTGATTTACAGAGGTCCATGTTCTACTAACTGATTTACAGAGGACCATGTTCTACTAACTAAGTTACAGAGGACCATGTTCTACTAACTAAGTTACAGAGGACCATGTTCTACTAACTGAGTTACAGAGGACCATGTTCTACTAACTGAGTTACAGAGGACCATGTTCTACTAACTTAGTTACAGAGGACCATGTTCTACTAACTGAGTTACAGAGGACCATGTTCTACTAACTGATTTACAGAGGACCATGTTCTACTAACTGATTTACAGAGGACCATGTTCTACTAACTGATTTACAGAGGACCATGTTCTACTAACTGATTTACAGAGGACCATGTTCTACTAACTGATTTACAGAGGACCATGTTCTACTAACTGATTTACAGAGGACCATGTTCTACTAAATGATTTACAGAGGACCATGTTCTACTAACTGATTTACAGAGGTCCATGTTCTACTAACTGATTTACAGAGGACCATGTTCTACTAACTGAGTTACAGAGGACCATGTTCTACTAACTGAGTTACAGAGGACCATGTTCTACTAACTGAGTTACAGAGGTCCATGTTCTACTAACTGATTTACAGAGGTCCATGTTCTACTAACTGATTTACAGACGTCCATGTTCTACTAACTAAGTTACAGAGGACCATGTTCTACTAACTGAGTTACAGAGGACCATGTTCTACTAACTGATTTACAGAGGACCATGTTCTACTAACTGAGTTACAGAGGACCATGTTCTACTAACTGAGTTACAGAGGACCATGTTCTACTAACTGATTTACAGAGGTCCATGTTCTACTAACTGATTTACAGAGGACCATGTTCTACTAACTGATTTACAGAGGTCCATGTTCTACTAACTAAGTTACAGAGGACCATGTTCTACTAACTGAGTTACAGAGGACCATGTTCTACTAACTGATTTACAGAGGACCATGTTCTACTAACTGAGTTACAGAGGACCATGTTCTACTAACTGATTTACAGAGGTCCATGTTCTACTAACTGATTTACAGAGGACCATGTTCTACTAAATGATTTACAGAGGACCATGTTCTACTAACTAAGTTACAGAGGTCCATGTTCTACTAACTGAGTTACAGAGGACCATGTTCTACTAACTGAGTTACAGAGGACCATGTTCTACTAACTGATTTACAGAGGTCCATGTTCTACTAACTGAGTTACAGAGGACCATGTTCTACTAACTGAGTTACAGAGGACCATGTTCTACTAACTGATTTACAGTGGACCATGTTCTACTAACTGAGTTACAGAGGACCATGTTCTACTAACTGATTTACAGAGGTCCATGTTCTACTAACTGAGTTACAGAGGACCATGCTCTACTAACTGAGTTACAGAGGACCATGTTCGACTAACTGAGTTACAGAGGACAATGTTCTACTAACTGAGTTACAGAGGACCATGTTCTACTAACTGAGTTACAGAGGACCATGTTCTACTAACTGAGTTACAGAGGACCATGTCCTACTAACTGATTAACGGAGGACCATGTTCTACTAACTGAGTTACAGAGGACCATGTTCTACTAACTGAGTTACAGAGGACCATGTTCTACTAACTGAGTTACAGAGGACCATGTTCTACTAACTAAGTTACAGAGGACCATGTTCTACTAACTGAGTTACAGAAGACCATGTTCTACTAACTGATTTACAGAGGACCATGTTCTACTAACTGAGTTACAGAGGACCATGTTCTACTAACTGAGTTACAGAGGACCATGTTCTACTAACTGATTTACAGAGGTCCATGTTCTACTAACTAAGTTACAGAGGACCATGTTCTACTAACTGAGTTACAGAGGACCATGTTCGACTAACTGAGTTACAGAGGACAATGTTCTACTAACTGAGTTACAGAGGTACCTGTTCTACTAACTGAGTTACAGAGGACCATGTCCTACTAACTGATTAACGGAGGACCATGTTCTACTAACTGAGTTACAGAGGACCATGTTCTACTAACTGAGTTACAGAGGACCATGTCCTACTAACTGATTAACGGAGGACCATGTTCTACTAACTGAGTTACAGAGGACCATGTTCTACTAACTGATTTACAGAGGTCCATGTTCTACTAACTGATTTACAGAGGTCCATGTTCTACTAACTGATTTACAGAGGACCATGTTCTACTAACTGATTTACAGAGGTCCATGTTCTACTAACTGAGTTACAGAGGACCATGTTCTACTAACTGAGTTACAGAGGACCATGTTCTACTAACTGATTTACAGAGGACCATGTTCTACTAACTGAGTTACAGAGGACCATGTTCTACTAACTGATTTACAGAGGTCCATGTTCTACTAACTGATTTACAGAGGACCATGTTCTACTAACTGATTTACAGAGGACCATGTTCTACTAACTAAGTTACAGAGGTCCATGTTCTACTAACTGAGTTACAGAAGACCATGTTCTACTAACTGAGTTACAGAGGACCATGTTCTACTAACTAATTTACAGAGGTCCATGTTCTACTAACTGAGTTACAGAGGACCATGTTCTACTAACTGAGTTACAGAGGACCATGTTCTACTAACTGATTTACAGAGGACCATGTTCTACTAACTGAGTTACAGAGGACCATGTTCTACTAACTGATTTACAGAGGTCCATGTTCTACTAACTGAGTTACAGAGGACCATGCTCTACTAACTGAGTTACAGAGGACCATGTTCGACTAACTGAGTTACAGAGGACAATGTTCTACTAACTGAGTTACAGAGGTACCTGTTCTACTAACTGAGTTACAGAGGACCATGTTCTACTAACTGAGTTACAGAGGACCATGTCCTACTAACTGATTAACGGAGGACCATGTTCTACTAACTGAGTTACAGAGGACCATGTTCTACTAACTGAGTTACAGAGGACCATGTCCTACTAACTGATTAACGGAGGACCATGTTCTACTAACTGAGTTACAGAGGACCATGTTCTACTAACTGATTTACAGAGGTCCATGTTCTACTAACTGAGTTACAGAGGACCATGTTCTACTAACTGATTTACAGAGGTCCATGTTCTACTAACTGAGTTACAGAGGTCCATGTTCTACTAACTGAGTTACAGAGGTACCTGTTCTACTAACTGAGTTAGAGGACCATGTTCTACTAACTGAGTTACAGAGGACCATGTCCTACTAACTGATTAACGGAGGACCATGTTCTACTAACTGAGTTACAGAGGACCATGTTCTACTAACTGAGTTACAGAGGACCATGTTCTACTAACTGAGTTACAGAGGACCATGTTCTACTAACTGAGTTACAGAGGACCATGTTCTACTAACTGAGTTACAGAGGACCATGTCCTACTAACTGATTAACGGAGGACCATGTTCTACTAACTGAGTTACAGAGGACCATGTTCTACTAACTGAGTTACAGAGGACCATGTCCTACTAACTGATTAACGGAGGACCATGTTCTACTAACTGAGTTACAGAGGTCCATGTTCTACTAACTGAGTTACAGAGGACCATGTTCTACTAACTGAGTTACAGAGGACCATGTTCTACTAACTAAGTTACAGAGGACCATGTTCTACTAACTGAGTTACAGAGGACCATGTTCTACTAACTGATTTACAGAGGACCATGTTCTACTAACTGAGTTACAGAGGACCATGTTCTACTAACTGATTTACAGAGGTCCATGTTCTACTAACTGAGTTACAGAGGACCATGTTCTACTAACTGATTTACAGAGGTCCATGTTCTACTAACTGAGTTACAGAGGACCATGTTCTACTAACTGATTTACAGAGGACCATGTACTACTAACTGAGTTACAGAGGACCATGTTCTACTAACTGATTTACAGAGGTCCATGTTCTACTAACTGATTTACAGAGGTCCATGTTCTACTAACTGAGTTACAGAGGACTATGTTCTACTAACTGAGTTACAGAGGACCATGTTCTACTAACTAAGTTACAGAGGACCATGTTCTACTAACTGATTTACAGAGGACCATGTTCTACTAACTGAGTTACAGAGGACCATGTTCTACTAACTGAGTTACAGAGGTCCATGTTCTACTAACTGATTTACAGAGGTCCATGTTCTACTAACTGAGTTACAGAGGACTATGTTCTACTAACTGAGTTACAGAGGACCATGTTCTACTAACTAAGTTACAGAGGACCATGTTCAACTAACTGATTTACAGAGGTCCATGTTCTACTAACTGATTTACAGAGGACCAAGTTCTACTAACTGATTTACAGAGGACCATGTTCTACTAACTGATTTACAGAGGACCATGTTCTACTAACTGAGTTACAGAGGACCATGTTCTACTAACTGATTTACAGAGGTCCATGTTCTACTAACTGATTTACAGAGGTCCATGCTCTACTAACTGAGTTACAGAGGACCATGTTCTACTAACTGAGTTACAGAGGACCATGTTCTACTAACTAAGTTACAGAGGACCATGTTCTACTAACTGATTTACAGAGGTCCATGTTCTACTAACTGATTTACAGAGGTCCATGTTCTACTAACTGATTTACAGAGGACCATGTTCTACTAACTGAGTTACAGAGGACCATGTTCTACTAACTGAGTTACAGAGGTCCATGTTCTACTAACTGATTTACAGAGGTCCATGTTCTACTAACTGAGTTACAGAGGACTATGTTCTACTAACTGAGTTACAGAGGACCATGTTCTACTAACTAAGTTACAGAGGACCATGTTCAACTAACTGATATACAGAGGTCCATGTTCTACTAACTGATTTACAGAGGTCCATGTTCTACTAACTGAGTTACAGAGGACTATGTTCTACTAACTGAGTTACAGAGGACCATGTTCTACTAACTGATTTACAGAGGACCATGTTCTACTGACTGAGTTAAAGAGGACCATGTTCTACTAACTGATTTACAGAGGACCATGTTCTACTAACTGATTTACAGAGGTCCATGTTCTACTAACTGAGTTACAGAGGACTATGTTATACTAACTGAGTTACAGAGGACCATGTTCTACTAACTAAGTTACAGAGGACCATGTTCTACTAACTGATTTACAGAGGTCCATGTTCTACTAACTGATTTACAGAGGTCCATGTTCTACTAACTGAGTTACAGAGGACTATGTTCTACTAACTGATTTACAGAGGACCATGTTCTACTAACTAAGTTACAGAGGACCATGTTCTACTAACTAAGTTACAGAGGACCATGTTCTACTAACTGAGTTACAGAGGTACCTGTTCTACTAACTGAGTTACAGAGGACCATGTTCTACTAACTGAGTTACAGAGGACCATGTTCTACTAACTGATTTACAGAGGACCATGTTCTACTAACTGAGTTACAGAGGACCATGTTCTACTAACTGATTTACAGAGGTCCATGTTCTACTAACTGATTTACAGAGGTCCATGTTCTACTAACTGAGTTACAGAGGACCATGTTCTACTAACTGAGTTACAGAGGACCATGTTCTACTAACTGAGTTACAGAGGTCCATGTTCTACTAACTGATTTACAGAGGACCATGTTCTACTAACTGATTTACAGAGGTCCATGTTCTACTAACTGATTTACAGAGGTCCATGTTCTACTAACTGATTTACAGAGGTCCATGTTCTACTAACTGAGTTACAGAGGACTATGTTCTACTAACTGATTTACAGAGGACCATGTTCTACTAACTAAGTTACAGAGGACCATGTTCTACTAACTAAGTTACAGAGGACCATGTTCTACTAACTGAGTTACAGAGGACCATGTTCTACTAACTGAGTTACAGAGGACCATGTTCTACTAACTGAGTTACAGAGGACCATGTTCTACTAACTGATTTACAGAGGACCATGTTCTACTAACTGAGTTACAGAGGACCATGTTCTACTAACTGATTTACAGAGGTCCATGTTCTACTAACTGAGTTACAGAGGTCCATGTTCTACTAACTGAGTTACAGAGGACCATGTCCTACTAACTGATTAACGGAGGACCATGTTCTACTAACTGAGTTACAGAGGACCATGTTCTACTAACTGAGTTACAGAGGACCATGTCCTACTAACTGATTAACGGAGGACCATGTTCTACTAACTGAGTTACAGAGGTCCATGTTCTACTAACTGAGTTACAGAGGACCATGTTCTACTAACTGAGTTACAGAGGACCATGTTCTACTAACTAAGTTACAGAGGACCATGTTCTACTAACTGAGTTACAGAGGACCATGTTCTACTAACTGATTTACAGAGGACCATGTTCTACTAACTGAGTTACAGAGGACCATGTTCTACTAACTGATTTACAGAGGTCCATGTTCTACTAACTGAGTTACAGAGGACCATGTTCTACTAACTGATTTACAGAGGTCCATGTTCTACTAACTGAGTTACAGAGGACCATGTTCTACTAACTGATTTACAGAGGACCATGTCCTACTAACTGAGTTACAGAGGACCATGTTCTACTAACTGATTTACAGAGGTCCATGTTCTACTAACTGATTTACAGAGGTCCATGTTCTACTAACTGAGTTACAGAGGACTATGTTCTACTAACTGAGTTACAGAGGACCATGTTCTACTAACTAAGTTACAGAGGACCATGTTCTACTAACTGATTTACAGAGGACCATGTTCTACTAACTGAGTTACAGAGGACCATGTTCTACTAACTGAGTTACAGAGGTCCATGTTCTACTAACTGATTTACAGAGGTCCATGTTCTACTAACTGAGTTACAGAGGACTATGTTCTACTAACTGAGTTACAGAGGACCATGTTCTACTAACTAAGTTACAGAGGACCATGTTCAACTAACTGATTTACAGAGGTCCATGTTCTACTAACTGATTTACAGAGGACCATGTTCTACTAACTGATTTACAGAGGACCATGTTCTACTAACTGATTTACAGAGGACCATGTTCTACTAACTGAGTTACAGAGGACCATGTTCTACTAACTGATTTACAGAGGTCCATGTTCTACTAACTGATTTACAGAGGTCCATGCTCTACTAACTGAGTTACAGAGGACCATGTTCTACTAACTGAGTTACAGAGGACCATGTTCTACTAACTAAGTTACAGAGGACCATGTTCTACTAACTGATTTACAGAGGTCCATGTTCTACTAACTGATTTACAGAGGTCCATGTTCTACTAACTGATTTACAGAGGACCATGTTCTACTAACTGAGTTACAGAGGACCATGTTCTACTAACTGAGTTACAGAGGTCCATGTTCTACTAACTGATTTACAGAGGTCCATGTTCTACTAACTGAGTTACAGAGGACTATGTTCTACTAACTGAGTTACAGAGGACCATGTTCTACTAACTAAGTTACAGAGGACCATGTTCAACTAACTGATATACAGAGGTCCATGTTCTACTAACTGATTTACAGAGGTCCATGTTCTACTAACTGAGTTACAGAGGACTATGTTCTACTAACTGAGTTACAGAGGACCATGTTCTACTAACTGATTTACAGAGGACCATGTTCTACTGACTGAGTTAAAGAGGACCATGTTCTACTAACTGATTTACAGAGGACCATGTTCTACTAACTGATTTACAGAGGTCCATGTTCTACTAACTGAGTTACAGAGGACTATGTTATACTAACTGAGTTACAGAGGACCATGTTCTACTAACTAAGTTACAGAGGACCATGTTCTACTAACTGATTTACAGAGGTCCATGTTCTACTAACTGATTTACAGAGGTCCATGTTCTACTAACTGAGTTACAGAGGACTATGTTCTACTAACTGATTTACAGAGGACCATGTTCTACTAACTAAGTTACAGAGGACCATGTTCTACTAACTAAGTTACAGAGGACCATGTTCTACTAACTGAGTTACAGAGGTACCTGTTCTACTAACTGAGTTACAGAGGACCATGTTCTACTAACTGAGTTACAGAGGACCATGTTCTACTAACTGATTTACAGAGGACCATGTTCTACTAACTGATTTACAGAGGTCCATGTTCTACTAACTGATTTACAGAGGTCCATGTTCTACTAACTGAGTTACAGAGGACCATGTTCTACTAACTGAGTTACAGAGGACCATGTTCTACTAACTGAGTTACAGAGGTCCATGTTCTACTAACTGATTTACAGAGGACCATGTTCTACTAACTGATTTACAGAGGTCCATGTTCTACTAACTGATTTACAGAGGTCCATGTTCTACTAACTGATTTACAGAGGTCCATGTTCTACTAACTGAGTTACAGAGGACTATGTTCTACTAACTGATTTACAGAGGACCATGTTCTACTAACTAAGTTACAGAGGACCATGTTCTACTAACTAAGTTACAGAGGACCATGTTCTACTAACTGAGTTACAGAGGACCATGTTCTACTAACTGAGTTACAGAGGACCATGTTCTACTAACTGAGTTACAGAGGACCATGTTCTACTAACTGATTTACAGAGGACCATGTTCTACTAACTGAGTTACAGAGGACCATGTTCTACTAACTGATTTACAGAGGACCATGTTCTACTAACTGATTTACAGAGGTCCATGTTCTACTAACTGATTTACAGAGGTCCATGTTCTACTAACTGATTTACAGAGGTCCATGTTCTACTAACTGAGTTACAGAGGACCATGTTCTACTAACTGATTTACAGAGGTCCATGTTCTACTAACTGATTTACAGAGGTCCATGTTCTACTAACTGAGTTACAGAGGACTATGTTCTACTAACTGAGTTACAGAGGACCATGTTCTACTAACTAAGTTACAGAGGACCATGTTCTACTAACTGATTTACAGAGGACCATGTTCTACTAACTGAGTTACAGAGGACCATGTTCTACTAACTGAGTTACAGAGGTCCATGTTCTACTAACTGATTTACAGAGGTCCATGTTCTACTAACTGAGTTACAGAGGACTATGTTCTACTAACTGAGTTACAGAGGACCATGTTCTACTAACTAAGTTACAGAGGACCATGTTCAACTAACTGATTTACAGAGGTCCATGTTCTACTAACTGATTTACAGAGGACCATGTTCTACTAACTGATTTACAGAGGACCATGTTCTACTAACTGATTTACAGAGGACCATGTTCTACTAACTGAGTTACAGAGGACCATGTTCTACTAACTGATTTACAGAGGTCCATGTTCTACTAACTGAGTTACAGAGGACCATGTTCTACTAACTGAGTTACAGAGGACCATGTTCTACTAACTAAGTTACAGAGGACCATGTTCTACTAACTGATTTACAGAGGTCCATGTTCTACTAACTGATTTACAGAGGTCCATGTTCTACTAACTGAGTTACAGAGGACTATGTTCTACTAACTGAGTTACAGAGGACCATGTTCTACTAACTGATTTACAGAGGACCATGTTCTACTGACTGAGTTACAGAGGACCATGTTCTACTAACTGATTTACAGAGGTCCATGTTCTACTAACTGATTTACAGAGGTCCATGTTCTACTAACTGAGTTACAGAGGACTATGTTCTACTAACCGAGTTACAGAGGACCATGTTCTACTAACTAAGTTACAGAGGACCATGTTCTAGTAACTGATTTACAGAGGTCCATGTTCTACTAACTGATTTACAGAGGACCATGTTCTACTAACTTAGTTACATAGGACCATGTTCTACTAACTAAGTTACAGAGGACCATGTTCTACTAACTGAGTTACAGAGGACCATGTTCTACTAACTGAGTTACAGAGGACCATGTTCTACTAACTTAGTTACAGAGGACCATGTTCTACTAACTGAGTTACAGAGGACCATGTTCTACTAACTGAGTTACAGAGGACCATGTTCTACTAACTGAGTTACAGAGGACCATGTTCTACTAACTGATTTACAGAGGACCATGTTCTACTAACTGATTTACAGAGGTCCATGTTCTACTAACTGATTTACAGAGGACCATGTTCTACTAACTGATTTACAAAGGACCATGTTCTACTAACTGATTTACAGAGGACCATGTTCTACTAACTGATTTACAGAGGACCATGTTCTACTAACTGATTTACAGAGGACCATGTTCTACTAACTGATTTACAGAGGTCCATGTTCTACTAACTGATTTACAGAGGACCATGTTCTACTAACTGAGTTACAGAGGACCATGTTCTACTAACTGAGTTACAGAGGACCATGTTCTACTAACTGAGTTACAGAGGTCCATGTTCTACTAACTGATTTACAGAGGTCCATGTTCTACTAACTGATTTACAGAGGTCCATGTTCTACTAACTGATTTACAGAGGTCCATGTTCTACTAACTGAGTTACAGGGGACTATGTTCTACTAACTGATTTACCGAGGACCATGTTCTACTAACTAAGTTACAGAGGACCATGTTCTACTAACTAAGTTACAGAGGACCATGTTCTACTAACTGAGTTACAGAGGTACCTGTTCTACTAACTGAGTTACAGAGGACCATGTTCTACTAACTGAGTTACAGAGGACCATGTTCTACTAACTGATTTACAGAGGACCATGTTCTACTAACTGAGTTACAGAGGACCATGTTCTACTAACTGAGTTACAGAGGACCATGTTCTACTAACTGAGTTACAGAGGTCCATGTTCTACTAACTGATTTACAGAGGTCCATGTTCTACTAACTGATTTACAGAGGTCCATGTTCTACTAACTGATTTACAGAGGTCCATGTTCTACTAACTGAGTTACAGAGGACTATGTTCTACTAACTGATTTACAGAGGACCATGTTCTACTAACTAAGTTACAGAGGACCATGTTCTACTAACTAAGTTACAGAGGACCATGTTCTACTAACTGAGTTACAGAGGACCATGTTCTACTAACTGAGTTACAGAGGACCATGTTCTACTAACTGATTTACAGAGGACCATGTTCTACTAACTGAGTTACAGAGGACCATGTTCTACTAACTGATTTACAGAGGTCCATGTTCTACTAACTGATTTACAGAGGTCCATGTTCTACTAACTGAGTTACAGAGGACTATGTTCTACTAACTGATTTACAGAGGACCATGTTCTACTAACTAAGTTACAGAGGACCATGTTCTACTAACTAAGTTACAGAGGACCATGTTCTACTAACTGAGTTACAGAGGTACCTGTTCTACTAACTGAGTTACAGAGGACCATGTTCTACTAACTGAGTTACAGAGGACCATGTTCTACTAACTGATTTACAGAGGACCATGTTCTACTAACTGATTTACAGAGGTCCATGTTCTACTAACTGATTTACAGAGGTCCATGTTCTACTAACTGAGTTACAGAGGACCATGTTCTACTAACTGAGTTACAGAGGACCATGTTCTACTAACTGAGTTACAGAGGTCCATGTTCTACTAACTGATTTACAGAGGACCATGTTCTACTAACTGATTTACAGAGGTCCATGTTCTACTAACTGATTTACAGAGGTCCATGTTCTACTAACTGATTTACAGAGGTCCATGTTCTACTAACTGAGTTACAGAGGACTATGTTCTACTAACTGATTTACAGAGGACCATGTTCTACTAACTAAGTTACAGAGGACCATGTTCTACTAACTAAGTTACAGAGGACCATGTTCTACTAACTGAGTTACAGAGGACCATGTTCTACTAACTGAGTTACAGAGGACCATGTTCTACTAACTGAGTTACAGAGGACCATGTTCTACTAACTGATTTACAGAGGACCATGTTCTACTAACTGAGTTACAGAGGACCATGTTCTACTAACTGATTTACAGAGGACCATGTTCTACTAACTGATTTACAGAGGTCCATGTTCTACTAACTGATTTACAGAGGTCCATGTTCTACTAACTGATTTACAGAGGTCCATGTTCTACTAACTGAGTTACAGAGGACCATGTTCTACTAACTGATTTACAGAGGTCCATGTTCTACTAACTGATTTACAGAGGTCCATGTTCTACTAACTGAGTTACAGAGGACTATGTTCTACTAACTGAGTTACAGAGGACCATGTTCTACTAACTAAGTTACAGAGGACCATGTTCTACTAACTGATTTACAGAGGACCATGTTCTACTAACTGAGTTACAGAGGACCATGTTCTACTAACTGAGTTACAGAGGTCCATGTTCTACTAACTGATTTACAGAGGTCCATGTTCTACTAACTGAGTTACAGAGGACTATGTTCTACTAACTGAGTTACAGAGGACCATGTTCTACTAACTAAGTTACAGAGGACCATGTTCAACTAACTGATTTACAGAGGTCCATGTTCTACTAACTGATTTACAGAGGACCATGTTCTACTAACTGATTTACAGAGGACCATGTTCTACTAACTGATTTACAGAGGACCATGTTCTACTAACTGAGTTACAGAGGACCATGTTCTACTAACTGATTTACAGAGGTCCATGTTCTACTAACTGATTTACAGAGGTCCATGTTCTACTAACTGAGTTACAGAGGACCATGTTCTACTAACTGAGTTACAGAGGACCATGTTCTACTAACTAAGTTACAGAGGACCATGTTCTACTAACTGATTTACAGAGGTCCATGTTCTACTAACTGATTTACAGAGGTCCATGTTCTACTAACTGAGTTACAGAGGACTATGTTCTACTAACTGAGTTACAGAGGACCATGTTCTACTAACTGATTTACAGAGGACCATGTTCTACTGACTGAGTTACAGAGGACCATGTTCTACTAACTGATTTACAGAGGTCCATGTTCTACTAACTGATTTACAGAGGTCCATGTTCTACTAACTGAGTTACAGAGGACTATGTTCTACTAACTGAGTTACAGAGGACCATGTTCTACTAACTAAGTTACAGAGGACCATGTTCTAGTAACTGATTTACAGAGGTCCATGTTCTACTAACTGATTTACAGAGGACCATGTTCTACTAACTTAGTTACATAGGACCATGTTCTACTAACTAAGTTACAGAGGACCATGTTCTACTAACTGAGTTACAGAGGACCATGTTCTACTAACTGAGTTACAGAGGACCATGTTCTACTAACTTAGTTACAGAGGACCATGTTCTACTAACTGAGTTACAGAGGACCATGTTCTACTAACTGAGTTACAGAGGACCATGTTCTACTAACTGAGTTACAGAGGACCATGTTCTACTAACTGATTTACAGAGGACCATGTTCTACTAACTGATTTACAGAGGTCCATGTTCTACTAACTGATTTACAGAGGACCATGTTCTACTAACTGATTTACAAAGGACCATGTTCTACTAACTGATTTACAGAGGACCATGTTCTACTAACTGATTTACAGAGGACCATGTTCTACTAACTGATTTACAGAGGACCATGTTCTACTAACTGATTTACAGAGGTCCATGTTCTACTAACTGATTTACAGAGGACCATGTTCTACTAACTGAGTTACAGAGGACCATGTTCTACTAACTGAGTTACAGAGGACCATGTTCTACTAACTGAGTTACAGAGGTCCATGTTCTACTAACTGATTTACAGAGGTCCATGTTCTACTAACTGATTTACAGAGGTCCATGTTCTACTAACTGATTTACAGAGGTCCATGTTCTACTAACTGAGTTACAGGGGACTATGTTCTACTAACTGATTTACAGAGGACCATGTTCTACTAACTAAGTTACAGAGGACCATGTTCTACTAACTAAGTTACAGAGGACCATGTTCTACTAACTGAGTTACAGAGGTACCTGTTCTACTAACTGAGTTACAGAGGACCATGTTCTACTAACTGAGTTACAGAGGACCATGTTCTACTAACTGATTTACAGAGGACCATGTTCTACTAACTGAGTTACAGAGGACCATGTTCTACTAACTGAGTTACAGAGGACCATGTTCTACTAACTGAGTTACAGAGGTCCATGTTCTACTAACTGATTTACAGAGGTCCATGTTCTACTAACTGATTTACAGAGGTCCATGTTCTACTAACTGATTTACAGAGGTCCATGTTCTACTAACTGAGTTACAGAGGACTATGTTCTACTAACTGATTTACAGAGGACCATGTTCTACTAACTAAGTTACAGAGGACCATGTTCTACTAACTAAGTTACAGAGGACCATGTTCTACTAACTGAGTTACAGAGGACCATGTTCTACTAACTGAGTTACAGAGGACCATGTTCTACTAACTGATTTACAGAGGACCATGTTCTACTAACTGAGTTACAGAGGACCATGTTCTACTAACTGATTTACAGAGGTCCATGTTCTACTAACTGATTTACAGAGGTCATTGTTCTACTAACTGAGTTACAGAGGACCATGTTCTACTAACTGAGTTACAGAGGACCAGGTTCTACTAACTGAGTTACAGAGGTCCATGTTCTACTAACTGATTTACAGAGGACCATGTTCTACTAACTGATTTACAGAGGTCCATGTTCTACTAACTGATTTACAGAGGTCCATGTTCTACTAACTGATTTACAGAGGTCCATGTTCTACTAACTGAGTTACAGAGGACTATGTTCTACTAACTGATTTACAGAGGACCATGTTCTACTAACTAAGTTACAGAGGACCATGTTCTACTAACTAAGTTACAGAGGACCATGTTCTACTAACTGAGTTACAGAGGTACCTGTTCTACTAACTGAGTTACAGAGGACCATGTTCTACTAACTGAGTTACAGAGGACCATGTTCTACTAACTGATTTACAGAGGACCATGTTCTACTAACTGAGTTACAGAGGACCATGTTCTACTAACTGAGTTACAGAGGACCATGTTCTACTAACTGATTTACAGAGGTCCATGTTCTACTAACTGATTTACAGAGGTCCATGTTCTACTAACTGATTTACAGAGGTCCATGTTCTACTAACTGAGTTACAGAGGACCATGTTCTACTAACTGATTTACAGAGGACCATGTTCTACTAACTGAGTTACAGAGGACCATGTTCTACTAACTGATTTACAGAGGTCCATGTTCTACTAACTGATTTACAGAGGTCCATGTTCTACTAACTGAGTTACAGAGGACTATGTTCTACTAACTGAGTTACAGAGGACCATGTTCTACTAACTAAGTTACAGAGGACCATGTTGTACTAACTGATTTACAGAGGACCATGTTCTACTAACTGAGTTACAGAGGACCATGTTCTACTAACTGAGTTACAGAGGTCCATGTTCTACTAACTGATTTACAGAGGTCCATGTTCTACTAACTGAGTTACAGAGGACTATGTTCTACTAACTGAGTTACAGAGGACCATGTTCTACTAACTAAGTTACAGAGGACCATGTTCAACTAACTGATTTACAGAGGTCCATGTTCTACTAACTGATTTACAGAGGACCATGTTCTACTAACTGATTTACAGAGGACCATGTTCTACTAACTGATTTACAGAGGACCATGTTCTACTAACTGAGTTACAGAGGACCATGTTCTACTAACTGATTTACAGAGGTCCATGTTCTACTAACTGATTTACAGAGGTCCATGTTCTACTAACTGAGTTACAGAGGACCATGTTCTACTAACTGAGTTACAGAGGACCATGTTCTACTAACTAAGTTACAGAGGACCATGTTCTACTAACTGATTTACAGAGGTCCATGTTCTACTAACTGATTTACAGAGGTCCATGTTCTACTAACTGATTTACAGAGGTCCATGTTCTACTAACTGAGTTACAGAGGACTATGTTCTACTAACTGAGTTACAGAGGACCATGTTCTACTAACTAAGTTACAGAGGACCATGTTCTAGTAACTGATTTACAGAGGTCCATGTTCTACTAACTGATTTACAGAGGTCCATGTTCTACTAACTGAGTTACAGAGGACTATGTTCTACTAACTGATTTACAGAGGACCATGTTCTACTAACTTAGTTACATAGGACCATGTTCTACTAACTAAGTTACAGAGGACCATGTTCTACTAACTGAGTTACAGAGGACCATGTTCTACTAACTGAGTTACAGAGGACCATGTTCTACTAACTTAGTTACAGAGGACCATGTTCTACTAACTGAGTTACAGAGGACCATGTTCTACTAACTGAGTTACAGAGGACCATGTTCTACTAACTGAGTTACAGAGGACCATGTTCTACTAACTGATTTACAGAGGACCATGTTCTACTAACTGATTTACAGAGGACCATGTTCTACTAACTGATTTACAGAGGACCATGTTCTACTAACTGATTTACAAAGGACCATGTTCTACTAACTGATTTACAGAGGACCATGTTCTACTAACTGATTTACAGAGACCCATGTTCTACTAACTGATTTACAGAGGACCATGTTCTACTAACTGATTTACAGAGGTCCATGTTCTACTAACTGATTTACAGAGGACCATGTTCTACTAACTGAGTTACAGAGGACCATGTTCTACTAACTGAGTTACAGAGGACCATGTTCTACTAACTGAGTTACAGAGGTCCATGTTCTACTAACTGATTTACAGAGGTCCATGTTCTACTAACTGATTTACAGAGGACCATGTTCTACTAACTGATTTACAGAGGTCCATGTTCTACTAACTAAGTTACAGAGGACCATGTTCTACTAACTGAGTTACAGAGGACCATGTTCTACTAACTGATTTACAGAGGACCATGTTCTACTAACTGAGTTACAGAGGACCATGTTCTACTAACTGAGTTACAGAGGACCATGTTCTACTAACTGAGTTACAGAGGTCCATGTTCTACTAACTGATTTACAGAGGTCCATGTTCTACAAACTGATTTACAGAGGACCATGTTCTACTAATTGATTTACAGAGGTCCATGTTCTACTAACTAAGTTACAGAGGACCATGTTCTACTAACTGAGTTACAGAGGACCATGTTCTACTAACTGATTTACAGAGGACCATGTTCTACTAACTGAGTTACAGAGGACCATGTTCTACTAACTGATTTACAGAGGTCCATGTTCTACTAACTGATTTACAGAGGACCATGTTCTACTAACTGAGTTACAGAGGACCATGTTCTACTAACTGAGTTACAGAGGTCCATGTTCTACTAACTGATTTACAGAGGTCCATGTTCTACTAACTGAGTTACAGAGGACTATGTTCTACTAACTGAGTTACAGAGGACCATGTTCTACTAACTAAGTTACAGAGGACCATGTTCAACTAACTGATTTACAGAGGTCCATGTTCTACTAACTGATTTAAAGAGGACCATGTTCTACTAACTGATTTACAGAGGACCATGTTCTACTAACTGATTTACAGAGGACCATGTTCTACTAACTGAGTTACAGAGGACCATGTTCTACTAACTAAGTTACAGAGGACCATGTTCTACTAACTGATTTACAGAGGTCCATGTTCTACTAACTGATTTACAGAGGTCCATGTTCTACTAACTGAGTTACAGAGGACTATGTTCTACTAACTGAGTTACAGAGGACCATGTTCTACTAACTGATTTACAGAGGACCATGTTCTACTGACTGAGTTACAGAGGACCATGTTCTACTAACTGATTTACAGAGGTCCATGTTCTACTAACTGATTTACAGAGGTCCATGTTCTACTAACTGAGTTACAGAGGACTATGTTCTACTAACTGAGTTACAGAGGACCATGTTCTACTAACTAAGTTACAGAGGACCATGTTCTAGTAACTGATTTACAGAGGTCCATGTTCTACTAACTGATTTACAGAGGTCCATGTTCTACTAACTGAGTTACAGAGGACTATGTTCTACTAACTGATTTACAGAGGACCATGTTCTACTAACTTAGTTACATAGGACCATGTTCTACTAACTGAGTTACAGAGGACCATGTTCTACTAACTTAGTTACAGAGGACCATGTTCTACTAACTGAGTTACAGAGGACCATGTTCTACTAACTGAGTTACAGAGGACCATGTTCTACTAACTGAGTTACAGAGGACCATGTTCTACTAACTGATTTACAGAGGACCATGTTCTACTAATTGATTTACAGAGGTCCATGTTCTACTAACTAAGTTACAGAGGACCATGTTCTACTAACTGAGTTACAGAGGACCATGTTCTACTAACTGATTTACAGAGGACCATGTTCTACTAACTGAGTTACAGAGGACCATGTTCTACTAACTGATTTACAGAGGTCCATGTTCTACTAACTGATTTACAGAGGACCATGTTCTACTAACTGAGTTACAGAGGACCATGTTCTACTAACTGAGTTACAGAGGTCCATGTTCTACTAACTGATTTACAGAGGTCCATGTTCTACTAACTGAGTTACAGAGGACTATGTTCTACTAACTGAGTTACAGAGGACCATGTTCTACTAACTAAGTTACAGAGGACCATGTTCAACTAACTGATTTACAGAGGTCCATGTTCTACTAACTGATTTACAGAGGACCATGTTCTACTAACTGATTTACAGAGGACCATGTTCTACTAACTGATTTACAGAGGACCATGTTCTACTAACTGAGTTACAGAGGACCATGTTCTACTAACTAAGTTACAGAGGACCATGTTCTACTAACTGATTTACAGAGGTCCATGTTCTACTAACTGATTTACAGAGGTCCATGTTCTACTAACTGAGTTACAGAGGACTATGTTCTACTAACTGAGTTACAGAGGACCATGTTCTACTAACTGATTTACAGAGGACCATGTTCTACTGACTGAGTTACAGAGGACCATGTTCTACTAACTGATTTACAGAGGTCCATGTTCTACTAACTGATTTACAGAGGTCCATGTTCTACTAACTGAGTTACAGAGGACTATGTTCTACTAACTGAGTTACAGAGGACCATGTTCTACTAACTAAGTTACAGAGGACCATGTTCTAGTAACTGATTTACAGAGGTCCATGTTCTACTAACTGATTTACAGAGGTCCATGTTCTACTAACTGAGTTACAGAGGACTATGTTCTACTAACTGATTTACAGAGGACCATGTTCTACTAACTTAGTTACATAGGACCATGTTCTACTAACTGAGTTACAGAGGACCATGTTCTACTAACTTAGTTACAGAGGACCATGTTCTACTAACTGAGTTACAGAGGACCATGTTCTACTAACTGAGTTACAGAGGACCATGTTCTACTAACTGAGTTACAGAGGACCATGTTCTACTAACTGATTTACAGAGGACCATGTTCTACTAACTGATTTACAGAGGACCATGTTCTACTAACTGATTTACAGAGGACCATGTTCTACTAACTGATTTACAAAGGACCATGTTCTACTAACTGATTTACAGAGGACCATGTTCTACTAACTGATTTACAGAGGACCATGTTCTACTAACTGATTTACAGAGGACCATGTTCTACTAACTGATTTACAGAGGTCCATGTTCTACTAACTGATTTACAGAGGACCATGTTCTACTAACTGAGTTACAGAGGACCATGTTCTACTAACTGAGTTACAGAGGACCATGTTCTGCTAACTGAGTTACAGAGGTCCATGTTCTACTAACTGATTTACAGAGGTCCATGTTCTACTAACTGATTTACAGAGGACCATGTTCTACTAACTGATTTACAGAGGTCCATGTTCTACTAACTAAGTTACAGAGGACCATGTTCTACTAACTGAGTTACAGAGGACCATGTTCTACTAACTGATTTACAGAGGACCATGTTCTACTAACTGAGTTACAGAGGACCATGTTCTACTAACTGAGTTACAGAGGACCATGTTCTACTAACTGAGTTACAGAGGTCCATGTTCTACTAACTGATTTACAGAGGTCCATGTTCTACAAACTGATTTACAGAGGACCATGTTCTACTAACTGATTTACAGAGGTCCATGTTCTACTAACTAAGTTACAGAGGACCATGTTCTACTAACTGAGTTACAGAGGACCATGTTCTACTAACTGATTTACAGAGGACCATGTTCTACTAACTGAGTTACAGAGGACCATGTTCTACTAACTGATTTACAGAGGTCCATGTTCTACTAACTGATTTACAGAGGACCATGTTCTACTAACTGATTTACAGAGGACCATGTTCTACTAACTAAGTTACAGAGGTCCATGTTCTACTAACTGAGTTACAGAGGACCATGTTCTACTAACTGAGTTACAGAGGACCATGTTCTACTAACTGATTTACAGAGGTCCATGTTCTACTAACTGAGTTACAGAGGACCATGTTCTACTTACTGAGTTACAGAGGACCATGTTCTACTAACTGATTTACAGAGGACCATGTTCTACTAACTGAGTTACAGAGGACCATGTTCTACTAACTGATTTACAGAGGTCCATGTTCTACTAACTGAGTTACAGAGGACCATGTTCTACTAACTGAGTTACAGAGGACCATGTTCTACTAACTGATTTACAGAGGTCCATGTTCTACTAACTGAGTTACAGAGGACCATGTTCTACTAACTGATTTACAGAGGACCATGTTCTACTAACTGAGTTACAGAGGACCATGTTCTACTAACTGAGTTACAGAGGACCATGTTCTACTAACTGAGTTACAGAGGTCCATGTTGTACTAACTGATTTACAGAGGTCCATGTTCTACTAACTGATTTACAGAGGACCATGTTCTACTAACTGATTTACAGAGGTCCATGTTCTACTAACTAAGTTACAGAGGACCATGTTCTACTAACTGAGATACAGAGGACCATGTTCTACTAACTGATTTACAGAGGACCATGTTCTACTAACTGAGTTACAGAGGACCATGTTCTACTAACTGATTTACAGAGGTCCATGTTCTACTAACTGAGTTACAGAGGACCATGTTCTACTAACTGATTTACAGAGGACCATGTTCTACTAACTGAGTTACAGAGGACCATGTTCTACTAACTGATTTACAGAGGTCCATGTTCTACTAACTGATTTACAGAGGACCATGTTCTACTAACTGATTTACAGAGGACCATGTTCTACTAACTGAGTTACAGAGGTCCATGTTCTACTAACTGATTTACAGAGGACCATGTTCTACTAACTGATTTACAGAGGTCCATGTTCTACTAACTGAGTTACAGAGGACTATGTTCTACTAACTGATTTACAGAGGACCATGTTCTACTAACTAAGTTACAGAGGACCATGTTCTACTAACTAAGTTACAGAGGACCATGTTCTACTAACTGAGTTACAGAGGACCATGTTCTACTAACTGAGTTACAGAGGACCATGTTCTACTAACTTAGTTACAGAGGACCATGTTCTACTAACTGAGTTACAGAGGACCATGTTCTACTAACTGAGTTACAGAGGACCATGTTCTACTAACTGATTTACAGAGGACCATGTTCTACTAACTGATTTACAGAGGACCATGTTCTACTAACTGATTTACAGAGGACCATGTTCTACTAACTGATTTACAGAGGACCATGTTCTACTAACTGATTTACAGAGGACCATGTTCTACTAACTGATTTACAGAGGACCATGTTCTACTAACTGATTTACAGAGGACCATGTTCTACTAACTGATTTACAGAGGTCCATGTTCTACTAACTGAGTTACAGAGGACCATGTTCTACTAACTGAGTTACAGAGGTCCATGTTCTACTAACTGATTTACAGAGGTCCATGTTCTACTAACTGATTTACAGAGGACCATGT
Organism: Oncorhynchus clarkii lewisi; assembly: GCF_045791955.1. Classification (NCBI taxonomy): domain Eukaryota; kingdom Metazoa; phylum Chordata; class Actinopteri; order Salmoniformes; family Salmonidae; genus Oncorhynchus; species Oncorhynchus clarkii. Next base: position 45,116,311 of record NC_092169.1, read on the forward strand.
TCTACTAACTGATTTACAGAGGTCCATGTTCTACTAACTAAGTTACAGAGGACCATGTTCTACTAACTGAGTTACAGAGGACCATGTTCTACTAACTTAGTTACAGAGGACCATGTTCTACTAACTGAGTTACAGAGGACCATGTTCTACTAACTGAGTTACAGAGGACCATGTTCTACTAACTGATTTACAGAGGACCATGTTCTACTAACTGATTTACAGAGGACCATGTTCTACTAACTGATTTACAGAGGACCATGTTCTACTAACTGATTTACAGAGGACCATGTTCTACTAACTGATTTACAGAGGACCATGTTCTACTAACTGATTTACAGAGGACCATGTTCTACTAACTGATTTACAGAGGACCATGTTCTACTAACTGATTTACAGAGGTCCATGTTCTACTAACTGAGTTACAGAGGACCATGTTCTACTAACTGAGTTACAGAGGTCCATGTTCTACTAACTGATTTACAGAGGTCCATGTTCTACTAACTGATTTACAGAGGACCATGTTCTACTAACTGATTTACAGAGGTCCATGTTCTACTAACTAAGTTACAGAGGACCATGTTCTACTAACTGAGTTACAGAGGACCATGTTCTACTAACTGATTTACAGAGGACCATGTTCTACTAACTGAGTTACAGAGGACCATGTTCTACTAACTGAGTTACAGAGGACCATGTTCTACTAACTGAGTTACAGAGGTCCATGTTCTACTAACTGATTTACAGAGGTCCATGTTCTACTAACTGATTTACAGAGGACCATGTTCTACTAACTGATTTACAGAGGTCCATGTTCTACTAACTAAGTTACAGAGGACCATGTTCTACTAACTGAGTTACAGAGGACCATGTTCTACTAACTGATTTACAGAGGACCATGTTCTACTAACTGAGTTACAGAGGACAATGTTCTACTAACTGATTTACAGAGGTCCATGTTCTACTAACTGATTTACAGAGGACCATGTTCTACTAACTGATTTACAGAGGACCATGTTCTACTAACTAAGTTACAGAGGTCCATGTTCTACTAACTGAGTTACAGAGGACCATGTTCTACTAACTGAGTTACAGAGGACCATGTTCTACTAACTGATTTACAGAGGTCCATGTTCTACTAACTGAGTTACAGAGGACCATGTTCTACTAACTGAGTTACAGAGGACCATGTTCTACTAACTGATTTACAGAGGACCATGTTCTACTAACTGAGTTACAGAGGACCATGTTCTACTAACTGATTTACAGAGGTCCATGTTCTACTAACTGAGTTACAGAGGACCATGTTCTACTAACTGAGTTACAGAGGACCATGTTCTACTAACTGATTTACAGAGGTCCATGTTCTACTAACTGAGTTACAGAGGACCATGTTCTACTAACTGATTTACAGAGGACCATGTTCTACTAACTGAGTTACAGAGGACCATGTTCTACTAACTGAGTTACAGAGGACCATGTTCTACTAACTGAGTTACAGAGGTCCATGTTCTACTAACTGATTTACAGAGGTCCATGTTCTACTAACTGATTTACAGAGGACCATGTTCTACTAACTGATTTACAGAGGTCCATGTTCTACTAACTAAGTTACAGAGGACCATGTTCTACTAACTGAGTTACAGAGGACCATGTTCTACTAACTGATTTACAGAGGACCATGTTCTACTAACTGAGTTACAGAGGACCATGTTCTACTAACTGATTTACAGAGGTCCATGTTCTACTAACTGAGTTACAGAGGACCATGTTCTACTAACTGATTTACAGAGGACCATGTTCTACTAACTGAGTTACAGAGGACCATGTTCTACTAACTGATTTACAGAGGTCCATGTTCTACTAACTGATTTACAGAGGACCATGTTCTACTAACTGATTTACAGAGGACCATGTTCTACTAACTGAGTTACAGAGGTCCATGTTCTACTAACTGAGTTACAGAGGACCATGTTCTACTAACTGATTTACAGAGGTCCATGTTCTACTAACTGAGTTACATAGGACCATGTTCTACTAACTGAGTTACAGAGGACCATGTTCTACTAACTGATTTACAGAGGACCATGTTCTACTAACTGAGTTACAGAGGACCATGTTCTACTAACTGATTTACAGAGGTACATGTTCTACAAATGTATTTTTTATTTATGGATAGCCAGGGTCACACTCCAACACTCAGACATCATCTAAATAAAAGCAATTGTGTTTAGTCAGTCCGCCAGATCAGAGGCAGGAGGGATTACCAGAGATGTTCTGTTGATACACTTAAAGTCGGAAGTTTACATACACTTTAGCCAAATACATTTAAACTCAGTTTTTCACAATTCCTAACATTTAACCTAGTAAAAATGCCCTGTCTTAGGTCAGTTAGGATCACCGCTTTATTTTAAGAATGTGAAATGTCAGAATAATAGTAGAGGGAATATTTCATTTCAGCTTTTATTTATTTCATCACATTCTCAGTGGGTCAGAAGTTTACATACACTCAATTAGTACTTAGTAGCATTGGCTTTAAAATGGGTCAAACAATTTGGGTAGCCTCCTACAATCTTCCCACAATAAGTTGGGTGAATTTTGGCCCATTCCTCCTGACAGAGCTGGTGTGATTGAGTCAGATTTGTAGTCCTCCTTGCTCGCACACACTTTTTTAGTTCTGCCCACACATTTTCTATAGGACTGAGGTCAGGGCTTTGTGATGGCCACTCCAATACCTGGAATTTGTTGTCCTTAATTAAGCCATTTTGAGACAACTTTGGAAGTATGCTTGGGTTCATTGTCCATTTGAAAGACCAATTTGCGGCCAAGCTTTCACTTCCTGACTGATGTTTGTCCCCATGTGCAGTTGCAAACCGTAGTCTGGCTATTTTATGGCAGTTTTGGAGCAGTGGCTTCTTCCTTGCTGTGCGGTCTTTCAGGTTATGTCGATATAGGACTCGTTTAACTGTGGATATAGATATTTTTGTACCTGTTTCCTCCAGCATCTTCACAAGGTCCTTTGTTGTTGTCCTGAGATTTATTTGCAATTTTCGCACCAAAGGACGTTCATCTCTAGGAGACAGAACGCGTCTCCTTCCTGAGCGGTATGACAGCTGCGTGGTCCCATGGTGTTTATACTTGCATACAAGTACATACACGTTTGTACAGATGAACGTGGTACCTTCAGGCATTTGGAAATTGCTCCCAAGGATGAACCAGACTTGTGGAGATCTACAATTATTTTTCTGAGGTCTTGGCTGATTCCTTTAGATTTTCCCATGATGTCAAGCAAAGAGGCACTGAGTTTGAAGGTTGCCTTGAAATACATCCACAGGTACACCTCCAATTGACTCATAATTAAGTCAATTAGCCTATCAGAAGCTTCTAAAGTCGTGACATCATTTTCTGGAATTGTCCAAGCTGTTTAAAGGCACAGTCAACTTTTAATTTATTTTATTTTATTTTTTATTTCACCTTTATTTAACCAGGTAGGCTAGTTGAGAACAAGTTCTCATTTACAACTGCGACCTGGCCAAGATAAAGCATAGTAGTGTGAACAGACAACAACACAGAGTTACACATGGAGTAAACAATAAACAAGTCAATAAGACAGTAGAAAAAAATAGTCTATTTACATTGTGTGCAAAAGGCATGAGGAGGTAGGCGAATAATTACAATTTAGCAGATTAACAGATTAACACTGGAGTGATAAATTATCAGATGGTCATGTGCAGGTATAGATACTGGTGTGCAAATGAGCAGAACAGTAAATAAGTAAAAACAGTATGGGGATGAGGTGGGTAAATTGGGTGGGCTATTTACCGATGGACAATGTACAGCTGCAGCGATCGGTTAGCTGCTCAGATAGCAGATGTTTAAAGTTGGTGAGGGAGATAAGTCTCCAACTTCAGCAATTTTTGCAATTCGTTCCAGTCACAGGCAGCAGAGAACTGGAAGGAAAGGCGGCCAAATGAAATGAAATCAAATCAAATCAAATTTTATTTGTCACATACACATGGTTAGCAGATGTTAATGCGAGTGTAGCGAAATGCTTGTGCTTCTAGTTCCGACAATGCAGTAATAACCAACAAGTAATCTAACTAACAATTCCAAAACTACTGTCTTGTACACAGTGTGAGGGGATAAAGAATATGTACATAAGGATATATGAATGAGTGATGGTACAGAGCAGCATAGGCAGATACAGTAGATTGTATCGAGTACAGTATATACATATGAGATGAGTATGTAAACAAAGTGGCATAGTTAAAGTGGCTAGTGATACATGTATTACATAAGGATACAGTCGATGATATAGAGTACAGTATATACGTATGCCTATGAGATGAATAATGTAGGGTAAGTAACATTATATAAGGTAGCATTGTTTAAAGTGGCTAGTGATATATTTACATCATTTCCCATCAATTCCCATTATTAAAGTGGCTGGAGTTGAGTCAGTGTCAGTGTGTTGGCAGCAGCCACTCAATGTTAGTGGTGGCTGTTTAACAGTCTGATAGCCTTGAGATAGAAGCTGTTTTTCAGTCTCTCGGTCCCAGCTTTGATGCACCTGTACTGACCTCGCCTTCTGGATGATAGCGGGGTGAACAGGCAGTGGCTCGGGTGGTTGATGTCCTTGATGATCTTTATGGCCTTCCTGTGACATCGGGTGGTGTAGGTGTCCTGGAGGGCAGGTAGTTTGCCCCCGGTGATGCGTTGTGCAGACCTCACTACCCTCTGGAGAGCCTTACGGTTGAGGGCGGAGCAGTTGCCGTACCAGGCGGTGATACAGCCCGCCAGGATGCTCTCGATTGTGCATCTGTAGAAGTTTGTGAGTGCTTTTGGTGACAAGCCGAATTTCTTCAGCCTCCTGAGGTTGAAGAGGCGCTGCTGCGCCTTCTTCACAATGCTGTCTGTGTGAGTGGACCAATTCAGTTTGTCTGTGATGTGTATGCCGAGGAACTTAAAACTTGCTACCCTCTCCACTACTGTTCCATCGATGTGGATAGGGGGGTGTTCCCTCTGCTGTTTCCTGAAGTCCACAATCATCTCCTTAGTTTTGTTGACGTTGAGTGTGAGGTTATTTTCCTGACACCACACTCCGAGGGCCCTCACCTCCTCCCTGTAGGCCGTCTCGTCGTTGTTGGTAATCAAGCCTACCACTGTTGTGTCGTCCGCAAACTTGATGATTGAGTTGGAGGCGTGCGTGGCCACGCAGTCGTGGGTGAACAGGGAGTACAGGAGAGGGCTCAGAACGCACCCTTGTGGGGCGTTCTGAGGTGTTGGCTTTAGTGATGATCAGTGAGATACACCTAGCGCGTGCTACGGGTGGGTGTTGCCATCGTGACCAGTGAACTGAGATAAGGCAGAGTTTTACCTAGCATGGACTTGTAGATGAGCTGGAGTCAGTGAGTCTGGCGACGAATATGTAGCGAGGGCCAACAGACTAGAGCATACAGGTCGCAGTGGTGTGTGGTATAAGGTTCTTTAGTAACAAAATGGATGGCACTGTGATAAGCTGCATCCAGTTTTCTGAGTAGAGTATTGGAAGCTATTTTGTAGATGACATCGCCGAAGTCGAGGATCGGTAGGACGGTCATTTTTACTAGGGTAAGGTTGGCGGCGTGAGTGAAGGAGGCTTTGTTGCGAAATAGAAAGCCGACTCTAGATTTGATTTTAGATTGGAGATGTTTGATATGAGTCTGGAAGGAGAGTTTACAGTCTAGCCAGACACCTAGGTACTTATAGATGTCCACATATTCTAGGTCGGAACCATCCTGGGTGGTGATGCTAGTCGGGCGTGCGGGTGCAGGCAGCGATCGGTTGAAAAGCATGCATTTGGTTTTTACTAGTGTTTAAGAGAAGTTGGAGACCACGGAAGGAGTGTTGTATGGCATTGAAGCTCGTTTGGAGGTTAGATAGCACAGTGTCCAAGGAAGGGACAGAAGTATACAGAATGGTGTCGTCTGCGTAGAGGTGGATCAGGGAATCGCCCGCAGCAAGAGCAACATCATTGATATATACAGAGAAGAGAGTCGGCCCGAGAATTGAACCCTGTGGCACCCCCATAGAGACTGCCAGAGGACCGGACAACATGCCCTCCGATTTGACACACTGAACTCTGTCTGCAAAGTAGTTGATGAACCAGACAAGGCAGTCATTAGAAAAACCGAGGCTACTGAGTCTGCCGATAAGAATATGGTGATTAACAGAGTCGAAAGCCTTGGCCAGGTCGATGACGAGGGCTGCACAGTACTGTCTTTTATCGTTGGCTGTTATGATATCGTTTAGTACCTTTAGCATGGCTGAGGTGCACCCGTGACCAGATTGCACAGCGGAGAAGGTACGGTGGGATTCGAGATGGTGAGTGATCTGTTTGTTGACTTGGCTTTCGAAGACCTGCAGGGCAGGATGGATATAGGTCTGTAACAGTTTGGGTCCAGGGTGTCTCCCCCTTTGAAACGGGGGGTGACCGCGGCAGTTTTCCAATCCTTTGGGATCTCAGACGATACGAAAGAGAGGTTGAACAGGCTGGTAATAGGGGTTGCAACAATGGCGGCGGATAGTTTCAGAAATAGAGGGTCCAGATTGTCAAGCCCAGCTGATTTGTATGGGTCCAGGTTTTGCAGCTCTTTCAGAACATCTGCTATCTAGATTTGGGTAAAGGAGAAGCTGGGGAGGCTTGGTCAAGTAGCTGCAGAGGGGGGGGGGGGGGGGGGGCTGTTGGCCGAGGTTTGAGAAGCCAGGAGGAAGGCATGGCCAGCCGTTGAGAAATACTTGTTGAAGTTTTCGATTATCATGAATTTATCGGTGGTGACTGTGTTACCTAGCCTCAGTGCAGTGGGCAGCTGGGAGGAGGTGCTCTTGTTCTCCATGGACTGTACAGTGTCCCATAACTTTTTGGAGTTAGAGCTACACGATGCAAATTTCTGCTTGAAAAAGCTGGCCTTTGCTTTCCTGACTGACTGCGTGTATTGTTTCCTTTCTTCCCTGAACAGTTGCATATCGCGGGGACTATTCGGTGCTATTGCAGTCCGCCACGGGATGTTTTCGTGCTGGTCGAGGGCAGTCAGGTCTGGAGTGAACCAAGGGCTATATCTGTTCTTAATTCTGCACTTTTTGAACAGCGCATGCTTAACTAAGATGGTGAGGAAGTTACTTTTAAAGAATGACCAGGCATCCTCAACTGACGGGATGAGGTCAATATCCTTCCAGGATACCCAGGCCAGGTCGATTAGAAAGGCCTGCTCGCAGAAGTGTTTTAGGGAGCGTTTGACAGTGATGAGGGGTGGTCGTTTGACCGCGGACCCGTAGCGGATACAGGCAATGAGGCAGAGATCGCTGAGATCCTGATTGAATACAGTGGAGGTGTATTTGGAGGGCCAGTTGGTCAGGATAATGTCTATGAGGGTGCATCTGTAACTGTATTGGTGCATCTGTGACTGTCTTGGGGGTATGATACTGTATTGGTGCATCTGTAACTGTCCGGTGGTTATGATACTGTATTGGTGCATCTGTGACTGTCTTGGGGGTATGATACTGTATTGGTGCATCTGTAACTGTCTTGGGGGTATGATACTATATTGGTGCATATGTAACTATCTTGGGGGTATGATACTATATTGGTGCAACTTTCTCACTCATCATTATTCAAGATTCATTCATGATTATCTGAAAAATTATGGTAGCGTTTACATGAATGTAGAAGTGATAAGAAACATATTATTTTATGATATACAGTAAAAAAAGGCTCCAAAATCACACAATACTTTGTGGCAAAAGGTCGCAAAGTTCAAGGGGGCCGAATACTTTCGCAAGGCACTGTATTTGTATTGGAAACAACATATTCTGAAACACAACCAAAACAAACAGCAAATGCATCCAACAAGTTTGTAGTAGAGTCACAAGTGTGATCATCACAAGTTAATCATGGCGTGGAATATGGTACCAAATACTAAACTTGACTACTTTAATACAATACAGGTGAATTTGTCCAAATATGTATGACACCTTCAAAAAGGGGGGACTAGATACATAAAGTGCTTTGAATTCTATAAGGTAATTCTATAAGGTAAACAGATATCTCATATAAAACATTTGATCTCAAATCTAAAATGCTGGAGTATAGAACCAAATTAAAAGTTTTACAATAACAATGTCTTTACAGTAGACATGCAATTTGCCTTAAAGTTTAATTAACAGTGCTCAAACAAGTAAACCACAAAAAAATTACCTCTAGTATATCTCAAATGGCAAGACACCTATAGCAAACAGACTTGTATTCTCCCACGGTGCCTCCTGAGATTCACAATGTGAACAACCTGACAGCTGCAATTCTCTCTAAATTAGTTCTCTATTCTATTCTATTATTCTCTTAGTTTTTTCTGTCAATTTTCTCTCTCTTTTTCTTCACGTTGGTGACAGTGGGTGTTAAACAATATGTAGCGTTACATTGAGAGCGGGGGGTGGGCGGGGGCGATACAGGCTCCCAGCAGAAGCCTCAGTGGAACACTAGCGCTGCGGTGACGCCCACACACCCTCGCCCACGTGGCACTACCAGGCTGTGTGCCAGTCGGACCTGGGCTCGGAGCTGTGGGCCGTATCCTGCATAATGTATCAGCTTCTGACTCAGATAGGAAGAGGACCAGATACTGAACTGGCCACTAGATGATACAATATACTCTAACTCTACCGATGACTTACTGTTAGTCACTAATGTTTATACTTCAAATTCTGTTCACTCTTCATCCTCTCCATGTCCTCTAATCGCTACAGTACTTCTTCAACATGAGAAGGTTTGATCCTAGATCCTAGAAAATCTATCCGCACTTCATGGTTTAGCAATATCCTTCCATAATCCAGGGTGTGTGTCAGCAGGGTTGGGGAGTAATGGATTACTGTTATCTGTTACATATAAGGGATTACAAAAAAACGATTACAGATACTTTTGAAAAACTAGACGATTATTCAAGGATTACTTTTAAATTCAGAAAGGATGTTTGTGAAAAAAAATCTTTGACACTCCTCTGTTTTCTCAATGACATTCAAATCAGCATTGAAAAAAGGCTGAAGTTTAAGTTTGTTCCACCTGAGCAAGTCAGAGACCACTATGATGACACACCAAATGTGTTTGATCGATCGCGGGAAAAGTGCAGGAATAGGCTTTTATAGGTTACAGTCCAAGGCATGTCTTCCAATGGTGCGATTGCTGTCGGCATCCAAAGATTATCCAACTTGAATAAACGCTTGGAGGTAAGGATGACAGCAGTGGTGTAGTCTACGGCGATAAGGATATCACTGCTGCTCTCTCTTAGCTATTTGCGCCTTACTGATTGTGGTTGTTGTGGATGGATGTTCACAAATCTAAATGTGTATTTGAACCCAAACTGTTTGAATTCAAGAAGTTTAAGTTGCATATCAATCAATGTTTTTGAAATCAGTGGACAACCAGTGAAAAATGCGCTCTTGCAACACCTGCATAGTGCGGATCCCAGCCTGTGGAATAAAAGTGGGGCTTTTATAGCTCAATCTAATTCATGCTGATAAAAATAAAATAAATCCATAGGCCTAATGGACTCGCACACTTTTGATAGACTTAAAGGGGCAATCTGTAGCCTCATAACATGATTAAAACAATAATTTTGATATCATTGATGGTCAGTCCTTGCATCCATTGCTCTGTCTATTAATCTGAGAGTGGTTACATTTCTCCAGGCCCATCCCTCAGCTTTTTACCAAAACAGAGGCAGGGCAACCATTTTGTTGTTGTTTCATCTGTGGATTTGCCCTTTAAACAGCAGCATTATATCAAGATAACAAAGTGTCACCAACAAAAGGTAAACAATAGAACTATATCAAATGCAGCACATGGCATTCATTTTTCACATGTAAATAGCACTATTCAGTAGTGATCAAAGCATGTCATTCCATGAGCTCAGCATTTATTTTTCAACTCGAATCAATGAGCCCAATCAGTCCTCCATGATAACAAAATCATAAACAACAGAGGGTTGGCTAATAAGTCTTTAGTTTTGGGGTCATGCTCAGGTAAAACAATTTGTCTAATCTATACTTCCATATTTCCAAGTCCTTTTCTTGAAGATCAAGGGGTATAACCTTTATTGTAAAGACTAGAATTCTGATAGACTTTGGTTTTTAATGTAAAGATGTAATTTAATTTAGTAGAAAGTGATGGGTTAGAAGAAGCCTATATAAACAACCCTCAAAGTAAAATGTAGCATCTATATATGGCCAGCTATGTAAACTTTAACATCGATTTATCTTTATTGTGCAATAGATGTTGTTCAATTGGTAACATACATTTTTGTCTTCTTCTAATGCCTCTTAACGGGTAAGTAATCTAAAAGTAACTGAATGTAATCCGATTACGTTACTGTGTTTGGGTAATCCAAAAGTTATGTTACTGATTAAAATGTTGGACAGGTAACTAGTAAATGTAATGATTACATTTAGAAAGCCCAACCCTGTGTGTCAACACCTGTTCTTCATGCGCTGGTGCATCCTCCCATGTTCTACACGCCACTCTTCCATCGCTGTATAGCGAGCTCTCAACTTCTCAACACTCTCCTCAAGATTCTCCTTTTCCAAGAATAGCTGCTCCACCTCATTCCGGACAACAACACATACAAATATTATAATTGTATGTGTTGCTTTTATGTCCTTGAGTGTTCAATTGTCAGTCTCGCCAGACGTGTAATTTTGTTGCCAACCAGGGGTGCGTTCTGTTTGATTCAACGTTTGCTATGTTGTGTGACGGTTTCTACTGAATGACACCATCACTAGCCGGCTACCAACCGGTTACTCAATCCTGCACCTTAGAGGATCCTGCCCTATATACACAGACATGAAATCCCTGGTCACTTTAATAATGGAACACTAGTCACATTAATAATGTTTACATACTGCTTTACTCATTTCATATGTAAATACTGTATTCTATTCTACTGTATTTTAGTCAATGCCACTCTGACATTGCTCGTCCTAATATTTATATATTCCTTAATTATATTCTCTTACTTTTAGATTTGTGTGTATTGTTAGATACTACTGCAATGTTGGCCTTATCAATATTGGTGTGACCTTTTCAAATCGCAAAACTCGTGCAGCACAACATATGGTAATCGCCCTTTGGGCCACCATAATCAGAGCATTCTAAAACTAGTTGTTTAGTACAGCACCGTTTCTGTTGAATTCAACATTGCACACCATTTTGTCATACTGAACGCACCTCGAGTGTGTAAACTGTTTATCAAACTTTGTAGTGAGGGGAGCAAATGGGAGGAGCGAATGGGAGGAGCGAATGGGAATAGCTGTAGTGTTAACAGATCTATATATAGCAGCGTTTCCCAAACTCGGTCATCGGGACCTCAAGAGGTGCACATTTTGGTTTTTACCCTAACACGACACAGCTGATTCAAATAATCAAAGTTTGATGATTAGTTGATTATTTGAATCAGCTGTGTAGTGCAAGAGAAAAAAGATAAACGTGCACCCCTGGGGTCCCCAGGACCGAGTTTGAGACACCCTACAATAAAGACTTCCAGATTAGGAGCTCCAGCCCTTTACCCAGGTTGAGGTCTTCTCATCCCACATTCGAGGAGCCCAAATCGGGCAGCAGGCTATTGGCATCCCATCTTCCTCTTCTTCTTCTCTCTTGCTCTCAACAGGCTGAACTGGGCTGTGGAGGAGGAGGCCTTGTTTACTGTTGGGTGCAGAAGAACTCAGTGCATTCATATGGATAGGAGACCGGCAACGCTTTATCTGGCACATTGAGCATGAGGCGTCAGTAGCTGAAATAGCCTGCAGACACACAACAAAAGGCCATCACAGTGTTACACTGAATGAGGGCTATGCAACAGATTTGACATGTGTGTGGTTTTACATGTGTGTGCTTGTGTGTATGGGAGTAAGAGAGAGAGCATTAGTGTATAAAGGTTGGTTTACAAGCTGTTGTTTTCTGTGTTAGCATTACCAAGTATGTGGACTTCGCGATGTCATTTACAAAATAGCCTCCAACAATCTACTCAGCAAACTGGATGCAGTCTATCACAATGCCATCTGTTTTTTCATCAAAGCCTCATATACTACCCACCACTGTGACCTGTACGCTCTCGTTGGCTGGCCCTCGCTACATATTCGTCGCCAAACCCACTTGCTCCAGGTCATCTATAAGTCTTTGCTAGGTAAAGTTCCGCCTTATCTCAGCTCACTGGTCACGATAACAACATCCACCCGTAGCACGCGCTCCAGCAGGTATATCTCACTGGTCATCCCCAAAGCCAACACCCCCTTTGGCCTCCTTTCGTTCCAGTTCTCTGCTGCCAATGACTGGAACTAATTGCAAAAATCGCTGAAGTTGGAGACTTATATCTCCCTCACTAACTTTAAGCATCAGCTATCTGGGCAGCTAACCAATCGCTGCAGCTGTTCACAGCCCATCTGTAAATAGCCCATCCAATCTACCGACCTCATCCCCATATTGTTTTTATTAACTTTTTTGCTCTTTTGCACACCAGTATTTCTACTTGCACATCATCTGCACATCTATCACTCCAGTGTTCATTTGCTAAATTGTAATTACTTCGCTACTAGGCCTATTTTTTGCCTTACCTTCTCATGCCATTTGCACACACTGTATAGACTGTAGACTTTATTTCTATTGTGTTGACTGTATGTTTGTTTATTCCATGTGTAACTCTGTGTCGCTGTTTGTGTCGCACTGCTTTGCTTTATCTTGGCCAGGTCACAGTTGTAAATGAGAACTTGTTCTCAACTGGCCTACCTGGTTAAATAAAGGTGAAATACATGTTTTATTTATTTAAATGAGGACAAAAAAAATCTAATTCCAAAATCATAGCCATTAACATGGAGTTGGTCCCCCCTTTGCTGCTATAACACCCTCCACTCTTCTGGAAGGCTTTCCACTAGATGTTGGAACATTGCTGCAGGGACTTGCTTCTTTTTAGCCACATGAGCATTAGTGAGGTCGGGCACTGATGTTGGGCGATTAGGCCTGGCTTGCAGTCGGTGATTCAATTCATCCCAAGGTGTTCGATGGGGTTGAGGTCATGGCTTGTGCAGGCCAGTTCTTCCATACCAATCTCGACAAACCATTTCTGTATGGACCTCGCTTTGTACACAGGGGCATTGTCATGCTGAAACAGGAAAGGTCCTTCCCTAAACTGTTGCCACAATGTTGGAAGCTCAGAATTGTCTAAAATGTAATTGTATGCTGTATCATTAATATTTCCCTTCACTGGAACTAAGGGGCGCGTACCATGAAAAACAGCCCCAGACAATTATTCCTCCTCCACCAAACTTTACAGTTGGCACTATGCATTCGGGCAGGTAGTGTTCTCCTAGCATCCACTAAACCCAGATTAGTCTGTCGGACTGCCAGATGGTAAAGCGTGATTCAACACTCCAGAGAACGCGTTTCCATTGCTCCAGAGTCCAATGGCGGCGAGCTTTACACCACTCCAGCTGACGCTTGGCATTGCACATGGTGATCTTAGGCTTGTGTGTGGCTACTCAGCCACGGAAACCCATTTCATAAAGCTCCCGACGAACCGTTCTTGTGCTGACGTTGCCTCCAGAAGCAGTTTGGAGCTTGGTAGTGAGCTTGTGTGGCTTACTGGATGTGTGCTGTATGGATCCTCTCATGTAATGTCATATTTGACATTATGGTCAAAGACCACAACAAAAACAGGTCAAGGTCTTTAGCCGACAATGCAATGAATAGCATCAGGTTCCGTCAGGCAGCGAAAAAACATGCTTTGAATATTTTTTTTTAACTGATGGGTGTCATGACTGCATTAAAAAAGTCTGACGCAGACGGACTTAAATAATATGAAATAATATGAAATGTCCCATGTGTTTTACCTGCTGCCCTCTGTCAGTCTCCAGCTTGGCCCCCAGACTGAGACATTCCTTCTTCAGTTCCCCTCTGTAGGCATTCTGGGAGGTGAGGAGACTCTCCAGCTCACACACTGCAAGGGAACATGGGATAGCGGAGTCAGTGAACACAGCCATGATGCATACTGTACATTCATTCATCAAATATATCTCACATCCTTGACAGGTACGGGAAAGATATGGTGAATTACAAACTGTATTTTTCTTTATGCCTAAATTCATGAATAAAGTGTAGTATGTTTGTGCAGATTCACCATGCATTGAAGTTGTTAAAAAAAGGACTGTATTGTAAAGAGAGTTGTTTGAAGCTCTTTTCCGTTTGCTAGGTTTTTAACCTTGTTGCTATGTGCTCATAGATTGACGTGTGACTCTTTTGGAAAAATCCAAAGCTCAGCTTTTGATCAGTGTTTGAAATGTTGTGTGGTGGTATCACCATCCACAATGCTGACTATTCCACCTGCTCTAACATTCTGTCACAATATAACTCATGAAGGACTCCAGTCTTTTTCAAAAGAGCCTTTCAACTGTTTCTGTTACTTTTTGTGAAATAGCAGCCGAGTGGATATGCAGATGACTCTTCCAGGCTTAGATCTCGAGTGCTTCATGCAAGAGCTTATAAAGTGTTTTACCTCACTTGGCATTCACAGCAAAATCTTCAGAACAGACACGTTTATCTGGTACAGTCTGGCTGATTAACGGTTGTTTTTCTAGCTGCTGAGACATGCTAGTCAGATTCCTTTAATTCAGAGGAGGTGAAAGAAGCTGCTATTCAGACAAGAGGTTGGATTCCACTGATCAAGTTTATCATCACTAAACTGGGAGGGAGTCTTAAGGGATGATGCTCAAAACTGAGGGGGGAAATGAACTGTGACTGTACATGGTCAAGAAAAAATGATTTTGTCATGGTAGCTTATGTATGTAGTCTGCCAGTGTACAGAGGAAAAGACTCCAGAAAGCTTGGTCTTAGTCATTTGCACCTAAATAGACAGAGCACACAGCATGGACACATACAGATATATGGGAAGTTGTGTGGAAATATTTTTTGGGGGTGGAACATGGTGCGAAATGAAACAAAAAAGTTTGGTTGCAGGCTGAGAGATGAAAAAGACATGCCCACTAAAATCTTAATTAGCTAGCAGGCTTTGAAAGCGGCTGGGAATGCATAGGCCATAGAGACAAAAAAGATACAATGCCAAACAAATTGGGAGTAAAAATAAACTGGGGAGCGAAAGGGAGAAAAAACTACACAATCTAGAGGCTATTCTGTCTACAACTACTAAAACTTGTTTAGAAAGGTAAGGAGGGAGGGCGGGAGGGAGGGAGAAAGAGAAGGATGGATGGGGCAGTTGGGGGAGAGAGAAAACAAATTAGCTAGTGAGAGTGGCCATTATACATTTAGAGAAGGAAGTGGTCTGTAGTATTAAAGGACTAATTCCATAGGCCCAAAGAGCTTCCTGCTGAGCTTCTGATGCCATCTATCTTTAGACAACATGTGTGCCGCTGAGTCACGCCAAAAAGAAGCCCTTTGGTTTCCCGAGGCTTTGTTCTGGCAATCAGCATGCTTTATGTTTCTCAAAACACAGGTAAATAAACTCGCTGGATGCAGATGGTGCAACAGATGTGAGAGCCGCACTCTGAAATCTACAGACAGTGTGCCCAGAACGCAGCCCATTTTTACCTTTCTAAACGCTAACTAATATGTAATGGTCAATCTCTGATGCGTGTTCCTGATGCTATACCACACAGTGTGGAGAAAGGTGGGGGTGTTTTTTGGCAGGCTGTGGCTGCGCCACCGGTCACCCGCCGCTCCTCTCGTGCTGGTCGCCTCTGTGGCAGCTTTTGATCACACTGCTTTGCCACCAAGGTCAGAGCATCCATGTTCTCACCCCGGCAGCACTCCGCACTCTCCTTCTCCTGCCTGAGACAGAGACAGAGAGAGGATAGAAAGAGAGAGAACAGAGATACAGACAGAGAGAGTGAATGACAGGGAAATAAACATTGAAAAGTCAGAGTAAAGGTGTCCCCTCCCAGACAATTGGCCCCTGGGTAAAAGTGTCCTCTCCCAGACAATTGGCCACTGGGTAAAAGTGTCCCCTCTCAGACAATAGGCTCCTGGTTAAAAGTGTCCCCTCCCAGACAATTTGGCCCTGGGTAAAAGTGTCCCCTCCCAGGCAATTGGACTCTGGGTAAAAGTGTTACCTCCCAGACAATGGCTCCTGGGTGTTGAGGCAGCTGTCCACAATACAATGCAATCACACAGTGTACACTGTTGGGGTGAGATGTACTTTACACATGATGGACTGAGCTGTATCTAGATGTACTTTACACATGATGGACCTAGCTGTATCTAGATGTACTTTACACATGATGGACCTAGCTGTATCTAGATGTACTTTACACATGATGGACCTAGCTGTATCTAGATGTATGTTACACATGATGGACCTAGCTGTATCTAGATGTACTTTACACATGATGGACCTAGCTGTATCTGGATGTACTTTACACATGATGGACTGAGCTGTATCTAGATGTACTTTACACATGATGGACCTAGCTGTATCTAGATGAATGTTACACATGATGGACCTAGCTGTATCTAGATGTACTTTACACATGATGGACCTAGCTGTATCTGGATGTACTTTACACATGATGGACTGAGCTGTATCTAGATGTACTTTACACATGATGGACCTAGCTGTATCTAGATGTACTTTACACATGATGGACTGAGCTGTATCTAGATGTACTTTACACATGATGGACCTAGCTGTATCTAGATGTACTTTACACATGATGGACCTAGCTGTATCTGGATGTACTTTACACATGATGGACTGAGCTGTATCTAGATGTATGTTACACATGATGGACCTAGCTGTATGTATATGTACGTTACACATGAGGAACTGAGCTGTATCTAGATGTACTTTACACATGATGGACTGAGCTGTATCTAGATGTACGTTACACATGATGGACTGAGCTGTATCTAGATGTACGTTACACATGATGGACTGAGCTGTATCTAGATGTACGTTACACATGATGGACTGAGCTGTATCTAGATGTACTTTACACATAATGGACTGAGCTGTATCTAGATGTACGTTACACATGATGGACTGAGCTGTATCTAGATGTACGTTACACATGATGGACTGAGCTGTATCTAGATGTACGTTACACATGATGGACTGAGTTGTATCTGGATGTACTTTACACGTGATGGACTGAGCTGTATCTGGATGTACTTTACACATGATGGACTGAGCTGTACCTATATGTACTTTACACATGATGGACTGAGCTGTATCTGGATGTACTTTACAAGTGATGGACTGAGCTGTATCTAGATGTAGGAATACCTGACATGATGACTCCTTGCTGTCCCCAGTTTAAACTGTTCTGTCTTATTATTATTCGACCATGCTGGTCATTTATGAACATTTGAACATCTTGGCCATGTTCTGTTATAATCTCCACCCGGCACAGCCAGAAGAGGACTGGCCATCCCACATATGCTCTCTCTAATTCTCTCTTTCTTTCTCTCGGAGGACCTGAGCCCTAGGACCATGCCCCAGGAATACCTGACATGATGACTCCTTGCTGTCCCCAGTCCACCTGACCGTGCTGCTGCTCCAGTTTCAACTGTTCTGCCTTATTATTATTCGACCATGCTGGTCATTTATGAACATTTGAACATCTTGTCCATGTTCTGTTATAATCTCCACCCGGCACAGCCAGAAGAGGACTGGCCACCCCACATAGCCTGGTTCCTCTCTAGGTTTCTTCCTAGGTTTTGGCCTTTCTAGGGAGTTTTTCCTAGCCACCGTGCTTCTACACCTGCATTGCTTGCTGTTTGGGGTTTTAGGCTGGGTTTCTGTACAGCACTTTGAGACATCAGCTGATGTACGAAGGGCTATATAAATACATTTGATTTGATTTTGATTTGATTTGATGTACGTTACACATGATGGACCGAGCTGTATCTACATGTACATTACACATGATGGACTGAGCTGTATCTGGATGTACGTTACACATGATGGCCTGAGCTGTACCTATATGTACTTTACACATGATGGACTGAGCTGTATCTGGATGTACTTTACACATGATGGACCGAGCTGTATCTACATGTACATTACACATGATGGACTGAGCTGTATCTGGATGTACGTTACACATGATGGACTGAGCTGTATCTGGATGTACTTTACACATGATTGACTGAGCTGTATCTGGATGTACTTTACACATGATGGACTGAGCTGTATCTAGATGTACTTTACACATGATGGACTGAGCTGTATCTAGATGTACTTTACACATGACGGACTGAGCTGTATCTGGATGTACGTTACACATGATGGACTGAGCTGTATCTAGATGTACTTTACACATGATGGACTGAGCTGTATCTAGATGTACTTTACACATGATGGACTGAGCTGTATCTAGATGTACTTTACACGTGATGGACTGAGCTGTATCTAGATGTACTTTACACATGATGGACTGAGCTGTATCTGGATGTACTTTACACATGATGGACTGAGCTGTATCTGGATGTACTTTACACATGATGGACTGAGCTGTATCTAGATGTACTTTACACATGATGGACTGAGCTGTATCTGGATGTACTTTACACATGATGGACTGAGCTGTTTCTATCGCCGTAATTAAAAAATATAGTTGAGAACATGTTCTCATTAACAACTGCGACCTGGCCAAGATAAAGCAAAGCAGTGCGATACAAACAACGACACAGAGTTACACATGGGGTAAACAAACGTACAGTCAATAACACATTAGAAACATCTGAATACAGTGTGTACAAATGAAGTAAGGAGGTAAGGCAATAAATAGGCCAATAGTGGAGAAGTAATTACAATTTAGCAATTTACACTGGAGTGATATATGTGCAGATGAGAATGTGCAAGTAGAAATACTAGTGTGCAAAAGAGCAGAAAAACTAAAACAAATATTGGCATGAGGTAGGTAGTTGGTTGGAATGACTATTTACAGTTCGGCTGTGTACAGCTGCAGAGATAGGTAAGCTGCTCTGACAGCTGACACTTAAAGTTAGTGAGGGAGATATAAGTCTCCAAAATCAGTGATTCTTGCAATTCGTTCCAGTCATTGGTAGCAGAGAACTGAAAGGAAAGGAGGCCAAAGGAGGTGTTGTTTTTGGGGATGACCAGTGAAATATACCTTCTGGAGCGCATGCTACGGGTGAGTATTGCTATGGTGACCAGTGAGCTGAGATAAGACGGAGCTTTACCTAGCAAAGACTTATAGATTACCTGGAGCCAGTGGGTTTGGCGACGAATATGTAGCGAGGACCAGCCAACGAGAGCATACAGGTCGCAGTGGTGGGTAGTATATGGGTCTTTGGTGACAGAACCGAAGGCACTGTGATAGACTGCATCCAATTTGCTGAGTAGAGTGTTGGAGGCAAAACATTTTAATTACATCGCCGAAGTCAAGGATCGGTAGGATAGTCAGTTTTACAAGGGTAAGTTTGGCAGCATGAGTGAAGGAGGCTTTGTTGTGAAATAGGAAGCCGATTTTAGATTTTACTTTGGATTGGAGATGCTTAAAGTGAGTCTGGAAGGAGAGTTTACAGTCTAGCCAGACACCTAGGTATTTATAGTTGTCCACATATTCTAAGTCAGAACAGTCCAGAGTAGTGATGCTAGTCGGGCCGGTGGGTGTGGGCAGCGATCGGTTGAAGAGCCTGCATTTAGTTTTACTAGCATTTAAGAGCAGTTGGAGGCCACGGAAGGAGTGTTGTATGGTGTTGAAGCTCGTTTGGAGGTTTGTTAACACAGTTTCCATAGAAGGGCCAGATGTACAGTATACAGAATGGTGTCATCTGCATAGAGGTGGATCAAAGAATCACCCGCAGCAAGAGGGACATCATTGATATATACAGAGAAAAGAGTCGGCCCGAGAATTGAACCCTGTCAGAAGTCCGGACAAGAGGCCCTCCGATTTGACACACTGAACGCTATCTGAGAAGTAGTTAGTGAACCAGGCGAGGCAGTCATTAGAGAAACCAAGGTTGTTGAGTCTGCCGATAAGAATACGTTGATTGACAGAGTCGAAAGCCCTGGCCAAGTCGATTAAGACGGCTGCACAGTACTGTCTTTTATCGATGGCAGTTATATCGTTTAGGACCTTGAGCGTGGCTGAGGTGCACCCGTGACCAGCTCGGAAACCAGTTTGCATAGCGGAGAAGGTACGGTGGGATTCAAAATGGTCGGTGATCTGTTTGTTCACTTGGCTTTCAAAGACTTTAGAAGGCAGGGCAGGATGAATATAGGTCTAACAGTTGGGTCTAGAGTGTCTCCCCCTTTGAAGAGGGGGTGACCGCGTTCGCTTTCCAATCTTTAGGAATCTCAGACGATATGAAAAAGAGGTTGAAAAGACTAGTAATAAGGGTTGCAACAACCAAGCTGATTCGTAGGGATCAGATTTTGCAGCTCTTTCAGAACATCAGCTGTCTGAATTTGGATGAAGGAGAAGCGGGGGAGGGGGGGCAGTTGATGTGGGGGGTGCAGAGCTGTTGGCCAGCGTTGGGGTAACCAGGTGGAAAGCATGGCCAACTGTAGAGGAATGCTTATTGAAATTCTAAATTTTCAATAAGTGTTTCCTAGTCTCAGTGCAGTCTCAGTGCAGTGCGCCGCTGTGAGGAGGTACTCTTATTCTCCATGGACTTTACAGTGTCCCAAAACTTTTTGGAATTAGTACTGCAGGATGCAAATTTCTGTTTGAAAAAAGTAGCCTTTGCTTTCCTAACTGACTGTGTGGATTGGTTCCTGACTTCACTGAAAAGTTCCATATTGCGGGGACTATTCAATGCTAGTGCAGTACGGCACAGGGTGTTTTTGAGCTGGTCAAGGGCAGTCAAGTCTGGAGTGAACCAAGGGCTATATCTGTTCTTAGTTCTACGTTTTTTGAATGGGGCATGCTTATTTAAGATGGGGAGGAAATTACTTTTAAAGAACAACCAGGATTCCTCTACTGACGGGACGAGGTCAATATCCTTCCAGGATACCCGGGCCAGGTCAATTAGAAAGGCCTGCTCGCAGAAGTGTTTTAGGGAGCGTCTGACAGTGATGATATGTGGTCGTTTGACCGCGGACCCATAACGGACGCAGGCAATGAGGCAGTGATCTCTGAGATCCTGGTTGAAAACAGCAGAGGTGTATTTAAAGCATGCTGCTGTTGATCAAATTAGAAGACCCAAAGAACACAAAGCGAAATGAACACAATGCAGTAATGAAAATCAAGATCAAACTATTGCACCACTAATGTTGCATATAGAATGCAATGTCATGTTGTTCTTTACCCACATCAAAAATCGGATTTTCTATCAAGACTTTTATCTTCAAATTTCGAACCAAATAAACGAAAACAAATACCCCAATCAACCAATCTATAGCAAATCCAACTTGAACAAAACAACATTAATATGAAAACGAGTGACAATGGCAAAAAAAACATTAATAATCACAAAAGTGAAAAAAAATATATTAAAAAAATAAGTAATTAAGGGAGAGAATGAAAGAAAGCTACCAAAATTGTCTCCCACACTGGGTATTGGAACAGGGCTCCAAAGTTGCCGTCTCTCCAGGCCTGCTGTCGTCTGGAGTGTGAAGGCGGTGGGGGGGCTTGGTGTTGGGTTGGGGTGTTTCTGCCTGGGAGACCAGGAGAGACAGAGCGGCCACCCGCCCGGCCCCCTGCAGTGCTTGAACATCGGCCTAAAACACCATCCATCCCCACACCAGTGCCCAGCATGGGCTTGCAGAGCCGTCACAGTCAGCCATTTGTTACTGTTAGTTTCCAGGGGGCCCCAGCCTCGCACCGGTGGTGTTTATCTACCAATTAGCATGCGACAGCCGTCCAGAAACGTTCTGAGAGGACTGGAGAAGGATGATGACTAAAGAGAGTTTTTTTGGGGGGGTGAGTTGGACATTTTGTGTCAGAAGGGCAAGATGAGCCGTGGATGAGAAGTTAAATTTGTTCTTTCTGAAGCTCTAATGAAGATTGCCTTGAACCATATTTCCATTTGTATCGTAAATGATGATGCACCTTAAGTTTTGATATTAGAGATGTTCCTATTGCCAAGTTCCATTTTACCATAGTGACATGTAATGCTTAAAAAAAGTAATTAAGTAACTTACAATATTTGAGTGGATGATATAATTTAAATGCATTTTAGCACTTAAAGGAAAAGTTCACCCAAAAACAATATTTTGGTATTTGTTTCATTAGTCCATTGTTGGCATAGTCCCAAAATGTTTTGCATGTCAGCAATCAAGTTTTCAAGATAACTTAACTTTCAAAATATGTAAATTCAGCCGGTATGGTGCAAAATGCATCACATGATGTGAAATGCATCATACCGGCTGAATTTCTTAATTATTAAAGTTATATACAGTAAGTGGCGACCCAGCATTCAGGGCACCTGTTTTGAGATGCACATTTGTAGCTAAAAACAATTTTTTGGGGTGGTCCTTACCTGTTTTGCATGTTATTTTGGCATTAATAAGTGTCACATATCAGTTTGCAAACAATGTAAAAAAAAAAAAAAATAATTGTGTTAATAAAGCCGCATATAAACATGCTCTCTTTTTTGCTTTCTTGCGTTAGCAGCTCCAAAATGCAGTTGTTTCCGCCTAGTTCAGTGCTTTCTGTGGCAGCCCAGCGGAAAATATGGAGTGTAGGTGTTGGTTATGTTCTCTAGTTGCACCATGATTAGCTCAATGTTCTGTTACTCGTGGGGACAGTACGTTACTGCCAAGTCTAAGGGTAGACCTCAAATTCTAGCCCCCTGGGTCCTACCATAGAGTTACATTAGAAGTGCCTATCCAAGAAGGCTCAACGTCATTGGCCACAGATAAAATTACGTCAAATCACGTTATAGCTACAGTAGCTTTGATTGGACTGTCAACATCATACTTTCAAAATCTTAGCTAGCAGTCATCATCATGAATCAAGTCGACAATCTACTAGCAAATTATTTGTAATCCTTGTCATATGAAGAGAAATAATGAAGAGAAATTATAGATAAAATGTGTTCATCGGCCATTGTGCATAAACAATACACAACAAGTTGGAAATCGCAAATTCAACAATGACTGGTTTGGATGGAATCAGTGACAGTGGCTAATTGCAAGCATTGCAAAGCCTGCTATTCAATGGAGTGGCAGTGAGGTCTCTTTGATGAGGTATTTTTTTAAACATTCAATTTTGACCATGCTGTCAATGAAGCACAACTTGTGCCGCGCTCTAAACAACTGTTAACTCGGAACTGCGGAAACATGGCTTCAGTTAGTTCAAGACAACTGGGAATTCTGTAAAAAAACTAGCTCTGACTGGGAAATACAGTGGCTTGCAAAAGTATTCACCCCCCTTGGCATTTTTCCTATTTTGTTGCCTTACAACCTGGAATTAAAATAGATTTTTGGGGGGTTTGTATCATTTGTTTTACACAACATGCCTACCACTTTGAAGATGCAATAAATGTTTTTATTGTGAAACAAACAAACTTGCGTGTGCATAACTATTCACCCCCCCCAAAGTCAATACTTTGTAGAGCCACCTTTTGCAGCAATTACAGCTGCAAGTCTCTTGGGGTATGTCTCTATAAGCTTGGCACATCTAGCCACTGGGATTCTTGCCCATTCTTCAAGGCAAACCTGATACAGCTCCTTCAAGTTGGATGGGTTACGCTGGTGTACAGAAATCTTTAAGTCATACCACAGATTCTCAATTGGATTGAGATCTGGGCTTTGACTAGGCCATTCCAAGACATTTAAATGTTTCCCCTTAAATCACTCGAGTGTTGCTTTAGTAGTATGCTTCGGGTCATTGTTCTGCTGTAAGGTGAATCTCCGTCCCAATCTCAAATCTCTGAAAGACTGAAACAGGTTTCCCTCAAGAATTTACGTCTTTAGCGCCATCCATCGTTACTTCAATTCTGACCAGTTTCCCAGTCCCTGCCAATGAAAAACATGCCCACAGCATAATGCTGCCACCAACACGCTTCACTGTGGGGATGGTGTTCTCGTGGTGATGAGAGGTGTTGGGTTTGCACCAGACATAGTGTTTTCCTTGATGACCAAAAAGCTACATTTTAGTCTCCAGAGTACCTTCTTCGATATGTTTGGGGAGTCTCCCACATGCCTTTTGGAGAACACCAAACGTGTTTGCTTATTTTTTTTAAGCAAATGCTTTTTCTTGGCCACTATTCCGTAAAGCCCAGCTCTGTGGAGTGTATGGCTTAAAGTGGTCCTATGGACAGATACTCCAATCTCTGCCGTGGAGCTTTGCAGCTCATTCAGGGTTATTTTTGGTCTCTTTGTTGCCTCTCTGATGAATGCCCTCCTTGACTGGTCCATGTGTTTTGGTGGGCCGCCCTCTCTTGGCAGGTTTGTTGTGGTGCCACATTCTTTCAATTTTTTAAAATGGATGGAACGATGCTCCGTGTGACGTTTAATTATTTTTTGTATTTTTATAACCCAACCCACAACTTTGTCCCTGACCTGTTTGGAGAGCTCCTTGGTCTTCATGGTGCCGCTGCTTGGTGGTGCCCATTGCTTAGTGGTGTTGCAGACTCTGGGTCCTTTCAGAACAGGTGTATATATACTGAGATCATGTAACAGATCATGTGACACTTAGATTGCACACAGGTGGACTTTATTTAACTAATTATGTGATCTGAAGGTAATTGGTTGCACCAGATCTTATTTAGGGGCTTCATAGCAAAGGGGGTGAATACATAGCACTTTTCAGCTTTTTAAAAAAAAAATATATATTTTTTTAAACAAGTAATTTTTTTCATTTCACTTCACCAAATTGGACTATTTTATGTATGTCCATTACATGAAATCCAAATAAAAATCAATTTAAATTACAGGATATAATATAGGAAAATAGGAAAAACGCCAATGGGGATGAATACTTTCGCAAGGCACTGTATGTTTCGAACGGGCATCCAACTCGGAATTGTAAGTCAGGAACTCTGCCCTCTTTCTAGAGCTACAGTACGACCTTAAGATCAATGACGTCATCATGATTCGACCTTCATTTTTTTTAAAGTTCCCAGTTGTCTTGAAAGCACCAGAAATCCAGATACTGCAAGATTTTGATGAAAAACAATTCCCTCGAAGGCCCGCCGTGCCACCTTCCTGTTCAAGTGAGCACATCAAAACAAGTTGAGTCCAAAGATGTCGTGTATGCTGCTACATAACTGATGTAATATGCCAGGAAGATATACTGTAGCTAAGAAAGTAATACTAAGTGTATGTTTTGTAGTAAGCTGTTAGTAGCTGTGCCTCACCCTAATAATTTGGTCTATTTACCCTTCTTAATTTCGCCTACTTTTCTGACTTGGTGGTGAAGATGTAGCATATAACCTGTTTTTAGAGAAATGTAATCATCAAATTTTGTATTAGCTGTCATTGTCTGCTTATATGCCCCCATTATTTATCCTACGGTTCTGACTTGGTGTACAGGGAGAACACTGTAAGAACGGTCCATGTTCTGAATTCCATTGCTGTACATTTCAAAAGTGCTAAACAAATAGTTATATTGACTACGTCCGTCCTAGCTCGCTCATTAATGTCTTCATCGAAATTACGGATGGCATCTTATCCTCTTGTCGTCCCCTTATGCCATAGTTTGTACATCTCAATTGTCATTAGAAACCACATTTGTTTAACATATCAGCTATGTTTTTTAAAGGCAGTAAATGACGCATAATTAACTGTTTCGCTGGCAGACAAGGCTCCGCTGATAGCCAGGTGTGGCAGTGGTAGGATGTTGGGACTGCTGTTGGGACAGCTTTATGTAGGCCCTAACAGTTTGTGGGCACCGTTTGGCACCGTTACAGTGAAATTAATGTATTGTTTAGAGTTGTGTTGTGTCGTGGCTTTGCTGGCATGCATCCCACCAATTTTTTTTTGCCCCACCAAGATTTATTTGTATACAGTTACAGTGGGGCAAAAAAGTATTTAGTCAGCCACCAATTGTGCAAGTTCTCCCACTTAAAAATATGAGAGAGGCCTGATTTCTTCAAACCAAGCTGCTTACCTATTGCAGATTCAGTCTTCCCAGCCTGGTGCAGGTCTACAATTTTGTTTCTGGTGTCCTTTGACAGCTCTTTGGTCTTGGCCATAGTGGAGTTTGGAGTGTGACTGTTTGAGGTTGTGGACAGGTGTCTTTTATACTGATAACAAGTTCAAACAGGTGACATTAATACAGGTAACGAGTGGAGGACAGAGGAGCCTCTTAAATAAGAAGTTACAGGTCTGTGAGAGCCAGAAATCTTGCTTGTTTGTAGGTGACCAAATACTTATTTTCCACCATCATTTGCAAATAAATAAATAAAAAACCCTACAATGTGACTTTTTTTTCTCATTTTGTCTGTCATAGTTGAAGTGTACCTATGATGAAAGTTACAGGCCTCTCTCATCTTTTTAAGTGGGAGAACTTGCACAATTGGTGGCTGACTAAATACTTTTTTGCCCCACTGTATATATTATTATATTTTGAAAGTTATATACAGTGCCTTCATACCCCTAGGCTTTTTCCACATTTTGTTGTGTTACAGCCTTAATATAAACTTCTAAATTAAATTTAGATTTTGTGTGACTGACCTACACACAACACCCCATAATGCCCAAGTAGAATTATGTTTTGGATTTTGTTTTTTACAAATGAATTAAAATTAAAGGCTGAAATAACGTGAGTCAATAAGTATTCAAAAATGTTGTTATGGCAATACCCTACGCTGACACCCAATGCTCACCACTGTGCAGACCAGACATTGATACAAATTACTTCATCTTTTATTTTTTTATCTTTGTGTTCTACACCCAGATTGTAAAATAACATAAATGATCTTATTTGGTTCTTATATGTTAAGGATTAGAATAGTAAGTTGCATGGACTTACTCTGTGTGCATTAATAGTGTTTAACATGATTTTTGAACGACTACCTCGTCTCTGTACCCTACACATACAATTACCTGTAAGGTCCCTCCGTCAAGCAGTGAATTTCAAACACAGATTCAACCACAAAGACCAGGGAGGTGATCCAAAGCCTCGTAAAGAAGGGTACCTATTGGTAGATGTGTAAAAATAAACAGCATTGAATATCCCTTTGAGCATGTTGAAGTTATTAATTACACTTTGGATGGGGTATCAATACAACCAGTCACTACCAAGAAAAATAGAGCTAAGCACAGGCAAAATCCTAGAGGAAAACCTGGTTCAATCTGCTTTACAACAGACACTGGGAGACAAATTCCTCTTTCAGCAGGACAATAACCTAAAACACAAGGCCAAATATACAGTACATTGGAGTTGCTTACCAAGACAATATTGAATTTACCTGAGTCTCCTAGTTACTATTTTGACTTAAAACGACTTGAAAATCTTGGACAAGCCTTGAAAATAGCTGTCTAGCAATGATCACCAACCAACTTGACAGAGCTTGAATAATTTAAAAAATAATAATGTGCAAATATTGTACAATCCAGGTGTGTAAAGCTCTTGGAGACTTACCAAGAAAGACTCACAGCTGTAATCTCTGCAAAAGGTGATTGTAACATGTATTGACTAAGGGTTGGGTATACTTATGTAAATTATATATTTATGTATTTCATTTTCAATAAATGTGCAAACAATTTGAAAACATGGCGTTATTGGGTATTGTGTGTAGATGGGTGAAAAACAAATAAAATATACATGTTGAATTCAGGCTGTAACACAACAAAATGTGGAATAAGTTGAGGGGTATGAATACATTCTGTGAATGCACTGTATATTGAAAACATGATTGCTGACATACAAAACATTATGTTAACAATGGACTAATGAAACAAATACCCAAATATAGTTTTTGGGTGTATTTTTCCTTTAACGTGTAGATGTATCTCTCACTCCAGGCCAGGGTTACCTTCTGTTTGCTCACTGTCTGTAATGATGTGACTGAGCGAGGCCTAATGGTCAGTGAGTCAGTCAGGAGGCAGGGCCGGGTTGGCCAGCCTGATAGGGGGATAACCCTATAGCTATACTACCCTGTTCCAGCACCCGGCTCCGTGGCTAGGTCCTGGGTGCTAGGGCACTAAGTGAGGGCCCAGGGCTGCCTAAGTGGGTACTAGTCAAGCTGTTGCCCATTTGATTTGGAATACCACAGCCCATTCGAGTGCAGAGTTTGCAGCACCCTGCGGTGTTCCGTGATCCACAGCCAGGAATGACCAAATGCCCCGGTTCCTAAAATGATTGGAGTCAGCCGCTTGCCATCAGAAGAGCTCAGCAACACCAGCTACTGTTTAGTGACATAATGCATCAACGTCTCTCTCACAAGACCCAACTTTGCAAACATGTTGGTCAACTATATAAGATAACTTCTTACAGCAAAAAATGTCAACTGAAAAAAACAGGACATGTCCAGTATGTGGAACTTGGATTTGATGACATCAGAACTGTCCTCTGACTTAGGATCAGATAAACACTGAGTGTATAAAACATTAAAAGAACACTTGCTCTTTCCATGACATAGACTGACCAGGTGAAAGCTATGATCCCTTATTGATGTCACTTGTTATATCCACTTCAGTCAGTGTAGGGGAGGAGACAGGTTAAAGAAGGATTTTTAAGCCTTGAGACAATTGAGAATGTGTCATTCAGAGGGTGAATGGGCAAGACAAAATATTTAAGTGCCTTTAAACAGGGTATGGTAGTAGTTGCCAGGCACACTGGTTTGTGTCAAGAACTGCAATGCTGCTGTTGTTTTTTTACGCTCAATAGTTTCCCGTGTGTATTAAGACTGGTCCACCACCCATAGGGCATCCAGACAATTTGACACAACTGTGGGAAGCAGTGGAGTCCACATGGGCCAGCATCCCTGTGGAACGCTTTCGACACCTTGTAGAGTCCACTCCCCGACGACTTGAGGTTGTTCTGATTGTAAAAGGAGGGCTGCAATTCAATATTAGAAAGCTGTTCCTAATGTTTTGTATACTCAGTGTATATAATATATCGACCTATATGTTTGAATGAGGAATCGAATCAGTGTTGAAAATGCACATTAGGCCTGGTGTTCAAATGAACAATGTGTATTAATAGAGGCTATTTAGCAGTGCTCAGTGCACAACAGACTGCATGTTCCCAAACAAATTCAATCACAAACTCACTCACTCATTCAATGACTTACCTAACTCTAAAAACTGTAAATACTTATCAGAACAACATTCTCTATTGTAATTACATTGTATCCAGCAAATGTATATGTTAATGTATTTAATTGTACTAGATGCAATTCACTACTCTCATTCATGCATGCATATTTATGTCAAATGAGCTCTACAAAGAAATGCTGATGCTAAGAATAACAGTAGAAAGATGAATGCTGATTTGGTGTGGCACTGCCAACGGGGGAATATACAGTATGTGGCATGCAAGGAATGTGGTCTAATGACACTGTTTACTCAGCTCAGGGAAGACTAAAGTATCAAAACACAGGCTATACAGTAAACCTTGTATGTTTTAACACATTTATTCAGGTGCTGGTGTGTCAATTGCATTCCATTCACCCATATCCTTCAATCTAACACATCTCCCCTCACTCTCTGAGAGAGAAATTTCAAAAGCAACCGTCTGTAGCCTGGCATTTGCTCTGTGCATTATCTCGCTCTCATCTTCGCTCCTCTCTGCTGGGGGCTGTCTTCTCCGCTCCTCTCTGTCCTGGGGGCTGTCTTCTCCGCTCCTCTCTGTCCTGGGGGCTGTCTTCTCCACTCCTCTCTGTCCTGGGGGCTGTCTTCTCCACTCCTCTCTGTCCTGGGGGCTGTCTTCTCCACTCCTCTCTGTCCTGGGGGCTGTCTTCTCCACTCCTCTCTGTCCTGGGGGCTGTCTTCTCCACTCCTCTCTGTCCTGGGGGCTGTCTTCTCTACTCCTCTCTGCTGGGGGCTGTCTCCGCTCCTCTCTGCTGGGGGCTGTCTTCTCCACTCCTCTGCTGGGGGCTGTCTTCTCCACTCCTCTCTGCTGGGGGCTGTCTTCTCCACTCCTCTCTGCTGGGGGCTGTCTTCTCCGCTCCTCTCTGTCCTGGGGGCTGTCTTCTCCACTCCTCTCTGTCCTGGGGGCTGTCTTCTCCACTCCTCTGCTGGGGGCTGTCTTCTCCACTCCTCTCTGCTGGGGGCTGTCTTCTCCACTCCTCTCTGTCCTGGGGGCTGTCTTCTCCACTCCTCTCTGCTGGGGGCTGTCTTCTCCACTCCTCTCTGCTGGGGGCTGTCTTCTCCACTCCTCTCTGTCCTGGGGGCTGTCTTCTCCACTCCTCTCTGTCCTGGGGGCTGTCTTCTCCACTCCTCTCTGCTGGGGGCTGTCTTCTCCACTCCTCTCTGCTGGGGGCTGTCTTCTCCACTCCTCTCTGCTGGGGGCTGTCTTCTCCACTCCTCTCTGTCCTGGGGGCTGTCTTCTCCACTCCTCTCTGCTGGGGGCTGTCTTCTCCACTCCTCTCTGTCCTGGGGGCTGTCTTCTCCACTCCTCTCTGTCCTGGGGGCTGTCTTCTCCACTCCTCTCTGCTGGGGGCTGTCTTCTCCACTCCTCTCTGTCCTGGGGGCTGTCTTCTCCACTCCTCTCTGCTGGGGGCTGTCTTCTCCACTCCTCTCTGCTGGGGGCTGTCTTCTCCACTCCTCTCTGTCCTGGGGGCTGTCTTCTATATATTTTTTTACCCTCCCCCTTTTTTTCTTTAACTAAACTGTCTCTGGCTCCCTCCATCTGGTCCCTCTTCCTTCAGCAGCCCTGCACCTGTTCACACCTCCTCTCCTGTTGGACCGCATTGAACATGTCCTCCGCTGCCAGGGCTATTCTGGCACCCGCAACCTCTCTGTCATTCAATCCATCTGTCAGAAGTGAACTTTGTTTACCGTCAGTTTCTGCTTTTCTTCTTCAAGGAGCGGCAAAGCCCCCTCAAGGTCACGGGCAGAGCGAAATGTAGTCGCCACCAATTTAACAAACACTCCCCTGATTCAGGACAGCTACACACACCCCCATTCCCATAACCCACGGATGGAGAGACCCACGGATGGAAAAAAAATCCGCTGTTGTAAAGTCAAACAAATCTGAACAGCTTAAAGGGAGAACGACTATCACTGTCTTCTAAGCAGAGAGATCATTTCGGTATGGACATCTGTGGTCGCATAAAAACACATATGTCATAGTGTTGATGACCTCATGCATAAGTCTGTTTTTTTTCTTCTATTTTGATATCTGTAATTTACATTAATTCATTAACTCATCTAATGAAAATGCATTTAACCGTATATCCTTCATCATATGTTATTTATTTTCATTAGGGTTAGGTTAGAAAATATACTGAACAACAATATATAAACGCAACATGCAACAATTTCAAAGATTTTACAGAGTTACAGTACATTTTAAAAAATCTGTCAATTGAAATCCATTAATTAGACCCTTATCTACGATTTTCACAAGACTTGGAATACAGATATGCATCTGTTGGTTACAGATACCTTAAAAAAAAGGTAGAGGCGTGGATCAGAAAACCAGTCCGTATCTGGTGTGACCCCCATTTGCCTCTTGCAGCGTGTCACATCACCTTCACATCTGGTTGATTTAGCTGTTGATTGTGGCCTGTGGAATGTTGTCCCACTCCTCTTCAATGGCTGTGCGAAGTTCCTGGATATTGGCGGAAACTGGAACACCCTGTCGTACACGTCGATCCAGAGCACCCCAAACATACTCAACGGGTGACATGTCTGGTGAGTATGCAGGCCATGGAAGAACTGGGACATTGTTAGCTTCCAAGAATTGTGTACAGTACCTTGCAACATGGGGCCGTGCATTATCATGCTGAAACATGAGTGATGGAGGCAGACAAATGGCACGACAATGGACCTCAGGATCTCTTCACGGTATCTATGTGCATTAAAATTGCCATTGATAAAATGTAATTGTGTTCGTTGTCCGTAGCTATGCTTGTCCATACCATAACCCCACTGCTTCCATGGGGCACTCTGTTCACAACGTTGACATCAGCAAACTGCTCGCCCACATGACGCCAAACACGTGGTTTGCGGTTGTGAGGACGGTTGGACGTACTGACAAATTCTCTAAAGCATAGTTGGAGGTGGCTTATGGAGGAGAAATTAACTTTCAATTCTCTGGCAAAAGTTCTGGTGGACATTCTTGCATTCAGCATGCCAATTGCATGCTCCCTCAAAACATGAGACATCTGTAGCATTGTGTTGTGTGACAAAACGGCACATTTTAGTGGCCTTTTATTGTCCCCGGCACAAGGTGCACCTGTGTAATGATCATGCTGCTTAAACAAATTCGTGATATGCCACACCTGTCAGGTGGATTAATTATCTTGGCAAAGGCAAAATGCTCACTAAAAGGGATGTAAATACATTTGTTCACAAAATATGAGAGAAATAAGCTTTTTGTGCATATGGAAAATGTCTTGGATCTTTTATTTAAGCTCATGAAACATGGGACTAACATTTATATATTTTGTCAGTGTATTAGGATTGCCCTGTGGGCTATGTAAAACCACAACTAATGCCATGTGGGTCATGTAAAACACAACTAATGCCCTGATGGTTATGTAAAACACAACTAATGCCCTGATGGTTATGTAAAACACAACTAATGCCCTGTGGGTTATGTAAAACCACAACTAATGCCCTGTGGGTTATGTAAAACACAACTAATGCCCTGTGGGCTATGTAAAACCACAACTAATGCCCTGTGGGTTATGTAAACCCACAACTAATGCCCTGTGGGTTATGTAAAACCACAACTAATGCCCTGTGGGTTATGTAAAACCACAACTAATGCCCTGTGGGTTATGTAAACCACAACTAATGCCCTGTGGGTTATGTAAACCACAACTAATGCCCTGTGGGTTATGTAAAACCACAACTAATGCCCTGTGGGTTATGTAAAACCGCAACTAATTCCAAATAGGTTATGTAAAACCACGAGTAATGATCTATGGGTGTAACGGCTGTCTTGGGAAGAAGGTGAGGACCAATGCGCAGCGTGGTAAGTGTTCATATTATTTAATGAAAAAAACTGAACACTGAATAACAAACAACAAAGAAACAACCGAAACAGTTCTGTCTGGTGCAGACACACAAAGACTGAAAATAACCACCCACCAAACACAATGGAAAACAGGCTACCTAAATATGGTTCTCAATCAGGGACAACGATTGACAGCTGCCTCTGATTGAGAACCATACCAGGCCAAACACAGAAATAGAAAATCATAGACAAACTAACTTAGACAACCCACCCAACTCACGCCCTGACCATACTAAAACAAAAGACAAAACAAAGGAACTAAGGTCAGAACGTGACAATGGGTTATGCAAAACCACCACTGAAGCCCTATGGGTTATGTAAAACCACAACTGAATCCCTATGGGTTATGTAAAACCACAACTGTTGTACTCCATCTATACACATATCAAATGTCATTCACTGAAATGGCACGCCATGATAAACAATTGGTACAACAGCCACATGTCATTATGAGTCAGAAATCAAATTAAGAAAAGAGAAAGAGAGAGGAAGCTAACCATAACCCTAAGCTAATGAGTGACAGATTGTGGCAGCGATACCTAAGACAGAAGTAATACAGAGTTTCTCTGTGAAACAAGCTTGTGACAACACCTGAACTGTGGCACACACTGTCATATTATGATGCCCTGAGGGGAGCCCAGCCAGGCCAGGAAAGAGAGGGAGAGATTGAAGGTGAGAGTGGTTCAGTCCCCCTGAATAAAAGCACCGGTCCCACAGGACTGAGAGAGCCACTGATGCTATCTGCCACAGACATGCAGACAGACAGGCAGGCAGACTGACAGACAGACAGACAGAGAGATAGGCAGTCAGTCAGGCAGACAGACAGCAGGGCTATGTGTAGTCACAAAGACACACAGATGATACCTCTTGGTCTTTCAAATACACACACTCCGCTTTTCATCTTTCAACACATTCTCTGTCTCTCACACACACGCGAGCGCACACACACAGACAAACACACACACCAAAAACAGCAGGTGCACTTACACATTCCAGCATACTTTGAGGCCATTGTGTGACATACTGACACTCTCACAGAATATATTTTAATTGTGGGGTTAGAGTCTAACCTTTAGACTCACACTAACAACAAAATAATTGAAGTAATTTAAATCATTTTACAAAATAAGTGTATACTAGCTGTATTCATACTAAATGTAGAAGGCTGCAGTATATACAAATAGAGAATAGCTGCAACAACCCAGCCTCTGCCTACCTCCACCACAGGATAGAAGAAAGACCATGACCATGGAGTAAATGAATTGAAATGTGTGCCTGTATCTTGGGGAGAGAAGGAGGTAAGCAGGGATGGCAACCCAACTTCCAGAAACCGTAAGTAGGGCAGTTGGTCCGAGCGGGAACAGTTGCACCCAACAGATTTGCCTCCATTTTGCCTGAGGACACTCAGCGTTCTATTCTGTACCACCTGACAACATGGAGAGATAGAGAGATGGGACAGGGACTGTTGCCCTATCTACTGAGGAAGAGTGGTACTGTTCATTGATAATTCATCCCTATAGAAGTTTGGTCAAAAGAAAGTGGGCCTGAATGGAGTTGATTTGCCACGAAATGGGTCCTACAAATGTTTTTTAAATGTTGAATGAATTAAAGTAAGTATGGATAAGTCAGCACCAATTTCATGACATTCTGTGTTTATTACAATATATGTTTTCTAGATACATCCCACTCTGAAATGTAAGATAAGGCTGTGGTTTGTAATCAGCA
The DNA here is from genome assembly GCF_045791955.1 of Oncorhynchus clarkii lewisi. Taxonomy (NCBI): domain Eukaryota; kingdom Metazoa; phylum Chordata; class Actinopteri; order Salmoniformes; family Salmonidae; genus Oncorhynchus; species Oncorhynchus clarkii. Next base: position 45,151,108 of record NC_092169.1, read on the forward strand.
CCTTCAGTCCTTTAGATCGGCATTACCAGCTCAATTCTGAATGAACAGCTAATTATTCTGTGATAAAAAGCAAACCCCATAAAACACCGAAATCAATATGCCAATATACTCCACCTGCATTACTTGATTAGTGCATAGAAAGTAAAATAACAGAAGGAACATTCATATTTTAATCTATTTCTATGTGGTTATAGCACCTATATGCAGACCTGACTCACTATCTGATGTCCTCTGTACCTTCCTCGACAAGGTAAAAAAGAAACAAAGAAAGAGAAAGAGAGAGAGGGAGGACATCCTCTGGAGAAGGTTGGTATTTGTACCTTGCCACGTGAGAGGGCCAGGCTGGCCAAGGAGCTGAGGCACAGTGGCTGGGAGAGGGGCACCCAACAGAAAGGCGAGAAGACATGGCAAGGTCTCATCCCAGGCCAATGGGCACACCACTGTCAACATCATGACACTCTGCAGTTCTCCTGCACACTCCCGCCTGGCTGCCAGGCTTCCCAGCTGCCCTATCCGTTACTGTCTGATTAGTTCTGCTAAGCAGCCCCTCCCCTGCCAGCCTTGCCACCATCTGCTCCTGAACAAGATGGCTGCTGCCCAGCTCCCACTCAGTGCCCGTCCTCCTACCTGACAGCGCCAACGCCTGCGCTTACCCCAAAGTGTTAACACAGGTTCTCTCGGCTGGCAGCGGTCACAGAAGACAGGATTTCATTGCTACTACTTTGACAAGAGCGAGGCCTGTGTGCCACTGGCTCTTATCCTGCCTCTGATTGTACAACCACCTCCCACTGACTTGGTTTGCAGCAGTTTGGTTCTCCACAGAAATCTCCCTTTGGCATCTAGCTGCACCTGTTCACTATTTAATTCATTTTCATATTCCCACCCTTTCAGGGCCTGTTTTCCCCTCTCCATACTAACAGAAGAGAGATAGAGAGAAATAGAGAGAAAGAGAGAGGATGAGAGAAAGAAAAAACAATGTGAGAGAGAAAAAGAGAGAGAGAGAGCGAGAGGGCAGAGCAACATGTCAGGTTTTGACCACAGGCACAGTGGTGGGTCGCGGCTTTGTTTCTGTAGCCAAAATGGTTCCTGTTGCTGTAGGGGTGGAAGGTCACACCAAGGAGAGATGGGGCTTCTCAGACAGTTCATAGTGTAGCCTAGGTGTCTGTGTCACATCAACTGGAAAATAAGATAACTGAATATCCTTCTGTGTCTGTGTGAGTTCAAATCTCTGTGTGGTATTATTCAAATCAAAATCCAGTGTCATTTGTCACATGCACCGAATAAAACAGGTGTAGACTTTACCGTGAAATACTTAAAAACCCTTGACCAACAATGCCGTTTTAAGAAAATAGAGTTAAGTAAATATTTACTACATAAACTAAAGTAAAAAAAAAAAGTAACAGATGAAAATAACAATACCTAGGCTATATACAGGGGTCACCGGTAACGAGTCAATGTGCGGGGGTACAGGTTAGTCGAGGTCAATTGTAAAGTGACTATGCATAGATAATGAACAGCGAGTAGTAGTAGTGTAAAAAAAAAAGGGGGTGGGGGAGGGGGGGGTCAATGTAAATAGTCTGGGTGGCCATTTGATTAAATGTTCAACAGTCTTATGGCTTTGGGGTAGAAGCTGTTAAGGAGCGTTTTGGTCCTAGACTTGGCGCTCCGGTACTAATTGGACTGTATTCTACATATGTTAAAGGTCTTGGCAAATGACCCTATCATGGCATTGTCTAATTTCTAGGGCGTTCCAAAATTGCTTAGGTCACTATACTAAGTTGATAACTACATGATAAGTCTAGAGCTGCAAGGCACCAGCTTCGGGCAGTCTACAGGGATGACCTATGGACCTCTGTGGAGAAACTGGTGAGTACTGTAGCTGTAGAGTGAAAGGCCTCAAAGTAGATTTTCAACTTTACTAAGGTTGGTATTTTGCTCGGACCTTTAAGTGATCTGAGCATAAATCCTCATTAAATGTTCTGTTGTACATGTGTGTTTGTGCTTACACTTGTGTAAGACATGTGTTAAGGGGACCTGTAGTAGTTTTACCATTGTAGTGGTGATGGGTATGAAGGAGTCTTTTTTATAGTTTTGTTATCCACGGAGGAGCTAACCTCACAACGGAAGTACTCTCTAAGCACTGAACCAGTCATGGTGTGATCATGGTTCATGACTTCTAATAACTTTCCTCCTGAATGGAGGGTTCTCTTTATTAGTGTCATGTGTGTTGACCATCAGAAGAGTGTTCTGGAGATTCCCTTACACTTGTTGCAATCTGAGTGACTACTAACTCCTCTGTCGCTATTACCAATAGCAATTTGACCTGTGAGGTCTCTAATCCTCTTACTGATTGTTGCTGGACTGACTGTGCTGGCATTGGTACTGGTGCTCAAAGGGGCCAGTTATCCTACCGATTTATTCTGAAATGTTATCCTACTGGAACACATGATTAGAGCGTTTTACTAGTTGTTTTGTGGTTGAACCTACACATGGCAAGGTATTAGTATTTTTTCCAGTGGTTTTGGAGGTGGAAGTCCACTGGACTTCTTTTACGACCAGTGTGGTACCCCTCAGTATGTGTTCTAAGATAATCCCCGTCTAGGGGCCTGTCTGCTCCTCACTGTTCTCATAGGGAAGTTTACAACTGGATTTGTTTTCTGCTCTGGCGGCCTAGTACAGTGTTGCACGCAGTCTCGACCCGCCAACGGCCTCGATGAGGCTCAACATGGGTCTGGACTTGTGTTCTCTCCTTTGTATCTCGGGACCTCCCCACCAGCGGTTGGTGTTGGTATCCGAGGCACAAAGGAAAAAAATCGGACCCTATGTACGAATTGTCAGTGGCCGCGTTGTTATGAGAATGGCGGTAACCTTTTAATCAAATCTCCTGGTGTTATGCTTCAAAACGCTCAGTGGCTGTCGAGGCCTGTCATTCACCACAGCTTCCGTGTGTGGCAACCTCTTCAGTACTTGCGAACTGAGACGAGGATATCTGTCTGTGATAAGTGTTTCACCAGTGGGAGTCATCAGGTCAGTTGCGGGATTGACACCATTAGTGTCATTGTAAGAGGTGAGAGTCCCCCACAAAGTGGAAGATGTATCATCGGAAGCAGAGTACACTCTACGCGTCAATGTTTTACTTGTTGAGACGCCTGCAGTGCATGCGGAAGTGTACGTAGGGCAAGAGAAGTTCATCTCAACTACAGTATTGCACAACTTCAAGGAGGAGGGAAGTTGCTCATTCACAGAGACTCCTGGCTCGAAATCATGAAAATAATGGTCAATCAGGTTGGCTGATGGAATGTGTCGAGATATCATAATATCTCCTTGGATCGGATTCTGCACCAAGAGGTTTCGAAATGTCTTTTTCCCAAGGGGTGCTTTTTACAGACATCCCTCGTGAATGACTGCGTTGCAGCTAGCATTAGGGGAAGACAGTGTGGTCAGTGGAGAAGGCACTGTGACCTGCGACCATACATGGTTGGTGTTCCAATCCATCAGTGGGAGTAACCGATCCATCAAGTCTGCTCCGAGTAGCAGGGGTACAGATTCGAGGCTGGTAACATACACAGGGTGAATGAGCAATACGTTTTGGAAGTGTAGTTTCAGCATGATTCTCAATGTGAGAGGCGAGGTAGTCTGATAAAACCTTGAAGTGTAGTTTCACATCGTTCCACTTTTAACCAATGTTTAGTTGGCTTCAAAGCCATTTTGAGATCATTGAACAATGTTTGAGAGATGAGCGATTGTAGCGCCCAAATGAATTAGCGCATGACAAGTTAAGCAGTCCTCCAGGACTGTTTCCAGGTATGGCCGGTTAGAGTTGTGTTTAGTGAACATATTCTCCACAAAGTGGAGTGGTCATTCGCAATGACGTGATGTGCCATTTCTGTTCAAGGTGAAGGCAGATCAACTTTTCGGATTTTGAGTGGGCTTGGCTTTAGCGAAGCTTTTGATATGTCTCTTTGCAACCTTTGTAACAGAGTCTATAGACAAAGCCCGTGGGCTTGTTTCTTGATCGAGCGAGCCCTGGATAGGGTCTCGAGGGAGAAATCAGATTTTAACATCCTTGCTATGGTTGTTAATTCCTGCGGACCTGGTGTCCGGTAATTCCCCATCTAGTCCTTGTGACTTATCTTTTACCCTTTTCTCAAATCTTTCTCGCTTTAGTTCTTCACGTAGTGGAACTTCCAGAGAACATTGGTCTATGTTTTGACCGTCCTTTAACCATTTGTTACGCTTGTGCTCTGACTGTGTGTGTTGGGTGTAGGAACGTAGCGAACCGGACGATTGTAGTGGTAGTTGTTTCGATGGCGACGTACAGTTATTACAGTTATTTAAACCGCGGTGGTTATTGGAGTCATGGTTTTTGTTGTGGAGTGAATGCTCCTGGTCAAACTTCAAAACCGAGATGTCAGGGCTCTTAGCGTGGTGAGCTTTTGATAAGATAGGCAAGCCAACGTGGGTCGTAGGGCAAAAGTAGGTAATGAAGGTGGAATACATGTTTGACAGAAACACTTTTTTGAATGGTAACAGCTCTTCCATTCCTGTTTCAGTGAGTAGGCCAACGTAAGCTGAACGAAGCCTATGATACTAAGCTTGTGGGTGTTCATTCCGAGCTTGTTTGACATTGAGTTATCGTGTTTGCGAGTCACAGAACCACTTAATTCTAATTTCAAAGCTGTGGCATGTTTAGCATTGTCATTGAGCACGTGTTTCTGTTGTAGACGAATGAAACCTGTCACGTGTCTATTCAACGTTCGCTTCAACAGGTAAACCGTGTAGTGTTCAGGTAGCCATCCAATGCGTCCTCTATGTCAGCTAGGAACGTTTGGCTGACTTGGAACGGAACAAAATTGGGGACATTTTTGACGAATTTGTAAAGGCATTCCACGCTAAGCGGGCGGAGAGGGTTGGCTTCATCTTGTGGGAAAATTGGGGCTGAAAAGCCAAGAGGAGAAGCCAAGCTTTGGCTTTATTGGTGGAGAGGCACCATATTACTCGGTGCCTGAATGGCCAAGATGTTTGTAGATAATTAGATAAATCTATCTAGTTTGGAGTGGACTACATCTTATTTAATTTTGGCTAAATCGAGTGGTTCCTGTAGAAAACAATTGTTGAGGAGTTTGTGCTCGTTCATCGTCATAAGTATTTGCAATTACTTTCAATTGTTCAGATTTCAAACGCAGTTCCTTTGCTAGCAGAATGTTTTCATTTCCTGCTTTTTTTAATAGTTGCTCGGTTCTCTCCACCTGTCCTTTCATGTCAGCCATGCCTTGCACACGCTTCTGCTGAGCACTGCGGTACTGGACCAATGCTTCTCTTTGATGGCAATACATAAGGGCTAAAGAGGAGAGAACCATTACGAAGCCGGTGTTCGATGGTTGATTTTGGAGAGCGATGTTCGCAATTTCTGATGTTTTTCCGCTAATGGCATAATTAGGATTTGTATCACTGCTGAGGTCAGTGATCAATCCTTTTATGGGTGAGGGTTCACTAATTAGCAGGGACCACCCCCCCGCTATTTTCAAAGTTCGGGTTTGGATGCGTTGGATACTGCACCTGGATAGGCTATCCGGGAATTAAACTTTAGGTATGTTCGACAACTTAACTTATTAAATTGAATGAAACAGTCACACCCTGATCTGTTTCACCTGTCTTTGTGATTGTTTCCACACCCCTCCAGGTGACACCCATCTCCCCATTATCACCTGTGTACTTATTCCTGTGTTCTCTGTTTGTCTGCCAGTTCGTCTTGTTTGTTCGAGTCAACCAGCGTTTTGTTTCTCAGCTCCTGTTTTATCCCAGTCTCTCTTTTCCTGTCCTCCCAGTTTTGAACCTTGCCTGTCCTGACTCTGAGCCCACCTGCCTGTCCCTGTCTGCCGATCTGTACCTCTGCCGCCCTCTGGATTACCGACCTCTGCCTACCCTGACCCTGAGCCTGCCTGCAAAACCTGTACCCTTGCCCCCAGACTCTGGATTATCAACCCTTGCCTGCCTTGACCTGTTTTTGCCTGCCCCTGTTGTTACAATAAACATTGTTACTTTGACAGTCTGTATCTGGGTCTTATCTTGGTTCTGATAGTACGAACTGACCCAGCAGACCCGGACCAGCTGTGCAACACTATCTCCACCCATGGAGCCACCATCGCTATGTACGAGTAATTGCTTCGTGGCCTTGTGGAGGGGGGTCCAAACGTTGGCTAAATGCCATGACTAGGCATTGGACAGTTTGTTGGAGCAATTCCACAGGTTATCTGCGAGGCCTCCTACCACGGTGGTAACCCCACAGCCCCTCAGCGACTCAGCGACTCAGCGGCTAGCAGCGCTGTCTCATCGGTCACTCCACCTTCTCAGGAGCCCCGTTTACCACCTCTGGAACGCTTCAGTGGAGAGTCAAGCACCTGCACCTGTTCGGCATTCCTAGCTCAGTGTGCCCTCGTCTTTGAGCTTCAGCCCTCCTCCTTCCCCTCGGATCACTCCAAGATAGCCTATCTCAGTCTGCATCTGGGTCTTACCTTGGTTCTGATAGAGACGATGATATCCAATCAATTGAGATTGGTTGGATTATCATAAACATTGCGTTGGGCTAAAGGTGCTATTTAAACTACTACTAAACCAGTAGTTTAAATGTTAGAACACATTCACCACCAGGTTCACATATCCCTAAGGCCGAAGCCACATGGGATTCCCGCGAAGGCGGGACTTCCGTCAGTACCTGGTAGTACTCAATGAGCTTTGCGAAAGCAAATTTGACTGATTAATCAATGTTAATGATAAATCAAACCTGTATAGGCTATTTGGGATTTAAACTTGAATTAACCTGGAAATGTAGCTGTATCAAGGTTAATGTGGAAAAGTTTAAATGGTCTCATTTCATTGAAATAACCTGAAAAGGTATGTTCAACAATTTAACTTATTAAATTGAATGAGACGTTGATATCCAATCAATTGAGATTGGCTGGATATCATAATTAGCCACTTGATATAAACGTGACACACGTTGGGTGTCACAAATAATTCTCAAAAAAAAGGGGGTCACTGATCGCAGGAAGCTGAAGTCAAACGGAAGTACAAAGGGCAGGACTTCCGTCGCCCAAGACAGAGGAATTTCAAAGTGACACAGGAATAACAAAATGGTTGCTCTCCTTTTGTTAGCTGTAGCATCTCGTGCAATTTAATCCTACTTTGTACACTTTCAAACATAACATCTTTAAACAAGGGAATGGTTTTACTAATAATGTCTTACGATCAAACCCATTATTTTTGCGATGTTTTAACCGGAACGCGCAGAAAACAACAGAATACACAGTGGTCTCCTCACGCTACTGAAAATGAGAGGGACAGAGAATTATTGCTTGGTCAAGCTAATATATCCTCAAATTTGAATCGGCTGGCCCTATGTCCTCGCACTAGAAATTAATAATGACTGAGTCTACCCGCTTATGAAACACAAGAGACAGAAATAGCACCTTTGGCCCAACGCAACTATTTGTCAAATTTCTATAATTAGCTGGATCGTGTCCTAGCACTAAAAATGTAATCTAACCTAACACTGACTATTTCAGAGAAACAAGACGGAGGGAACCTCCTTGTATTGTTCAAATGCAGCACACGTCAACAAATCCTGTCTACAACTCCCATGTTGTGCACCCATAATCTGGGTGCATAATGCAATTTGCTTTCCAATTTTATATAGGCTGAATCAAAATAAATGTCTCATTCTATCTTAGATTCCTAGCACGGGGCACCATGTGTTGATCGAATGGGCCCTACCTAAAATTATTAATTTAGGTTTAAAAATTGCTTCAATTATTTATTTACTAACTTAGCTTAATCAATTACAGAATTACATAATAAAACACAATTAGTTCATACATGGGTTACTGCATGATAAAGAAAAAGTCCCTGGCGGACGAAACCGATATGACGGCTTGGTAGACAAAGGAAAGGGGGTGGGGACCGCTCAAGAGCGGAAGACTCATAGCTGATAACTACACTCAAAAGAAATTGCAATTTACATATTGACGAGTGTATGTCTTGTTGTCTCTCTCTGTGGTCGCCTGTCCATCTGCTCTTTAAATACCCACGGACCATTCCCACATTCTCAAATATATAAATATTGTTTAATAATCAAAACGTTTGATTGATTGATTGTCCACAGTTTACATTGCAAACTCGAACACTACAGAGCATAGAGGCAGCATATTTTACGACTGCCATAAAACAGCCGACTTCCTGTTCTCCCCCCTCTACGGGAGAGAGCACACTGTAGAGCGGATCCACTGTAACCTGATCCCAGGAGAGTTATGACACTCACTGTTTGTAAATGCGGTGGTTCGCGCTTTCAGTTTTGCGCAAATGCTGCCATCTATCCACGGTTTCTGATTTGGGTAGGTTTTAATCGTCATAGTGGGAACAATATCTCCTATATACTTCCTGATGAACTCAGTCACCGTATCCATGTATTCGTCAAAGTTATTCTCAGAAGCTACCCGGAACATATTGCAGTCCACGTGATCAAAACGGTCTTGAAGCATGGATTCCTATTGGTCAGACCAGCGTTGAATAGACCTTAGCACGGGTACTTCCTGTTTGAGTTTCTGCCTAAAGGAAAGGAGGTGCAAAATGGAGACGTGATCAGATTTTCCAAAGGGTGCAGGAGGGCCTTGTAGGTATTTCGAAAAGTTGAGTAGCAGTGGTCAACCGTTTTACCAGCTCAATGGGTTGGTAGAACTTCGGTAGTGTTTTCCTCCTAATAAATGCGGCTTCAGGATATCTGGTTTCCAGGTTGCATAAAGTCCAGTGTAGTTCTTTGAGGGCTGTCATGGTATCGGCTTGAGGGGGAATATACACGGCTGTGACTATAACCAAAGAGAATTCTCTTGGGAGGTAATATTGTTAGCATTTGATTGTGAGGTATTCTAGGTCGGGTGAACAAAATGACTTGAGTTTCTGTATGTTATCACAATCACACCATGTGTGGTTAACCATGAAACATACACCCTCGCCTTTCTTTTTCCTGGAGAGGTCTTTATTTCTGTCTGCGAGATGTACGGAGAACCCAGATGGCTGAATGGATGGGGACAGTATATCCCGAGAAAGTCATGTTTCCGTGAAACAGAGTATGTTACAATCCCTGAAGTCTCTCTGGAAGGAGATACTCGCCCTGAGCTCATCTACTTTATTTTCCAGAGACAGAACATCAGTGAATAATATACTCGGAAGTGGTGGATGGTGTGCATGCCTCCTGAGTTGGACTAGTAGTCCACTCCGAATACCTCTTCTCTTTGTATGCATCTCTGTGTGTGGAGTAAAGGTGGTCTAGTTTTTTCCCTCTGTTTGCACATGTGACATGCTGGTAGAAATGAGATAAAACAGATTTAAGTTTGCCTGCATTAAAGTCCCCGGCCACTAGGAGTGCCACTTCTGGATGAGCATTTTCTTGTTTGCTTATGGACTTGTTGAGTGCGGTCTTAGAACCAGCATCGGTTTGTGGTGGTAAATAGACGGCTACGGATAATACAGATGAGAACTCTTGGAAGATAGTGTGGTCTACAGCTTATCATGAGGTATTCTACTTCTATTCTGAACTGCCGATGCATGGAGAAGCCAGCCAGCTCTATATTATCCGTCTTGTCATTCAGCCACGTCTCGGTGAAACATAGGATATTACAGTTTTTAATGTTCCGTTTGTAGGATAGTCTTAATTGTAGATCGTCCAGTTTGTTTTCCAATGATTGCATGTTGGCCAACAATACGCAGGGAAGTGGTGGTTTACCTACTCAACGGTGAATTCTTACAAGGCACCATGCCCTCCTCCCCCTATTCCTCCAACTTTTCTTCACGCTAATGACATGGATTTGGGCCTTGCCTTGACAAAGCAATATATTCTTTGTGTCGGAGTCATTAAATAAAACATCTTTGTCTAATTTGAGGTGAGTAATCGCTGTTCTGATGTCCAGAAGCTCTTTTTGGTCATAAGAGATGGTATAAGAGATGGTATCAGCAACATGTACAAAATGAGTTACAAACAATGCGAAAAAACAAACAAAATAGCATAGTTGAGTAGGAGCCCGTAAAATGGCAGCCTCCCCTCCGGTGCCATTATTTGTTAATTTTAAAGGAGCCAGACACAGCCATCTGCAATGGGTGAATAGTATCAATATACAGTGCCTTGCGAAAGTATAATTTTGCACGCCCAATTTTTCAGTTTTTGATTTGTTAAAAAAGTTTGAAATATCCAATAAATGTCGTTCCACTTCATGATTGTGTCCCACTTGTTGTTGATTCTTCACAAAAAAATACAGTTTTATATCTTTATGTTTGAAGCCTGAAATGTGGCAAAAGGTCGCAAAGTTCAAGGGGGCCGAATACTTTCGCAAGGCACTGTAGCTGTCTCAGACTCAGACTGGCATCAAAGGGCCCGCATGGTCATAGAACCACACTGAGTCAAGTAGTTTCCTTATCAATTTAACCACACAAACAACACTGATCCACCAAGTGAACTGGCCAGATGACCGTACCTTCTCTGAGAGTGCTGTATCTAGAATGTTCTGTCCATCTGTTCACCACAAACAGGTAGGCGGCTTGTCTGGGTTTGCTATGACAGAGGCATCATGAGAGGGAGTGGGAGTTTGATGTGCATGTCTACGCCTGTAGGTCCCTCCTTCGAGTAGGGACATGATTATAAATCTATCCAAACGCTGGGCCCCACATTGCCAATGATAGTTGGCAAACACCAACATTAAAATGGATGCAACATTTAATGTAGATGAAATGGGGGGGGAATTCATGGGTGTACAGTATGTTTCCCTTCCAAGCCTCAGTATAGATCATTACCACCAAATGGAAAGAGGTTTTGAATAGTGATGGGAGTTCAAGTGTGTTGGTCGGTTTTTAGGCATGTTTTTTGTCCCGCGCTATAGGGTCCCCCGAGTAGAGCAGAGGAGGGAAGGGGAATGACAACAAAACAGGAGTAAACAAACCAACAAACCAAGGAACTAGGAACTGAACAGAGTAGGAGGATTAGGACAGATCCTCAGCAGTCAGAAGGAGCTGAACAGAGTGGGGGGATTAGGACAGATCCTCTTCTGTCAGAAGGAGCTGAACACAGTGGGGGGATTAGGACAGATCCTCTTCTGTCAGAAGAAGCTGAACAGAGTACGAGGATTAGGGCAGATCCTCAGCGGTCAGAAGGAGCTGAAAAGAGTAGGGGATTAGGACAGATACTCAGCTGTCAGAAGGAGCTAAACAGAGTGGGAGGATTAGGACAGATCCTCAGCGGTCAGAAGGAGCTGAAAAGAGTAGGGGATTAGGACAGATACTCAGCTGTCAGAAGGAGCTAAACAGAGGGGGAGGATTAGGACAGATCCTCAGCGGTCAGAAGGAGCTGAAAAGAGTAGGGGATTAGGACAGATACTCAGCTGTCAGAAGGAGCTGAACAAAGTGGGGAAATTAGGACAGATCCTTGGAATAAAGTCCACCTGTATGCAATCTGAGGGTCATATGATCTCAGAATATATACACATGTCCTGACAGGCCCCAGAGTCTGCAACACCACTAAGCAAGGGGAACCACCAAGCAAGCGGCACCATGAAGACCAAGTAGTTCTCCAAACAGGTCAGGTCAGGGACAAAGTTGTGGAGAAGTACAGATCAGGGTTGGGTTATAAAAAAATATCAGAAACTTTGAACATCCCACAGAGCACCATTAAATCCATTATAAAAAAATGGAAAGAATATGGCACCACAACAAACCTGTCAAGAGAGGGCCGCCCACCAAAACTTATGGACCAGGCAAGGAGGGCATGTTGCTTTTTGGCCATCAAGGAAAACGCTATGTCTGGCAAAATCATGCTGTGGGGATGTTTTTCCATCGGCAGGGACTGGGAAACTGGTCAGAATTGAAGGAATGATAGATGGCGCTAAATACAGGGAAATTATTGTGGGAAACCTGTTTCAGTCTTCCAGAGATTTGAGACTGGGACGGAGATTCACCTTCCAGCAGGACAATGACCCTAATTATACTGCTGAAGCAACACTTGAGTGGTTTAAGGGGAAACATTTAAATGACTTAGAATAGCCTAGTCAAAGCCCAGACCTCAATGCAATTGAGAATCTGTGGTATGACTTAAAGATTGCTGTACACCAGCGGAACCCATCCAACTTGAAGGAGCTGTATCAGTTTTGCCTTGAAGAATGGGCAAGAATCCCAGTGGCTAGATGTGCCAAGCTTATAGAGACATACCCCAAGAGACTTGCAGCTGTAATTGCTGCAAAAGGTGGCTCTACAAAGTATTGACTTTGGTGGGGTGAATAGTTATGCATACTGTTTTCTGTTTTTTATGTGTTATTTCTTGTTTGTTTCACAATAAAAAATAGTTTGCATCTTCAAAGTGGTAGGCATGTTGTGTAAATCAAATGATACAACCCTCCCAAAATATATTTCAATTCCAGGTTGTAAGGCAACAAAATAGGAAAAATGCCAAGGGGGGTGAATATTTTCGCTGCAATGGAAACAACTGCTTCAAGGTCTCAGAGCAAGTGACGTCACCGATTGAAGCGCTATTAGTGCGCACCACGCTAACTAGCTAGCCATTTCACACCGGTTACACTGCAACACCATACAACCTCAGATCTGCCAAGTTCTCCAATTTGAAAAAGGGAAAGGCATCCTCATGTTTTCAACATGACCAATAAGGATGAATCATAACTCAATCCCAAATGAGGATGAATCATAAATCAATCCAAGATTAGGATGAATCATAAATCAATCCAAGATTAGGATGAATCATAAATCAATCCAAGATTAGGATGAATCATAAATCAATCCAAGATTAGGATGAATCATAAATCAATCCCAAATGAGGATGAATCATAAATCAATCCAAGATTAGGATGAATCATAAATAAATCCAAGATTAGGATGAATCATAAATCAATCCAAGATTAGGATGAATCATAAATCAATCCAAGATTAGGATGAATCATAAATCAATCCAAGATTAGGATGAATCATAAATCAATCCAAGATTAGGATGAATCATAAATCAATCCAAGATTAGGATGAATCATAAATCAATCCAAGATTAGGATGAATCATAAATCAATCCAAGATTAGGATGAATCATAAATCAATCCAAGATTAGGATGAATCATAAATCAATCCAAGATTAGGATGAATCATAAATCAATCCCAAATATGAACAGAAATATTGAGAGAGGCTGTCAATGTTTTACACAACACCTGAGAACAGTCAACTTTCTAAAAGATTCCTTCATATCATCTGACACCAGCACACAATCAATACAAATATTGTGCCATTTTTTTGTGTGACAGAGAGGACGATGGTAACTTTATATTACTGTAAATTCAGCAGTAATAAGAGACAGAATTGACCTAATTGGAGATCAATGCACAGTCTTCATTCAGTAAATAATGATTGTGTTGGTTGTAATCAGTGCTTAATTTGTCAATTATTAGGCGGCCCAATGAATCAATTCTTAGAATGTCAGGCACATTTTCACTTTACGTTGTTTAGTGGGCAGCTGAAGTACAGAGGAGGCAACTTGAATTAACTGATTGATTTTATTCTAATTGTTAATTTGCAAACAGTGAAAATTATTTTGTATGCCACGGGGTACCGAATACTGGCAAATGGCTTCCAAAAGTGAGAGGCGCCACAGGATCCTGTTCAAATTAAGCACTGGTTGTAAATGCTCTATCCTCAATAAACTCAACTGCCTCCTAGACCTACATAGAGCTTGACACTTCAAAATAACATTTTAAAATAGACAAGGCTTTGGTGCCACCGAGTGGCATTAAAATGCATTACAACAATGTTAATGAAATCACTCTCCTCAAGTTTTGAAAACTCTGTGATAGTAGTGTGTACTGTGTCTGCAACTGCCAGTTCAAAAGCTTAACCGTTCCATCAACAGGCTACAACCTGGAACCTCTTTAGGTGTTGACAGCAGTAAGGTGTCTCCAGTACCTTGCTGCTGGTGTCCTGCATTTGACTGACCAGCTCTGCTACCCTCTGGGACAAGCTGGCCACCTGTGAGTGGAGACACAAACACATTTATCCAACTGAAATCCTACTGTCTTGAAGAACACTCCATCAATTTTAAATGGGTGTAATTGCATAGTTATTCTACTAGGTATGTGGAGACATATATGGTGGAAAATATGATAACTCTGGCCTCTGGGATCTGAGGTCAAACAAAAGTAACTTTGTTTTACATATACATTTTACATACAGTACATGGTACTTGTTTGACAAAGTAGTTACATATCAAAGATAGTTTTTAAATAATCTAATATTGCATCTTCAATATGTTCTATTCTTGTGCTATTGGAATATGGCCATGAGTTTGTCTCTAGGCTTTAATGTTACCCAAACCCAGTGGCGACGCATCATTCAAGGCAAGTGTCACACATCAGTTTGCAAACACTGCTATTTGTAAGGTTAATTTTAAGTGCATGTTGTGATTTTTTAACCATCCATGAACCTGTGACTAGAAACAAGCTACATAGGGGCAATACCAGAATACATTATCTGTTGATTCTGTCTCTTCGCGGCAAAATCTACAGAGCTGAGATTGTTGTATGCCCCATATATATAGCATTCTGTTGGTGGCAATAATTTTATATAATAATTTAAATTGAAAACACTAAGTGTTGAATCAAGTGTCGTTTTTTGTACCAGTGTCACGATTCGGCCCCCCTTCCTGTTCGGGTGGCGCTCGGCGGTCGTCGTCACCAGCCTACTAGCTGCCACTGATCCCTTTCCCCCTTTCTGTTTAGTGGTTTCACCTGTTTTGTTTAGGCTGATTAGTCGGGCTATGTTAACCAGTAGGCCCGCCTGCTCTTTGTGTGAATAGTGTGCACGTCTGAGTGCACGTCTGAGTGTGTGTTTCCCATTTTGTGGGTTTTTGCTGGACTGTTTAAGTCCCCGTGTTTGGTGCATTTGTTTTGTGTGCGCCCTGTGTTTCGTGGGGTGGCTTATGTTTGCCATTTGTGCATTAAATAGCACTACTCTGAACTCTCTGCTTCCTGTGCTTGACTTCGCACCCAGATTGTTACAACCAGATCATAAACCATATGCCATGGAATTGGTACATTGAAAATCTCCTACCATTTATTTTGCAACCTGTATGGCAGTTTTTGTCCTCAGATGAAACTGGTATATTTTTCTATTTGAGCCAGTTCCTTTCAGCCAATTTGTATCTTTAATATATGGCAGGCAAACAAGTTCCCTACATTCTCCCTTTTCCACTTGCCTCCTCCATTTTTGTGGTAGTGCTGCAATCAGTTGGTTGTAAATTTGGATTGAGCAGATATTCCCATATATTTTCGATAACTGCATATGTGACATAACTCCTCCATTTCTATTCATAATATCCTTAATTATATAATACAATAAAACAAATCTATAAAGAATGTTTTTTCATTAATCAGTATCTTTCAGTTTAACCATAACATTTGTTGTAATATTTGTTCTATCTTTTCTGGAGGATAAAACTGAAATTGTAACCAGCTTTGAATGGCTTGTTTAAGAAAGGGCGATAAATTAAATTTTGTTTAAAGTTCAATTAGTCGGAAATGATAAGTTGGAATCTGTATAAAGGCAAAAAGGCCTTTTTTGAACAAAGAATGAGCCTTACTTAATAATCTACTGGAAAACCATTTGGGGTTTAATTATATCTTATGTATGAGTGAAGCTTTTAGTGAGAGGCTTAAAGCTTTAATATTTAATCATTTTAGCCCCTCAAACCCACATTCATTCTATAAATTGGTTTAATATTGTCTGGCTTAGCATTCCAAATAAAATTAAATATATTTTGCTCATATGATTTAAAAAACGAGTCATCTGGAGTAGGCTGTGCCATTATTAAGTAAGTAAACTGTGATAGGACCAAAGAGTTAATCAATGGGATTTTTCCATTAATGCATAAGTATTTACCTCTCCATGGTTGCAGAATCTTATCTATTTTTGCTAACTTTCTATTGAAATTAATTGTGGTGAGTTAATTTACATTTTTTTAGATGTGAATATGTAAATATGTCTATTTCACCATCCACCCATTTTATTAAGGTAGTGTAAACACTATTTTTTTAACGACCCAATACGTAACATGGTACACTTGTCATAATTAGGTTTTAATCCAGAGAGGCTAGACACGTGATCAAGATGTTCAATGAGGCTGTGCAGGGATCCAGATTGCAGACTTAAGAAAAAACTAGAGTCATCAGCATACATTTACACTTTTGTTTATATCCCCTGGATTTCTAACCCCTTAATGTTCTTGTTTGATCTAATTTTAACAGCTAGCATTTCAATGGCCATGATACATAGATATGGAGACAACGGACAGCCTTGTTTTACTCCTCTTAAAAGCGCAAAACTTTCTGAGAAGTAACCATTACTTACTATTTTACATCTGGGGTTGCATCAGGGTTACACAACTTTAACCCATTGTATAAGAGATTCACCAAAATTAAAAGAATCCAGGCATTTATATATATATTCTAATCGTACTTTATCAAACACCTTTTCAAAATCTGCTATGAAAACCAGGCCTGGTATCTCCAATGTTTCATAATGTTCAATTGTTTCAAGTAACTGTCATATATTATCTCAAATATATCGTCCATGTCAAAAACCTGTCTGAGCAGGATGAACAATATCTGGTAAAACCCTTTTTATTCTATGTGCTATGTGCTATGCATTTCGCCAGACTTTTCACATCATTAAAGTGTTTTTTAAATGGACTGGATCTTTGTTTTAGTAATAATGAAATCAGACCTTCTTGTTGAGTACCTGAAAGTCTACCATTTGTATAAGAGTAATTAAAACATGCTAATAATAGATCTTTGAGTACATCAAAAAAAGGTCTGATATGCCTCTACTGGTATTCCATCAAGCCCCTGTTGTTTTTCCTATTGCCTCAAAAAGTTCCTCTTCTATAAGTTGGCCTTCACACAGGTATTTCTGTAAATTTGATAATTTTACATAATTATTAGGAAAGACATCCTTACAGTTAACATCATTCAGTGGAGGAGACTGAAAATAAAACATATGCTTAAAATAGTTTGCGTCCTCTTTCAAAATATAATTTGTTGAATCATGGATAACTCCATCATTTGTAATGAGTTTCTGTCAAATATTTTTGGTAGAATTTCTATTGAATATTCAAGAAAATGTTTGTGCATTTTTTTTAACCATTTTCCGTACAATTTGCTTTATTTTTGTAATACATTACACTTGATCATTCTTGAATAATCACCTCCAATTCTTTTTGTTTTTCCTCTAACCTATTACCATCTACCTGCTCTGTTACTTCCTCTATTTCCTTTATAAGTCTAATCTCTTTTGACCTAAACTGCTTTTGTTTTAACGATGAATATTGTATTGAATGGCCTCTAAAAGTACATTTAAAAGTGTCCCATACAATAAGGGGATCTGCTGTACCTGTGTTGTACAAGAAAAGTAAATTATGAGTTATTTTGTCTTAGTAAAGAACAAATTGTCATCCAATAGGCTTGTTGGAAATGTGGTCCCTTTCTCCCCTTAGAACGTAGCCTACTGTCCTAGTACGGTGGTGCACATGTAGCCTATAGCCTGTTTTAGAGAAGTCTCATCTTCAAATACCTGCCCCCATTGTAAGAGCTTTCGTTGTCTGCTTATGTGCCCCTGTTAATTTAGCCTACTGTTCGGACTTGATTGTGCACATATAGCCTATTGTCAGTTTTAGATAAATGTAATCATTGAATATTGTAACCGTTTTCATTGCCTGGCCCTATTGTAACGTTCATTGCCTGCTTACCTGCCCCTATTTGTAACGGCATTCTTCATCCTCTTCTGAGGAGTAGCGAGAAGGATCGTAGGACCATAATGTCCATAATGTTTATTTAAAGACATAAACTGAACACTACAAAACAATAAACGTGAAACGACCGAAACAGTACCGTGTGACAACAAACACTCACACAGAAACAAACACCCACAACTCAAAAGTGAAACACAGGCTACCTAAGTATGATTCTCAATCAGAGACAACTAACAACACCTGCCTCTGATTGAGAACCATACTAGGCTGAACTCAAAACCCCAACATAGAAAAACACACATAGACTTCCCACCCCAACTCACGCCCTGACCATACTAAATAAAGACAAAACAAAGGAAATAAAGGTCAGAACGTGACACTATTGTAACTTTCATTGCCTGCTTATGCTTATCTGCCCCCTTGGTGTACAGGGAGAATACTGTAAGAATGGCCCATGTACTGAATTATGTCACAGTCTATTTCATAAGTGTTGACCAAATAGGCGGCATTTAGGCTACATCGGTCTCAGCTAGCTCATGTCTTAATCTACATTTCCGATTTGCCTCTTAACCGCTTATCGTCATAGTTTGTACATTTGCATTGTTATAATGCTTATGTAGGTATATCTCATTAGTATCTTATTAATAATTATAGACAATGTTAGAATGATGCATAAAAAACAAATCTTCACTGTGTGTTAGAATTAGCTCTGGTGCTTTTCTCCATGAAGAGGGTGGTAAATTAAAGTTACAGACCCAACAAATTGTCATGGCAATGAATGATTGTATTCCCTCCCAGGTAAACAGCCTAGAGCAGACAATACTCAAACACCAACACCACCAGTGTCTATGTCAACCCCTATTATTCACACAGAGTAAGTCCATGTAACTTATTATGTGATTTGTTAAGCCAAATCTGACTCCTGAACTAATTTAGGCTTTCCTAAACAAAGGGGCAGAATAATTACGCAATGTATATTACGCACTATATTTTAGTTATTTAATTTCTACTTATCTTAAAAAATATATATATAAAAAAACTTACTTTAACATTACAGAGTATTTTGTGAAGATAGTTGACAAAAAATAACATGAAACTAATTTTAATCCCACTTTGTAGAAGAAATCCAAGGGTATGAATACTTTTGCAAGGCACTGTATTCTATCAGGTACAGGGGGGTCCATTAAAGTGTGTGGTTGAGGAGCCGGATCAGTAGATGTTGCTGTTGCTCAGTAATGCTCCATTAGTGAGTGGTTGTTTGACACCCTGGTCTTTTCCAGGTTGGCCTCCTCAGCCAGTTTGACCTGCTGGTAGGCACCCTCTGCTGGGCCTCCCTCCGAGCAAAGCACACTTATCAGCTCATCATGCTTTATGTGGGACAAACACACACTTTTCAATGTGGGCAAATGTTTTCTAACAATGTCACTTGTAGACATGCCATGCCCTGTCAAAGCCAGATGTATCATTTGTGATTGAGATGGAGACTAAATTCTTGACAACCTTGATAAAGGGGGGATGAACATTGATTGTATTATGTCAGATGCAAACTGGATTGATTTGAGATGACATCTCAATTTGAACATCCTTCCCTTGACATAGCTCAGAGACTCTTACCAGTCAACATGGGAATCAATAAAGTGTGATCAATGGCAAAACCTTAGGCTTCAATGGGCAGGAAACATGTCCCTTGCTTGGTAGTTTGCTGTTATGAGATGGAAGAAACCTTGAAGGAACCCAACTACTCTGATCAATAAAGAACACAAGATCAGGAAACAAATGCATGATCACACTGACTTTGTGACTCTCTGGATGGCCTGGACTTTGGAGCGTGTCTCTGCCTGCACTACCTCATTTTTGGCACACTTCAGACAGAGGCAGCCTATGCACTGCCATAACCCCCTAAAGTCACAGATGACCTTTCACCTCCTCACACTCATTCTGACTGCTGGCCAGGTCTTTCCTAAATGGAATGATCAAAACAACATAAACAGGATGTACGAAAAGAGGATGATGAAAAATGAAATCCTGATTAATCAGATATGCAAGATCTCTGTGCATTAATGCTGATCTCTAAAGTCATACAGTTCACTTGCTTCAGTGACCTTATTTGAGCCTCCAGTGTCCCTGTCTGGGCTAGATAGAGGGATTTGAGCTGCTCCTGAGGCCAAGTTGAAAATGTGTGTCACGTTCTGACCTCTATTTCCTTTGTTTTGCATTTATTTAGTATGGTCAGGGCGTGAGTTGGGTGGGCAGTCTATGTTTGTTTTTCTATGTTTTGGGGCAGTTCTATGTGTTCGGCCTAGTATGGTTCTCAATCAGAGGCAGGTGTCATTAGTTGTCTCTGATTGAGAATCATACTTAGGTAGCCTGGGTTTCACTGTGTGTTTTGTGGGTGATTGTTCCTGTCTTTGTGTTTGCACCAGATAGGGCTGTTTTGAGTTCTCACGTTTCTTGTTTTCGTTAGTTTGTTCATGTATAGTGTCTTCATTAAAATACAATGAACAACCACCACGCTGCGTTTTGGTCCGCCTCTACTTCACAACAAGAGAACCGTTACAATGTGATGTAAGATGTTAGGTGACAATATGGAAGGAGAGAGCTGAAAGTATGGAAGGAGAGAGGTGGCAGTATGGAAGGAGAGAGGTGGCAGTATGGAAGGAGATAGGTGACAGTATGGAAGGAGAGTTGACAGTATGGAAGGAGAGAGTTGACAGTATGGAAGGAGAGAGTTGACAGTATGGAAGGAGAGAGGTGGCAGTATGGAAGGAGAGTTGACAGTATGGAAGGAGAGAGTTGACAGTATGGAAGGAGAGAGTTGACAGTATGGAAGGAGAGAGTTGACAGTATGGAAGGAGAGAGGTGGCAGTATGGAAGGAGAGAGGTGACAGTATGGAAGGAGAGTTGACAGTATGGAAGGAGAGAGTTGACAGTATGGAAGGAGAGAGTTGACAGTATGGAAGGAGAGAGTTGACAGTATGGAAGGAGAGAGTTGACAGTATGGAAGGAGAGAGTTGACAGTATGGAAGGAGAGAGGTGGCAGTATGGAAGGAGAGGTGACAGTATAGGTGGAAGGTGACAGTATGGAAGTGTAAAGGATGTGAAACGGCTAGCTAGTTAGCGGTGGTGCGTGCTAAATAGCGTTTCAATCGGTGACGTCACTTGCTCTGAGACCTTGAAGTAGTGGATCCCCTTGCTCTGGCTTTTGTGGAGTGATGGGTAACGATGCTTCGTGGGTGACTGCTGTTGATGTGTGCAGAGGGTCCCTGGTTCGCGCCCGGGTAGGGGTGAGGGGACGGACTAAAGTTATACTGTTACATTGATGCCGTTGGCCCGGATCACTGGTTGCTGTGGAAAAGGAGGAGGTCAAAAGGGGGGTGAGTGTAACGGATGTGAAACGGCTAGCTAGTTAGCGGTGGTGCTAAATAGCGTTTAAATCGGTGACGCCACTTGCTCTGAGACCTTGAAGTAGTGGTTCCCCTTGCTCTGCAAGGGCCGTGGCTTTTGTGGAGCTATGGGTAACGATGCTTCGTGGGTGACTGTTGTTGATGTGTGCATAGGGTCCCTGGTTCGGGCCCGGTTAGGGGCGAGGGGACGGTCTAAAGTTATACTGTTACAGAAGGAGAGAGGTGACAATAGTGATACAGGCCCACCAGTTCTTTCTTCCACTTCTGTTCCTCTGCTTGCTGAAAGACACTGGTGGTGTTGGTGTTTGAGTATTGTCTGCTCTAGGCTGTTTACCTGGGAGGGAATACAATCATTCATTGCCATGACAATTTGAACAACAAATAATTGGAGTGTAGCTGTATTGAATAGGCATTTCAAAAAGAAGCCAACTCCTGTTCCTCTTTGGCAGCTTTAGTCACCTCCATTATTCCTCTCTCAGCTTCGTGCTACACATCTAATCCAATTGGTTTCAGTACTGTTGAAATGTGGACTCAATTCCTATTCAAGGTCCTATATGTCATAATCCCCTCTTCCTTCCAGCTAAACTGGATTCAGCTTTTAGGCTGTGGCAGAGGAATGGCCTTACTACGTTTTGTTTTACCTGTATCTTACCTCAACTTTGCCAATTTTGACGACTTTGCCAAAAATGTTATCTAACCATTTAAGTTTATTTAAGTATTCCGAAATTCGCCAGTTTATTCGCACTCAAAACCCCCACCTTTCCAATTCTACCACCCGGATTGGGTTTGGAAGCCCTTTTGAGAACACTCTTTCAACTAAAGGGACTCATATTTTTTAGACAATCATGTCTCTTGATAACCCATCACTTAGTAAAATCTGATCTGATAGCGAAAAGAAACTTGGTGGAGAGATCTCTGACGAAGTCTGGAATAATGCCTTACTGAGGGTAATTGTAAGCTCCTCTTGTACCCAGCTCAGCCTTGTACAGTTGAAGGTACTTCATCGTATCCATCACAGTAAGGCCAGATTATACCAATTCTACCCAAATATTGATGGTACATGTGGCAGGTGTAAAAGCTCATTGGTGGACTTGACCCACACTGTATGTTCTGCTCCTGTCCCCGTCTGGCAGATTACTGGTCCACTACATTCATATTCATGTAAAAAAAACTATTTCAGTTTTTTATTTTTAAAACATTTGCAAAAATGTCTAAAAACACATTTTTGCTTTGTCATTATGGGGTATTGTGTGTAGATTGATGAATAAGGCTGTAACGTAACAAAATCTAGAAAAAGGGAAGTGGTCAGAATACTTTTTGACAGCACTGGATATCAAATGCTTCAGAAAGTACTGAGAAACAGAGCAGAAACAGCTATTATAGAGTTGCAGGCCAGAGCAGAAGCAGCTATTATAGAGTTTCAGGCCAGAGCAGAAGCGGCTATTATAGAGTTGCAGCCCAGAGCAGAAACAGCTATTATTGAGTTGCAGGCCAGAGCAGAAGCAGCTATTATAGAGTTGCAGCCCAGAGCAGAAACAGCTATTATAGAGTTGCAGGCCAGAGCAGAAACAGCTATTATAGAGTTGCAGGCCAGAGCAGATATAGCTATTATAGAGTTGCAGGCCAGAGCAGAAACAGCTATTATAGAGTTGCAGGCCAGAGCAGAAGCAGCTATTATAGAGTTGCAGGCCAGAGCAGAAGCAGCTATTATAGGGTTGCAGCCCAGAGCAGAAACAGCTATTATAGAGTTGCAGGCCAGAGCAGAAACAGCTATTATAGAGTTGCAGGCCAGAGCAGAAACAGCTATTATAGAGTTGCAGGCCAGAGCAGAAGCAGCTATTATAGAGTTGCAGGCCAGAGCAGAAGCAGCTATTATAGGGTTGCAGCCCAGAGCAGAAACAGCTATTATAGAGTTGCAGGCCAGAGCAGAAACAGCTATTATAGAGTTGCAGGCCAGAGCAGAAACAGCTATTATAGAGTTGCAGTTCAGAGCAGAAACAGCTATTATAGACTTGCAGCCCAGAGCAGAAACATCTATTTTTGGAGTACCACAAGAAAATCCTTTCCAGTCCAATAGAAAACTAGATGCTATTGTCTTTGCCTCCGTGTTAGCCCGCAGAAGGATTTTATTGAATTGGAAATCTGTCAATCCTCCCTTAACCTCTCTTTGGCTCAAAGATTTTATGCTATTCCTAAAGTTCCAAAAAATTAAGTATACCATTTGAGGGTCAACCAACATTGTATTCCACCTGGGACCAGATAGAATCCTATTTTGACCAGCTCCAAAAACTTCCAAAGACACAGTTACAAACAACAGATACAGTGCATTCAGAAAGTATTCACACCCCTTGACTTTTTCCACATTTTGTTACGTTACAGCGTTATTCTAAAATTGATTAAATAGTTGTTTATTCCTCATCAATCTACAGCACCATACCAGATGACGAAGCAAAAAGAGGATTTTAGATTTTTTTGCAAATGTCTGAAAAATAAAGAACTGAAATATCGTATTGACATAAGTATTCAGACCCTTTGTTATGAGACTTAAAATTGAGCTCAGGTACATCCTGTTTTCATTGATCAACCTTGAGATGTTTCTATAACTTGGAGTTCACCTGTGGTACACATAAGGTCCAGCAGTTGACAGTTCATGTCAGAGCAAAAACCAAGCCATGAGGTTGAATGAATTGTCGATAGAGCTCCAAGACAGGATTTTGTCAAGGAACGGATCTGGGGAAGGGTACCAAAACATTTCTGCAGCATTGAAGATCTCCAAGAACACAGTAGCCTCCATCATTCTTAAATGGAATAAGTTTGGAACCACCAAGACTCTTCCTAGAGCTAGCAGCCAGGCCAAACTGAGCAATCGGGGGAGAAGGGCCTTGGTCAGGGAGGTGACCAAGAACCCAATGGTCACTCTGACAGAACTCCAGCATTTCTCTGTTGATGATTTCCTCTGGCGAAGGTTCACCTTCCAACAGGACAACGACCCTAGGTACACAGCCAAGACAACTCAGGAGTGGCTTCGGGACAAGTCTCTGAATGTCCTTGAGTGGCTCAGCCAGAGCCCGGACTTGAACCCGATCAAATATCTCTGGAGAGATCTGAAAATAGCTGTGCAGTGACGCTCCCCATTCAACCTGACAGAGCTTGAAAGGATATGCAGAGAAGAACGGGAGAAACTCCCCAAATACAGGTGTGCCAAGCTTGTAGAGTCATACCAAAGAATACTTGAGGCTGTAAACGCTGCCAAAGGTGCTTCAACAAAGTACTGAGTAAAGGGTCTGAATACTTATGTAAATGTAATATTTCCGTTTTTTATTATTTATTTTTTTATTTGCAAAAATGTCTAAAACCCTGTTTTTGCTTTGTCATTATGGGGTATTGTGTGTAGATTCGTGAGGGGAAAAAACAATTAAATACATTTTATAATAAGGCTGTAACGTAACAAAATTAATGGACCTCAGCCTCCAGGTGCTTGATGTACTGACTGGTTGTGCAGAATGTGGACCAGGTCTTGAACGGCAGGCATGCTAGAGCTCACATTATCTTGACAACTGGTAAAATGGATTACAGATTGTCTGTGTCAGTCATGAACAAATTCACAATGGGACAATAACAGTGCTGCACCCACCGAAAGTGGGGGAAAACCTAGTTAGTCTGCCACACCACCAGTGTCTAAACTCAATAATGCAATCATAATGTGATAACATTTCCAATAGGGTTTTTGGTGATCAATAAATATATTGCCCTAGGCTGATAAAGGGAAAGGACATCTAGACATCTGCATTGTGTTAATTGTCTTAAGTCTTATCATAGATGCTTATGCAGTCTTGAAGATAGTACCTTTGGAAAATATTTTTTCTTTGAAGGAAAAGTTTCTCTTTTTGTTTCTTTTGCAGGAGTGATCACAGTTGATTGACTGAAACACAACATCATTAATTAGTATATGTACCTTTACAAATACAAAGATAAAAGGTTGATTGTGACACTAATCCTACTTCTGACACCAATGTAATTGTAATGAAACAGGCAGGGAGCAGATCTCGAACCCTCAACCTTCTAGCCCGAAGTCCAGCGCGCTATCGACTGTGCCCCAAAAGCATGCTCAAGCAGCAGAGTCGATATCCTCGCTTATAAACCCAGGGTCGTTACACTAGCTACAAAACAACCAAGGATATGTATAATGAAGTGAGTATGTCACTCTGGAAAATCAGTGCTGATGGACGATTCCACGCCAGCATGGCCAGAAAATATTTTTGGTATTTCAGATTGTTCTGGTAATTCTCATATTCAAACATTGGCAAATAAAGCTCACATAAAAACTTCTGCTAATAAAGCACACTATTTGGAGAATATTGACACCAAGGTTTTGTTTTTGTCATGTATGGTTCACAGATCAATGGGTTGTACAGGAAGCATGTATAGGTCTAAACGGGGCCTAAGATGGCCACTTTATTTATGATTTTCAAAAAAATTGTGTTACAGATGTAAAAAGCATATCAAAAACCGTTCCTCCCAGTGAAGCTTCTCTGTGAGAATTTCCAGAACAATTGGAGATACAAAAATAGTTTGGGTCTATCCTGGCATGGAATCACCCTGTTCCATAATGCTTTGTGTATTTTACAGGGTTCTCCAATTCCAGTCCAGGAGAGCTGTAAGAGGGGTGCAGGTTTTTGCTCCAGCCCATCCCTTACACATCTGATTAAAGTATTCAGCTCAGCATAGTCCTGAGTCTGGAGTATGAGAGTCCACAATCTGGACTATGATAAATTAAATTAGCTAGGTGTGTTACTGCAGGGCTGGAATGAAAGCCTGCACACCCAGTAGCTTTCCAGAACTGGGGTTGGAGACCCCTGGTCTATGGTACTGAAGTGATGACATTGATCACAGGCAGTGAGTGGGGTTGTGGCTAAAGTACCAGCTTCACTCTGTTGCCTTCGGTTCATGAGTCCTCTCCACTCGTGCTGCCTTCTGCTGCTGGATGCTGCGGTTGGCTCTCTTTCGGGGTCAAATCATCATGTTGAAAGGTTTACTGTGTAACAGATATGACTGTGTATTTGCACGGCTCAATTACAAACAAATGACATTGTATCTATATTTTGAAGAGACAGGCTAGAGAGTACATTTGGGATGTTTTCTTATTTAGCCAGCTCTTGCAACACCTTAAGTAGCTAGGCCTATGGCTAATGTCAACCACAAATACAACAAAAAGACGAGCTAGCTAACGTTAGTTATAGCCCAAAAAGGTATGGCTAGCTAGCTAGCCTAACGTTACCTCTTCGGTTTAGTTTGATACGCTCCCAACTCTTCTTCCTCCTAGGCTCAACATAATCGAACTGTGGCTTCATGGATAACGTGTGAACGTATCTATATGTGTGTCCTTTATGTATTTAGCTAGCTAAGTTACACAAAATAAGTCAGACCAAAAACGTTGCTACCATGTAGATATCAGCAGAGTTGATGCATGTCTAGCTTCAATTCAGCTGTGAACCGTTGAATCAAGCAGCTTTCCAAATACCTCCCTGAACCAAGCAATGGGCCTTGGAACTTGTAGTTTTAGGTGATGCTCAACTTTTGTTGAACTGTTTAAAATAAAAACTACAACCACAATATCGCGTTGGTAGGCCTATCAGATTGGTATGATCGCGAGATCAGTTTTCACAATCACATAAAATAGCTTTTATTCGGCCAAAACAATGTACACTAATACATATGTATCGAATTTATTAGCATATTGTAACAAAATTGTTGAACATCTTTGTTTTTGATAGTTGCATTTATTGTATTTGTCAATCAATCTGGAAAACACGCCCACCGGGTCGAGCTGGAACTGCAAACGCTGGCGACTCGTGGAGGATGTAGGAAACTGCTATTTGTAAAGAAAAGCGTTATTGCTGAGCAACTGAGAGAAGACCAACGTACATAGGCTACTAGGTCTGGGCACCGAGATCAGTGTACAGTTCCATTTGATATTGCAAGCCTCCACCCTAAAAGACAGCGAAATAGAGCAGTAAATAAAAGGTAAGTGAGAAATGCAAGATAATGAAACGTTTTCCACAGCTGTATGATTGTCTTGGAGAGAATGTTGTATTGCTTCCAAGTAAACCAACTGTACAAATGAATAAATAAATGCAGTTCTTGGAATTCCCACTCCATCTTTTCTGTTTTTAGGCCTACTTTCTGACAATGTAACTGGAACAATGATATAATTGGCTACAACGTTTTCATTCCAGGGCATATTTGTGAATTATGAAAGAGCAGATGAACGTTTTAAATTATACAACTCAAAATTCACAATGGGGCTGTGCAGAATGATTAGCCTATAAAAGCTTATGTTTTATTGGCTAACGTTATATAGAGAGAGTAGTGAGACTGGTTAGGCTGGTTGCAGTGTATTGTCATGCTGCATGCATGGCCACTTCTCCAGCTTTTGTGGGCTTGCTGCATTGTTGCAAATCTCCCCTGCCATGTAATCGGCTACTGTGTATCTGAGAAGATAACGCTACTGTAGTGTTTGATTATTTGCTACATTTCCTTTAGTTGATACAATTTGATAGTCTAATGCTTGCCTTTAGCTTTAGCCAACCAGGCTACCCCCAGGCTAGGCAGTACTGGACCGGTCGGGTTATCTGAATGTCCTGTTGTTCCCAGTTAATCAGTGGAGTTTTACGGGCCAGGGCTTTTATCCGATTGGTTCGTCTATTTGTAATGTCAGAGGATTTTTCTGAGTATATCCCTTTCTTTTCGGTCAGTTGTTTCTTTCCCGAGATGAAGCCCTTGTGTGTTCTGTAGTGTGGAGGCTTTATTTTGAAGCCAGACAGCTTGCCTCAGTTGCTTCATATCGGCTCTCTTTGTGTAATGTAAAGGTTTTTTCACCACACAAGGCTTCAACTTAAAAAGTGCTGCCAATGCATCTGAATAATTTTATATTTGTGGTTTAGTTTGGAATGCAGTCCTCTTCATGAGACAATCTCGAACCTCTTTCAAGACGTCACCTAATGTCAAACTCCCATGAATTAGAGGGGTGTTTCGAAAAGAGCTCTCTCTTTTTTTTTTATCAGTAAAGCTCGAGATTCTGCTTTGTCCATTATGCTCATGAAAAGTGATAAACTAATGTGAATCAGGCAGGCGGTGGTCTGTGAAATAATACTATACAAACATTTTAGAAACACAATAGTCAGACAAATTGATTGGCTTACAATAGCTAGAACCTTAATAAACCGATTTATTAAAGAACTTCTGGTACAGCTCCTGCATTAAACAGCCATTTGTCTGTGTGAAACAGACTGGAATTCTTTGAGAGTGGGACAGTGTGAAACAGACTGGTATTCTTTGAGAGCGGGACAGTGTGAAACAGACTGGTATTCTTTGAGAGCGGGACAGTGACCATCTGCTTTTGAATCGTTGTCTCCTCCTGCAGGAATTCAAGTGTTGGGCCTGTGCCACTGATAATCATAGCCAGCACTCCAACTGTAACCACTGGCTGTAGGCAGCTGTGTCCGACTCATTGGATGACTGGAGAGGCAGCACACTGAAGTAGCCTACGCCTAAGTACTGACCCATTTTACCATACTTTAGTTACAGTACTTTAAATATAGTTCTGCATCAATTTGAGAGTATACTGTAAATTATTATCAAGGTCTTTATGCCACTCA